>NW_021703765.1:6432149-7021693 GCF_005190385.1 Monodon monoceros | reverse complement strand
TAATGTGTTGAGCCAATTGGTTATCCCTGTGGAAAAATGCAAATTAATCCCTACCTCACACATAAGTCAGTACTAACCAAGTATTAACCAAGGACTTACATGTGAAAGGCAGAACTTTTAATACTTTTTTATAGGACATAACAGGAGATACATGCTTTCATTGTTGGAAGAATTTCTTAAGACAATAGAATCGGCCTACAATGAGGGAAGACTTACAAATTCGACTAAAATACAGTGAGAAACTTAAGTTCTCCAAGACAGCACAAAAAGAATAAAACGTCAATACACAAGTACTATACAGCTGTAGAAAAAAGGAAGTAGATGATCTGTATAAACTGATACGGAGTGATTCCTAGGGGTCTGAAATTACCTGCCTTTCCATAAATCTTTGTTTTCTGTATATCTAGTCAAGCATTTTAATCATTCTTTCCTGTAATAAGGAAAAAAGAAAAATGTTTAAAAGCCAACTCATTTTACGTTGCCACCAGTGATGTAGGAGGGTTCCAGTTTCTCTACATTCTTGCTAAGGCTGGGTCTTGTCCTTCTAGTGGGTGGGTGGTGGTGTCTCATTGTGGTTTTCATTTACATTGTCCTCACGACCAGTAGTGTTAAGCACCTTTTCATGTGCTTACTGGCCATTTGTATGTCTTTGGTAAAAGGTATTATTTAAGTCTTTTGCCCATTTTAAAACAGGTTATTTGTCTTTCATTCATTCTTAAACAGTTGTTCATATATTTGTTCTGGGTACAAGTCCTTTATCAGATATATGGTATGCAAATATTTCCTCCCAGTCTGTGGCTTTTCTTTCCTCTTACTGATGCATTTTGCAACACAAAAGTCTATAATTTTAATGAAGTCCCAGTGTTCACTGGTTTTTATGAATAAGCTTCTCAGTTGAATGCTGTTAGTTTATCTCCAAAATGCTGAAATGGTTGCTTTTGACAGTTTGGCCCAGCTTTATAGTTACTTTTTACAGAGAGGATTTATTAGCTTCCCTTTCCATCATGCCAGAAGTGGATCCTCTTTGGTATATACTTTTTAATTCCTATTTTCAGATGAGGAAACTGAGGCATGGATGCCCAAGATCATTGGGCGGTGGTGGCTGTGATTTGAACTCACTCGGGCAGGATGGCTGCAGAGTCTCTGCTCAGAACCACAAGGCTCTGTCCTCCCAGGCTCCATATTGTGTTAACACAGTCAGATAAAGTGACACGTGACAGCTCTTGTGTCTATTGCTTGGCAACTTCCTTTGTGACTTTGGGCCAATTGTTAAACATTCTAAGGTTTCGTTTACTCTTCTATAAAATGGAGATAAAGATAGGACCTTCCAAACAGAGTTCTTGTGAGGATTCAAGGAGATTAGTGTGCATTTTAGTGCATAGTAACCTCCTAGTGGATGGTGCTTGTGGTGGTGTTAGTAGCTGTAGTGACAGGACACTTCTCCTCTTCCTCCTGGTGTGAGTTAGGTCTCTTTGAATGATGGTCGCATCCTAATGTGTTCCTTTTACAACCCTTCTGCAAATGCTTGCTTACTTAAATTCTCTGCTAGAATCTAAGGGCCTGGAGGGTAAGGACTTTATCTTTCACCCCTGTGTTTTTACTGTGGTTTGCAGCTATCTCCTTATACTGTTCAAGGAAGTGCAGTGTTTTATCAGTGTCAAGACAAGTACGTGAGCTGGAGTGATAAATACTGTAGGAGAGGGAGGCAAAGAGGTGGGCATAGTTAAGGAAACATACAGAAATTGTAGTGAATGATGAGAACCACTTGTATGGAGTGAACTCAGTGGTACCGAGGTGGTTTGTTGTCAGGGATTTGGCTGGATCAAGTGTTCATTCCTGGTCTTCATAGGGATCAGAGCTGCTGGGAGAGTCTGGGTTGTGAATAGGAAGCAAAAGACTGAAAGAAGAGAGTGCGGTATATGGAATGAGACAAGGCAAGGTGCAAAGGGGAAGATGGATCAGGAGGTAAGAAGCTGGGGAGAACTGGGAACAGTTTAAGCAGGTTTAGAGAGATGGATGATTAAGGAAAGCTGTTGAGACCTTACCTTTGACCCTGAGGGCATCAGAGTCCTGCTTTTCATGACACCAGGTGGCTGAAACACACAGACACACATTCCTTTACACAGGCTGCAGATTTTCTTTTGTAAGGGGAGAGGGTGGTCATTGTTCTGTAGTAAAGTGAAACCTGCTCCATTGCCACAGGAAGATCTACTGTAGAAAATGTATGTCTTGCATGTAGGGCTTCCTGATCCCATTTCCTGTTCACTAGAAGTGTAATCACTGATACTCGGATATTCTTTGAGACGTTTACTATACATATTTAGGCATATAAATAAATACACTAATGGGATCATATTTGCATTTTATTTTGTAACTTGCCTTTTTCCAACAATATATCTTAGACCCCTTTCTTTATATAATATTCTGTCGTATTGATGGATTATAATTTATTAAACTAGTCCACTGATTTTTGATGTGTATTTTTATTGTTGCTCCCCGATATTTAGATTAATTCCACATTTTTACCAAAATGAATTATGCAGCAAAAGTCTTGTGTAGTGATTAAGTGGACTCGTTCTGTAGAATCAGTTCTGTGATCTTAGGCAAGTGCTGTGATCTCTGCCTCAGCGTCCCCGTTTATGCAATGGGAATGTTACTATTGTTACGACTGCCTTTAGCTGCAAGCACCTGTATAGCTTACTGTGTGGTCAGCATTTTTTAAGGACATCACATTTACGAACACATTTAAATCTCACAACTAACTTGCATGATTGATACTGTTATTTCTAAGATAACACACCGATAAAAGGTGGACCTGGGGATATACGTGAACTCGTGCATTCTGGTTTCAGAGGAGTGCTGCCCACTGTGTTATACTTCTTGTGCCTAGTACCGAACTCGCTGGGTTATCAGGATTAAACGAGACGCAGTGTATTCCAAAGGCTTAACCCAAGGCCTGGCACATATTAGGCCAATATGCGGCCTATATTTACCAATAGTAGGCCATTACTAGGTAAATGATCAAGTAATATTAGTTTTCATTTTTTTAATTCTGTAGCGAACATTGTTTTCCATATGTTCCTGTTTTCGGCATGAATATGGATCCAAAAGACAAATTCCTAATAGCATAATTATTGGTTAAAGCACATGTGAATTTTAAGATTTTGATTTTAAGATTTTGATTTTGATATTTTCAAATAGTCCTCCACAAGTTGTACCCATTTGCACTTCAACGATTAGTTATCAGTGCTAGTTTCCCATACCTTTGCCAACGTTGTTAGTTTTTTCAAACTCATTGGTGAAAGATATTATCTTGTTTTGCTTTGAATTTCCTTTTTAGTGAATTTTTAAGGTTGATATACAGTTTATGTACAGTGAAACACCCTTTATAGTGTACAGTCTGTTGAGTTTATACAAATGCATTCTGTCATGTAACCACCATCACAATCTCATTGTAGAACAGTTCGCATCACGCCCAAATTCCTTTAATTTCTTTGCGGTGAATGAGTTGAGAATCTTCTAGGGTGTTGACTGGCCACTTGAATTCATTTTCTCCCTCTCCTGCTTGCCTGATTTCTCTCTTACTTGTTTGCTTGACTTCTTTTCTTCCATCGTTCTTTTGGTGTGAACTGTTCCTTTGTATATTTTGCCCGTTTGCTTATAGGAGTGTGTGCCTTTCTCTTACTGATTTCTAAGAGCATGGTCTATGTGACAGAAATTAATCCTTGGTCATATGTGTTGGCCAGTTTGCTTTTTTGGCTTTGTGCCATTTTTTGGCTATCCAGAAATTTATACATTTTGCATTGTTACATCTGTCGATCTTTTTCTTTATGGAGTCAAGATTTTATGTTGTGCATAGAAAGTCTTTCTTGCAGTGCAAGTTTTTTAAGAGTTTCCTTCAACTTTTATTTATTTATTTATTTTGTTTACATATTTGATCCTTCTGGAATTTATTTTTACATAAGAAATAAAGTCAGAATCTTGCTTCTCCCACCACTCCCGAATGGTTTTCCAACCTACTCTCATCGTCTCTTTAATAACCCACCTTTCCTCCGGTAGTTCCACCTGTCGTAGTTACAGAGCCTTTCCTATGTGTCTGGTCTGTTTCTTGACTTCCTAGTCCTTGTCCCTCCAGGTTTAAGCGCTCACAGTGTGTTCTGACATCCAGTGCAGCTCATCCTCCTTCATATGTCCTTTAGGATTTTCCTTACTCTTTTCATTGTTTATATGTCAGAGTTAACTTCAATATCATTTTGTCAGGTTTCTGGCAAAGACATCAATGATGTTTTCATGGGATCTTGAATTAATATTTTGACAGAATTGAATTGTTTTATTGAAGAACAAGATAAGTCTTTCTATATATTTAGATCTCTTATGATCCTCTGAGGAGTTTTAGAGTTTTTCATGAAGTTCTGGACATTTAAAAAATTAATTTCATCTTTTTAAAAACTGTTATAAGTAGAATCTAGTCTTTTATTGTATTTTCTTACCAGCTTTTAAAAAATATAGAATTACTAGTGATTTTTACATATACATTTTGTAAGTAGTTACTTAACTGAGTTTTCTTCTTTCCCCCCAGTAGTTCCTCAGCTGCATCTGTTGTATTTCCAGATATTCATTCAATCATGTCACTTGTAAATAATGACAATTTGTCTCCTCCTTTCCAATATTTATACTTATTTCTTACTCTTGTCTAATTAATTGGCTAATATGTTAAAAATAATGCTAAATAAAGTATTGATAATTGGCATCCTTGTTGCCGGCTTTCAGCATTTCTTCATTATGGCTCATAATTTTGTTATATGTATCGTGTTAAATGTCCATCTATTTCAATTTTACAAAGACTATTTTTGGGGGAAGTCAGAAATTGATGTTATTTTTTCAGACCTTTTTTGTTCTTTATAGCTATGCTCATATGATTTTGCTTCTTTGATCTATGATAAATTATACTAATAAATTTACAAATATACAGCCATGCCATCCATCCTGGGATGTACCTTATCTAGTTGAATTGTTTCCCCCCACTACTCTGAATGTTTGCTGCTGTTTAAGATCTCTGTTTCGGTGTTCGTAAGTGAGATTTTGGTGTTTTGGTTTTTTAGAATTTGTTGTCTCTGTCCAGTTTCGGTATCAATGTTCTTTTGACTTCAAAAATAAATTTGGGAGCCTTTTTTTTTTCCTCGCTATGCCCTGAAGTAGTTTAGTGTGAGTATTGGACATATATCTATAGTGACTTGTCACTTTTTCTCCCCAAGGGAAGAGAGGGCCACAGTAGTTCTTGGATAACTGTCTCAGGTTCTTTGACAACTGTCAGCCTCTTTTGGATTCCTCCCTCTTCTGATATAAATTTTGGTAGTATATATTTGCCGTAAAATTATCCATTTCATCTGAGTTTCAGGTTAATTTTCATAGCATTTCAAAGTACTCTTAACATTTTGATTTCTCATAGATCCATAGTTATTGCTCTTTCCATTTCTAATTTTGTGTAAACACATTTTCCCTTTTTTCTTGATTATGACAGCCAGTTGTTGTTAGCTTATGCCTTTTTTCATTCTTTTCTATTAGAGGATTTTTTTCCCAAAATAATTAGGATTGGTATTTATCAGTTAATGGAAAAACTGCACTGAAGGGCTTCCCTGGTGGCTCAGTGGTTGAGAGTCCTCCTGCCGATGCAGGGGACATGGGTTCGTGCCCCGGTCTGGGAAGATCCCACATGCCGCGGAGCGGCTGGGCCCGTGAGCCATGCCCGCTGAGCCTGCGCGTCCGGAGCCTGTGCTCCGCAACGGGAGAGGCCACAACAGTGAGAGGCCTGCGTACTGCAAAAAAACAAAACAAAACCAAAAAAACTGCACTGAAACATACACTCATGTATTTTTAAACATTTTATTTTAAATTAAAAGAAGTAAATATGCACTGTCATTCATTTCCAAGTGTAGGACCAATGTCTTTTCTTTAAATAATCAGTGACTAAAAACTCTATCAGTTTGAATTATGTCATCTCCAGCCTTCCATAATGCATCATCTTTGATTTCCAGTTTGGCACTTCTTTTAAGTAAAATTATAATCACACTTGCAAAGCAACGTTCGTACAAAGGCCGAGATATTTTTTGAAATAACGTTTTCATAGTCCTTTAGAGCGGTTTTGCTTACACCTAATTCCACAGAAAATTTTTTTAGCCATCTGCATTTATTTAGTGTTTACAAATCGATTAACTTTTTTTTGTAGAAAGAACTTAAAAAAAATAAAAAGACTCTAAGTTCAGAAAAGTTTGGATGAGCATCAGCAATGCCCAGAACTATTTCAGTTACTGGGGTCTAACAAGTGACCAAGTGATAGTGTTCCTGATCTCAAATAGAATACAAGTAGATATAATTCAGCTGATAGAATAAGAAAATCACAGGAATGCTGAAGAAGAGGAGAATTGGAAAGAGGTGGCTAATAGAAATTTTATGATGTTTTGAAACTTTATGAGGCAGTTGGTTTTAGTGTGTTGTTTTTATGTAACATATGATTGGATTTTAAAAACCAGATCTGAAAGTCTTTTTCTTTTCATAGGTGGGTGTATCCCATTCATATTTATTGGCATAACAAACATTGGGACCTAAATTCCATCTCCTGTTATATTGGCCATTGACCTTATTTTCTTTTTTTATATGGTCTGTTTCTTTCCCTCATTTCTACTTCTCCCTTTATGGAAAGGCTTTAGTATCTCTTTTATATTTTTCCTTTTTTATAAAGGTAGTGGCAGGTAGTGACCTGACAGATTCAGGAGCAGTGGAGTAGAATTCAAGGAGCTGACCTGGAAGGGCATGAGCCATGTCACATTCAGAAACTGGCTGGAAATGAAATGCAGAGAGATGGTTACAACAGTGAACCTCCTATCTTGCGAATTTTTAACGTCGATGCTTTGCTTACATTAAAAGTCTTTCTCTTTGTTCTTTTAAACTGTCTTCACAGGTAGTTTAAGCTATCAGTTCTCAAAGTATGGTTTGTGGATCCCCTTTCATAATAATGCTAAAACATTTGCCTTTTTCACTGTATCGCCATTTTTACTGAGGGTGCAAAAGCAATGTGAATAAAATTGATGGTGCCTTACCACGAACAAAGCAATGGCACTAACTGTGTAATAGTATTAAACTTTCATAGTAGTCATATGTTCTTCACCTCCAAGCACTTGTAGTAAGAAGAAAATTCCAGTTACATTTAAGAATGTCATTGATGAAGCTATAAAAATTATTAATTTTATTACATTTTGACCTTGAGTACACACATTTTCAAAATCCTTATGATGAAATGGAAGTGCGTAGGAAGCACTTGTACCACATGCTAATGAAGGTGTCTTGAGCGAAGCCTTGTGCCATTGTTTGAGTTACTTACTGAACTAGCTGCTCTTTCATGACGCGCCACTTTTACCTAAAAGAACAATTGACAGACAAACTATGGTTAATCAACTTGAGTGTTCAGTCGATATTTTCTTATAAATGGTCAAAGTAAAGCCTTTCTCTTCATTGACAATATCGTTGCCCACGTTAGAGTCAAGCAAAAATTAGAATTGTGGAAAACTTCTACCACTGTTTGCTTAACTGCTTCCCAGTACTTACAAACTTTTCTGATGAGATCAGTGGTGATATTACATGTAATTTTTTGATATTGTATAATGAAATAACTAATACATGATGTTAAAAAATCATGCCTGCATAAAGGATTCATTCAAAATGTCACCGAGACCAATGGATTTAAATGTAGTAGAGGAAAAAAATTCTTGATACGGCTGTAGATTTCTTAGCACTACTAACTTTTAGGAAACTAGCACTTGATTTTGTTCTAGTATCACAAGAAGACTATCCACAGTTATAGGAAAAGGTTATTAAATAAAATATCCTCCCCTTTCCAGTTCTATATCTGTAGGAGGTTGGATTTTCTTCTTACACTTTAACTGAAACAACATATTGTAACAGATTGAATGCAAACACAGACGAGTGCAGTTGTCTTGTCAGACAGAGAAAAGATTTACAATAACGTAAAACAGTACTACTTCTCTCACTGAATTTTTGTTTGGGAAAATGTATTTATTTTTCTTGAAAAATTATTTATGTTAACATGTAATGAGTAAATTGTCATTTAAAAATGAATTAATAAATATTTTTATTTAATTTCTAATAGGGATTAAATGTAATAGAGTAAAAAAATTCTTGATATGGTTTCGTGTTTCCCAGGGCAACTAACTTTTTTTTTTTTTTGCTGTGTTGGGTCTTTGTTGCTGCGCATGGGCTTTCTCTAGTTGCTGCCAGTGGCGGCTACTCTTCGTTGTGGTGCGCGGGCTTCTCATTGAGGTGGCTTCTCTTGAGGAGCACAGGCTCTAGGTGCACGGGCTTCGGTGGTTGTGGCTCGCAGGCTCAGTAGTTTTGGCACACGGGCTTAGTTGCTCCATGACATGTGGGATCTTCCCGGACCAGGGCTCAAACCCGTGTCCTCTGCATTGGCAGGCGGATTCTTAACCACTGCGCTACCACGGAAGCCCAGGGCAACTAACTTTTAAGAAACGATTTCAGTAGATTATAACCCACAGAGACAGAGCTTTTTGTGGCCTTCAGTAGTTTCTAAAAGGACAAAAAGGTCCCAAGACAGGAAAGTTTGGGAACCACTGACTTAAGCACGAGCACAACCAACAGGGCAGCTTATTATAGGGGAAATGTGAACTTTGGTGTCAGCATCCAGGTTCAAATTCTGGATCTGCTAGTTTTCCTCGTGGCAAATTATTTAACTTATCTGGGCAAGTTCTAATCTCTCTGAGACTCAGTTTCCTCACTTTTAAAATGGCAATAATAATGCTATTTTGTTTGATGAAGGTTAGGTAGTTGTTTTGATGTTGTCCTTTAAGTTTTTTCATTTTACAATGGCAAGCATGACTGCCTCCAATCATTCCTTAAAAAACAGATTGTGAAATTATTTGAAGATATTATCTTCTGCCTGTATGGATAAAGTATTCATGTCTAAAACTTCCCCTTGAACCTTTATACACATTTTCAAGTATATGTGTAAACTTAAAATTTTACAATTAGAAAAGCAGTGAAACTAATTCAGAACATTTACTTCGGCATGATGAGACAGATGGTAATCCTATAAAAAGATGGCATGTATTTTTAGAAGTGCAAACAGAAAAACAGATACTCTTAAAAATTCCAGAGTAATCTTTGCCTAGAAAATGAAGGGAGGAGATAAAAGACCATATGGCCTACTAGAACTTTTTGTAGTTTCTAATGTTTAGGATTGAATTTTGTTTATTGAATGTTATATTAAGTTGCATATGGGTTGGTAGTTGAAAAAGGAATAATTATCAAGTAGATAATTACCAAGTACTTTTACTGTGGTTATCAGTCTTGTTTTCTATGAAATGGTTGTGATAGTGGGAAGCAGAACCATTTGAACCCCAGATCTACTAAGGGTAATTTAAATGTAATACTTACCACGTCAGAGGCAGTTACCGGTTCTGCTCTTGAGGCAATTAAATACATCAGCATCAAGTCGCCTGTCATTGTGGACCAGTGTTCTCATTCATTTTACTTTGTTGTTTATTCAGCATATATTTATTGAGTGCCTTCTTTGGGCCAGATACAAGCTAGGTGCTGCGATAACATGCTGGGAAAAAAATGGACATAGTCTCAATCATAGTCTGATGGGGTGATAGGTATTAATCGAATAATCATACAAACAGATGTAAGCATACATCCCAGATAAAAATCATAGGCCAGAGAGGTATGCAGTATTCTGAGATCATGTAATTGGGGGATTTCACCTAATCAGGAAGAGTAAGGTATGTTCCCTGAGGAACTGACAGATGAGCTGATGTGTGAAGGAATTAGTCAAGGAGGAGAATGGAAAAAAAAAAAACAAACCACAGTTCAAATCAAAGGAGCAGTATGTTAAGAAGTTGTGTGTTGAGTGGAAATATGGTGAATGTGAATGGAGCAGAAATCATCAAAAATAGCCAGACTGTGTAGAACCTTATTGACCATGTTAAGGAGTGTTGTAACATTTTCCTAAATGACGGTGAATTACTGCTTGAGGTGGGGAGTGAGGAAGGTGAAGATGGGCAGGGGATCCGTTCACCATACCTGATTAGGTTTGCATGTCTAACATTTATTGACTCATAGTTACTGAGCACCTCCTGTGCCCGTGCTGTGTTCCTGGATGCTTGGGACACATCAGTGAGTAAGGCAGAGTTAATATCCCTACTTTTGTAAAGCGTATGTTCTTTAAAGAGGGGGGAGAGTGACGGAGAACCTACTAAGACAGTTCTGTTGTCTGCCAGGGAAAATGAGTGAGCATGGTAAGCGGGTTTGTGTTGCAGCCTAAATGGCATGATCAGGGCAGGTCTCACTGAGAAAGTGACAGTCGTGAAGACTTGAAAGAAGTGGCGGGGGAGGAGTTGGTTGTGTAATGTTTGCAGCCAGCACCCAGGCCCTAAATGGCAGCACATGTCTAGTATTCTCAGAGCACCAAGACGCGAGTGGAGAGGGCAAGGGAAGAGTGGTATAGGAATGGGGGCGTGACATCATGTGCGGCCTTGCAGGCCGCTGTAAAGACCTGTTTTTCACTGGGTGAGATGGAAAGCTCTTTCGGGTTTATTCTTCCTGCAGTTTGGCGGTTGGATTCGAGGAAGACCAGAGTGTATGTGGGCAGGAGATGAGGCTGTTGCCTTCTTATAGGCTGCCTGGATCCTGCAGTGTGTTCTTATTCAGGCCTCCTTTCCACTTCATGTTCTGAATCTTTCTTCGTCCTCTGAACCTACTTTTCAGAACTTACCTAGTTGTGAATCCCTAAAGCTTGGGCATGTGCTGCAGATGTTTTCCGTGCAACCTTGGGATGAGTCTGTATGTGTTCCTAGCTGCATTAACTGTGTCTACACACCTACACACACACACACACGTTTCTAATGACTGGCCTATCCATAAATGGTGGACCCTGAAGGGTTTGAAACCACAACTACTTCCTACCAGAATTGAAATTGAATGTAATTCACTAAAATTATATCACAAAATTGGGGCATTATGAAGAATTGCTTGCAAATGGAAACTAGCTATGAATAAAACCTTTATATGCAGTTGACTCATGTTTGAGTCTCTCCAGTGCTTTATGTTGAACTTGAACTCTCCCCACCCATCCATTGTTAGAAGAATTTAAGAGGCATGTGGCCTGTTAGGAGAACTTGGATAGCCTCCCCGAGATCTCCAAGTGGCTCCGCATGATTAGCATCTTACTTTTATTCAGAAACTGTTCATCTGTTTTTCAGATGAGGCAGTTTGAGACCCCTGGGTTCTTTGTGGGCTTTTTTGGTTTGTTTTGTCAACAAAGTTACACTCCTGATGGGTTTGTGCCTGTGTTGGAGAGGATGATGTGTGTTCTCAAAACTGGGAAGTGCATATATAAACTAGACCATGTTCATATTTGAAACCTTTTAGTTCTTCTCATTGCACTTCGAACCAGACCCAGGTACCTTGCCGTGCCTGTCTTGTGCCCACTCATCCTTCACGCCTTGGACTTCGGGCACACTGGGCTTCTCAGTTTTGCATCTGCCGTTTCCCACCTCAGGGCCTTTGCACATGCTCTTCCCTCAATCTAGAAAGTTGTTCACTCAGCCTTCCTTTGCACGACTGGCTCCTTCTCATCATTCCAGCCTTAGCCTAAATATTTGGCTGTCAGAGAGGCCTTGGATACGTGTCTTACGTGTTTATGGAGCCTAAAGTAGGAACCCTGGTGTTCTCTGATAGCCTCCCTTTCCTTCATGGTATCTGTCACAGTTACCAACGATCGTCCCCTTTGCTTTACTTGGTCTGTGTCTGCACGGCCCAGGCAGCCTCTCCCAGGAAATGGTGAGTACCGGGACCTTAGGGCCACTGGCTCTGTTACCACTTAGGTGCATTCTTCCCATGTACAGAGTTTTCTCTGAAGACAGAAGACCTTTTTTGTAGGTCAGGACTCCTTTGAGGGTGTGAGGAAAGTGACAGGTAGAGAAAGGAACATAGAGTATTTGGTCTGTGAGTTCAGCAGATTGGCAGAACCACTAAGACCCCCTCGTGAATTTTACCCACACGCTAGCGTGCAGCAGGTTAGGGTGCAGCTAGGAAGCAGAATCAGGAATCACTATGCCCTCCCCTGTGTCTTTATTTACAGTCTGGTCTGACGTAGGCTTTTAATCGTTGGTCATGTTCGTAGTTGACTGCTTAAAGATACTCTATCAGATTGTGTCTGTCCAGTCTCTTCCTATTGTTTTTTTTTTTCTTTTTTTGAATTTTATTTTATTTTTTATACAGCAGGTTCTTATTAGTTATCTATTTTATACATATTGGTGTACTTGTCGTTTTCTTTCACCCATCTTGGAGCTCACAGATTTCATCTCTTAGTTTTGAATCACACATCTTAACTCCTCTTGGATCCAGTAGAGTATCTTACAAATGGGAGGGGGAAAGGGCAGTAGAGGACTTTATGAAAAGCAGCTTACAAGCAGAAAGGACAGTCTGTAGCACCTACTGTAATATTCTGAGACTGAGGACAACCTTATGTTTCTTTTGGACCTGATGACAGCATAGTACTTATATAGGTAATGTCATTGTTAGGCCACTTTTCACCCAGCCTCAACTTGTGAGATCAAAGATACTTTTTTATTTTTAGATGTACTTATACAACTACATGGTACTAAGTATTGGGGGGTGGGATGTAATTTAGTATATTTACTTCCTTCTCTTTACTAGTATTTATTTGGTGGAGTTTCTTCAGTAGTTTTCACATGTCTGAACACATACCATGTGAAGTATGGGAGTAGGCACCCATTACCCGGATGGTAGAGCTTGCTAACAGATAGACACGTGTTTTTCTGTGTGTCTTTTTTTACGTGGAATTGCCAATCCTTGATCATTTGTAATAATGACTTTTGATTCTTATAGGAGATAGAGTGCTTTATTTTTTTATTTTTTATTTTTTTATTAGATCTTTATTGGAGTATAATTGCTTCACAATACTGTGTTAGTTTCTGTTGCACACCAAAGCGAATCAGCCATATGGAGTGCTTTATTTTGATAAGAGGAGATTTCGCCAGTTTTGCACAGTGTGGATTTTTCTATCCGTTTACTTGACAGCTAAGGAATATTTATTTGGTATCAAAGAGTTTAAGCAGTGTCTATTAAGTATCTAATGATAGTTCCTGGTTAGGAATATAAAAAACGAATAAGACATGGTCTCTGTTTTTTAGTACTACAGTCTGGTTGGAGAGATAAGACATGAATAGAATACAAGCAGTTCTAAGTCACTGTGTGACATACTATTAAAGAGGTACAGGTTGAGTATTTGGAGTCCAGAAAACGGAGGGAACTCCTTTCTGGCTGGGTGATCAGAGAATATTTAAGGAGGAAGTATATTTTTTAAGGAATTCCCTGAAAGTTGGATTAAGAAAGAAGAAGAGAACATTTATCAGGAGGAGAAAAATAGCATAAACGAGGCACAGCAGTAGAAAAACAAAAGGCTTCATAATTAAGATTGAAACTGAACTTTTTTTCTTCTCTCTTTTTATCGAAGTGCAGCTGATTTACAGTGCTTTAATTTCTGCGGTACAGCAAAGTGATGCAGTTATACATATATACGTTCTTTAATATTTTTTTTCCATTATGGCTTACCATAGGATATTAAATATTGTTCCCTATGCTATATAGCAGGATCTTGTTGTTTATCCATTCTATATATAATGGTTTGCATCTGCTAATCCCAGCCTTCCACTCCACCCCTCCCGCAACTCTCTCCTCCTTGGCAACCACAAGTCTGTTCTCTGTGTTCATGAGTCTGTTTCTGTTTCTTAGATAGGTTCATTTGTGTCATATTTTATATTCCACATATAAGTGATATCATATGGTATTTGTCTTTCTCTTTATGACTGACTTAGTATGATAATCTCAAGTTGCATCCATGTTGCTGTAAATGACATTATTTTGTGCTTTTTTATGACTGAGTACTATTCCATCATATCTGTGTACCACATCTTCTTTATCCATTCATCTGTTGATGGACACTTAGGTTGCTTCCATGTCTTGGCTATTGTGAATAGTGCTGCTATGAACATAGGGGTGCATGTGTCTTTTTGAATTAGAGTTTTGTCAGGATATGTGCCCAGGAGTGGGATTGCTGGGTCATATGGTCATTCTATTTTTAGTTTCTTGAGGACCCTCCATACTGTTCTCCACAGTGGCTGCACCAACTTACATTCCCACCAACAGTGCAGGAGGGTTTCCCTTTTCTCCACACCCTCTCCAGCATTTTTTATTTGTAGACTTTTTAGTGTTGGCCGTTGTGACAGATGTGAGGTGGTACCTCAATGTAGTTTTGATTTACACTTCTCTAATAATTAGAAATCTGAATTAACATTTTATACCATTCCTAGAAAGTCAGCTGGGCCTGACTGTCTACGTCGAGCTTTAAATAGATTTACATGCTTGGGTTTGGGAGGTGGTGGGGGTGACGCTCCTGACAGACCAGATACAAGCCATTTTGGATACCGATCCATTGATCTCGTTTATCGAGAATTTGCTGATGTTCGGTTATTATTGTAAACGTTACTTCCTTTGCAACGTCCCTGTTGTTGCGGCAAAACATGTTTGTTTTGTCTGGTTTTCACAGCCTTTGGTTTTATGGATATTGGTAGTTACGTTCTCTTAATATCTGTGTGAACCGATGCCCAGTTTTTTGGTGGACAAAATTGGGTTCATTGCTAGTGAGCCAGAAAATTATCACTTAACACAGGGAGGCTTTTATTAGTCTTCAGGTCACCAATTTCTACCTGTTAAGACAAATAAATGCAGTTTCTACTACTATGATGAATTGTACTTAGCTAGTTGTTAGGAGTGTTCCCTGCAGGTGAAAGTGTTGAAGCTGCAAGTACCCCTCTCGGGGCGCTCTTGGCTGTGCAGGGTACTGGCAACGCGAAGGTGGATGGGCCCTGTTCTCGCTGAACTAACTCATGGCTATAGAAGGACATTTCTAGGCTTTTCCTAGATAACTCATCACATATGATGGGACTGCTTTAATTCATTTTTACAGATGTTTGAATATTTAAAAATATGTATAGCTTGTTGTAGAATCGATGAGGCTTATTACGGATGTGGGGCCTTCTCTGTTGAGTGCTGGCCGTTTGCAAGACACAGGCTGGTAGCTTGGTAGCTGGAGAGGCCGGGGCCGGTGTGGATCAGTGTGAAGAGGATGAGTGGCTCTGTTAGAGCTGTGTTAGGAAGTAAGGAACACCAACCGTAATTAGGGTAAAATCAAAGTAAGGTGCAGAAAGGAAAGAGGTAGAGTCGGGGTTGCTCTCTAAGCATTATCAAATATTTGTCCAGTGCTGATCATGTAGTAGGCAGTGATGCATTGTGCTATGTGAAATGGAAAAAATATGTCTTAATGGAGCTTACCTTCTTATAAACATACTCAGGCATCCTTGTTCAGAAGCTAAAGGATTGAAAGTGACTAAAATAAAACTTTTTGTGGAGATATTTTTTAACATGACCTTCTAACATTTTTTATTTTTTGCATTTTTTTAGAAAATGGCTCCAAAGGGTAAATGAAGCGGGAAAAATACATAGATGCAGCATTGCGTGCAGCCTCTCCAGATGTTCGAGGATAATATTCCAGAGAGAAATTGATTCCCTTGGATTAGGTAACTAGTCAGAATGAAGAAGATTAGTCTTAAAACCTTCCGGAAATCTTTCAACTTGAATAAAAGTAAAGAAGAAGCGGATTTTATGGTTGTACAACAACCATCACTAGCCAGTGACTTTGGAAAAGAGGATTCCTTATTTGGTAGTTGCTATGGGAAAGATATAGCCAGCTGTGATCTCAACAGTGAAGATGAAAAAGGCGGAAAGAGTAGATCAAAAAGTGAAAGCCTAATGGGTACGTTGAAAAGACGGCTGTCTGCGAAACAGAAGCCGAAGGGCAAGGGCGGCGTGCCCTCCGGGGGCTCCGCGGACGAGGACACCTTCTCCTCCTCCTCGGCCCCCATCGTCTTCAAGGACGTGAGGGCGCAGAGGCCCATGAGGTCCACCTCGCTGCGCAGCCACCACTACAGCCCCACGCCGTGGCCCCTGCGCCCCACCGCGTCGGAGGAGACGTGCATCAAGATGGAGGTGAGGGTCAAGGCCCTGGTCCACTCGCCCGGCCCGGGCCCGGCCCTGAACGGCGTGCGCAAGGACTTCCACGACCTCCAGGCCGACACCGCGTGCCAAGAACAGACGAACTCGCTCAAGAGTTCTGAGTCTCAGGATGGGGACCTGCATCTCCACCTGGAAGAACATGTGCCTGTCGTTATCGGACTCGTGCCTCAGGACTACATTCAGTACACTGTGCCTTTGGAGGAGGGGATGTACCCTCTGGAAGGACCGCGCGGCTATTGTCTGGACGGCTCCTCCCCCATGGAAGTCTCCGCGGTCCCTCCTCCAGTGGGAGGGGGCTCCTTCCCCGAAGACGAGAATCAGGTAGACCCGGACCTCGTGGTGGCCCCAGAGATCTTCGTGGACCAGTCGGTGAATGGCTTGCTGATCGGCACCACGGGAGTCGTGCTGCAGAGCCCGAGGGCGAGTCCCGACGACGCCCCGCCACTCTCACCGTTGCTACCTCCCCTGCAGACGAATCAGATCCAAAGGAACTTCGGCGGGCTCCCCAGCTCCGACGCCCACGTGGCCGAAAGTATGCGCTGTCACTTGAATTTCGATCCTAACTCTGCCCCCGGGGTTGCCAGAGTTTATGACTCGGTGCAGAGTAGTGGTCCCATGGTCGTGACAAGCCTTACGGAGGAGCTGAAGAAACTTGCGAAACAGGGATGGTACTGGGGCCCCATCACTCGCTGGGAGGCAGAAGGGAAGCTGGCCAACGTGCCGGATGGCTCTTTCCTTGTTCGGGACAGTTCTGATGACCGCTACCTTTTAAGCTTGAGCTTCCGTTCGCATGGCAAGACCCTTCACACTAGAATCGAACATTCAAATGGTAGGTTTAGCTTTTATGAACAGCCGGACGTGGAAGGACACACGTCTATCGTGGACCTGATCGAGCACTCAGTCAGGGACTCCGAGAACGGGGCCTTCTGTTACTCCAGGTCTCGCCTGCCGGGCTCGGCCACCTACCCCGTCAGGCTGACCAACCCCGTGTCCCGCTTCATGCAGGTGCGCTCCCTGCAGTACCTGTGCCGGTTCGTCATCCGTCAGTACACCAGAATAGACCTGATTCAGAAGCTGCCTCTGCCAAACAAAATGAAGGATTATTTACAGGAGAAGCACTACTGAGAGGCTATGAGAACCCTGCGTCTTGCACTTGGGGAGGAAGGAAAAGAGATTGAAATACAGTTTACAGACTTTCCATTGCTATCAAAATCTTTTGCTGCCATACTGTTTCAGTTTTATGTGTAAAAGAGTAACCAGTTCGTTTAGGGGTGGGGGAGTGTCGGCAAGGTGTCTTGGGTTTACTTTGGTTCTTTAAAAAGGGAAGTCTTGAGATTTTAGAAGAGTGAACTATCTTCCATCAGTGTGCAGAATAATCACAATGTGAATTATCAGATTCTCCTTACCCACCCCGCCCCCAGTCCTTTGCTGCTATCCACTGTGATTTTTATGCATTAAAAGCACATTTCATGTGTATTCAATCCTAAGTAAAGTTAAATGAAACTTATAGAATGAACATTGTTATGTCTCTTTCAATGGCCCGTTTTCAAAGATAGTGTTGAGTAAACATAGCCGTGTGATAAATCACAGAAGTCACACCTACACTGAAAATGATTTTTAATTTCATACTTCAGAAGGATTTATTTAGAATTATGAACTGACATAATCTTGGGTAATGGAACAGAGATCTGCTACATATCTTTTACAACATTCAGTTCTAAATTATTTTCAAGGTTGTGCTGTTATTTTGGTTGTGAGAAGTTGGACTTTTCTGTTGCCTTCATTTTCATCTTGTGGTTTGTCTGTTTTAATAAATGGCCTTACAGAATTGTAAAGAAATGTATACCACCAATTTAGAAATGGTTGCCTTTTCTGTCATTAAACTCTGGTACAAATTGGCGTAACATATAAAGACCTAATGGAACTAGAACTATTAAAGAAATACTAGATGATCATAGTTTCCGGTGTTAAGCAGTTTTATTGTTACCTATACTTTCCTTTGGTAAAATGTTTTATCTGTGATTTCTTTAGCTTAGTCAACATTTTCTTGGGTGAACTTGATGTAGAAATGATTTTCATAAATGGACTAGATCCTCTTGCAACACAAAGTTTATATAAAGTTTTAAATTGATTTGAATAGAAAGAAAACATTGTTTTAAAGTTAGGTTTATATTTTTCTTTTATGCAGTCACTATTAAGATGTGCTAGATTTGACCCTTCCTTCCCCCCACCAAAAAAACAAAAACAAAAAACCAAAAAAACCCAGTGACTTTAGTTGAAAAACTGTGGAGATTGTGGAGCACCATGTAAGAAAAATATTAAAACCCAATCAGGTGTATGGAAGTGTTTGCCTACCGTATATACTGACCTTTAAAAATAGGTTTTCTATTTGTTTCTTTTTAAGTCCTTAGTAAATTGACATCATTAGTTTTTTCATCTCTTCTGAGTCAGTCCTTTGGGCGGGGGTGGAGTATGTTACCTCCAATACTTTTTATTTTGAAATGCAGTGTTTATTTACTGCATGATTCTTTAGTGTTTCGGAATTGCTCCATCCAGAAGATGTTTTCTAGCTACATAACTTTAAAGGAAATGTTTCCCTCTCAGACGAAGCATGTAATTTAAGACATTTCTTCCTTTGTCCCTCGGTTTTCCTATCTCTTACCCCCATTTAAAAACAAGAGTAAAGGTCTCAGATCAAATTTAATAGCGTTGACATTCAGACATAAGCAGTATCCCCATGTTTTTCTCTTTGTTTTTTAGAGTCAACTGAGAATTACCAAGAAAAGGCACAATGCCATAATATCTGTTATGATATTTTGACTTAAAGGGGAAAAGGTACTTAATTTTGGTGGAATGTTTGATTGTACCTTGTTACAAAGACTCCTCTTTCATTTTCTGATATGTTTTCACCTAATAAGATGGAATATGGAGTATACTGTAATAATATAATTTAAGTGTTCATTGTAAGCTATTTGGATTAAGAACTATTACAGAGTTGTAAACTTATCAAATTAATGCAAGACATTTAAACTATTTTTTTGCAAAACTATTTATTTTTAAACAATTTAAAATATATCTAGGGTGAGTTAAAAGTCCCTGTGCATCTATATTAGATGGCAGGTATTGTCACAGAGTCACTGTGTATTAATAATAAATGTTGAGATGGCTTCTCCATGTTTCTAGAAGCATTTACATGTACTCTTTGTGAGATCATGGTGCACAGAGGTCTTTGGACTGCCCTGAACCCCATTTTAATGTGGGCGTAGCCTGTTCCCCACGCCTTCCTCATGATACCATGTGTTTAAGATCTAGCCATTTGGTTTCAAGTTAAGATCATTCTGATTTCCATATAAATGGTTTTAAAATTGTATTTCGTGTTTTTATGGAGGGCAAGTCTTGATACTGTTCTAATTCAGAAAGCCAATCTTTAATGTGCTTTTTTATGTTCATAATATAAAATACTTTTAAGTAAGATGCCCTATTCTAATCCAATTTCAAATTGCTAGGGTCTGATAGTGTATCAGTAAAAATTAAAATATTTGCCAAGAAGTTATTTACAAACAGAGAAAGGAGCGTTGCAATATTTTCTGCTTTTGTTTAAAGAGAACCATTTGGCATATAGGCAGTACAACATAATGTGAAAGACTGGCTTTGTAGGGCAGTAAAACAGTCTGGTTAAAATTGGAAAGGGGAAAAAGAGAAATCATCCTGTAGTTTTGTCTAGGTAGCATTTGGGTGAATTTCTGGATTCTGTTGAATGGTAGCGTAGATGACATGGGCACTACCTGTAAGTGATTTCTTAAATATGTGTTTCTGAAAATCTGAGCTCAAGGCAAGAAAAAGGAGACAAGAAAGCTGTATCTTTCTGCCATAATAAATGAATCAGAGTTGCTTTTTATCAAATATCTCATCACAGAAACATGATGGAGGCCAGAAGCTATTTCCAGTGTTACTAGGACACTATTATGCAATTTTACAAATAATAAGAAAGCATAGAAAGTACTTGAAAAAGTCTCTTTCTCTTTCTAAGGAAAACTGTTCTCTGGTGCAATAATGTGAAAATTTTGGAAGGTCAAAAAATATCACAGGAAACGATCATAGAACTAAAAATAGTTTTTAAGGAAACCAGCTACACAGGGCAACCATCTTGCTGTTAAAGAAAATCATGTGCCAAAAGGCTATATCACTGGCATATAGGAAGTAAAACCCAAGTATATACACATGATAACTTCTGAGCCAGTATTACTGAAACAGGATAAAAGTTACTGAAATCTTAGGTAGGTTATATGCAGTGTCTCTACTAGTGCTACCAGTCTGAATATCTTTCTTAACAGTGCTTTCAGAAATGCCAATTTTGATCATTGTACATTTCACATTGTATATGAGAGATGCTTGCTTTATGAATGATTCAAAGTAACGTATTTTAAATGTTCATGGCTTTTCATCGAATGCGAAGTCGTAATTTGAAAATGAAATCATGCTACCAGCAATAGACAGTTTGGTTGAAAACTCTAATAAGGAACAGTCGCCAGCTCCGTAAATAAATAACTTTAAAATTCTAGAATAAAGTATTGGTACGCTAGTAATCACAAATTCGGTTTCTTTTAATACTTTTTTAATCCTGTAAAGATTTTTTATAAACATCCTTTTTTATTAATCAGTTAAAACATGCCGAATGTGTAGCTGCCGTTTCTGAAAAGTGATCCAAACTCTACATCCAGAGATGATGAAAGATTCTTATAGAATTTTGTAATAAGTATACATGTTGGGTTAAAGACATTTTATAGTCGTTGGAGTGCCATGGAATTAATACTTGCAATCCAGATTGCTGTAGTTTACACTTTTCTGTATGTTTCGAATCAGGTGTGAACCATTTGTACTGAGAACGCCACAGAATGAATTATCCAAAGTCCATTGATTTTAATAGGTGTTTTGGTTTGTAAACAAATTAATTTCTTGCACATTTTTGGAAATTAATCGTATAAAGAATTTATGTATCTGCTTCTAGATACAGTGTGTAAATAAAAATTTCGTTCACAAGGTCTGCCTTGCAGTCTATTTAATAACCAGATGCAGAGTTGGATTTTAATTAGTATAGGGTTAACTAGATAATTTCTGGATGTCCCATAAACTGGGCAGTTACTGGAGGGTAGGTACCAACAAATTTTAGTAAAACAGCAAAAGTGAAATGGTGACATAGGAGACATCCAACAAATTAGGAATTAGCCAATGTTGCTGATATCTTAGAGCCTTCAATACAAAAGCTGGAGTGAGTTGGCAGAACATTTGCAAAGCAAAGACTAATTAAAATTGACACAGTAATAAAACCTCATTTAAAAGAATGTTAGGCCTAATGGTAAAATGTTTGGATTGTGACATTTGAAAAAATATGTCCCTTATTACTTAATGGTATTTTCACAGATATAGAACCAGGTTATCAAAATAGTGGTTTGTGTAGAAGTCATTTAGAAATCCCTTCATAGGCAGGAATGAGTTCTCATAGCCCCTGAATTTCATTATATGCCTTTAAAGTTCTTAAACACCATATTGGGTTAAACGTTCTTTCGCGTTTTGTTGTTCTATTACTTTTTAACAAGGCTTTTATCATAGCTGATACAAAGATAAATTTTTAAATGACCTTGTTCAGAATATATCACAAATTTTGTCTTTCATAGACTCCAAATAACGTCATGTTCTAACCACATTTTCCAGCACTGGTATCAATAGACAGCATTGATTCTAATGTCAGACTTTGCTGATGGTGGTGCTAGTGAAATATGAAATTAAGGAAAGAGAATGGTCAGGCCTCAAGAACTATGTAGAAGTATAGACTTCACAAACTTACACCCTAGCCAAATAAACAGATTCTTACTCATTCAACAAGAGAGCAAAACTTGCTGTCCACTGTGAGATGACTTACTGAGAACATTGGGTCCACCTCAGAGCATCCTAATTGATTATCATGCTGACCATAGTCAATTTCTTGTACTGCCTGCCACCTCACCTTTAACTTTTTTAACCTCACAGATTTTACTTATTCTTTTACTAGACCTTCAACTTTCTGAGTCAAAAATATGTTAACCTTTATTTCACTTCAATTTAGTCCTTATTGTCTGCTATTTTAACCTCCAATCTAGTTTTCTTTTTTTCTTTCAACTCTTTAGCTTCATTTAAACTTCATTATTTTTTAAAACATTTCCTTTAATTCTTTTAGCTTATTCGTATTCCAGTCTCCAGTTTTAAGGGCTTCCCAACCTTCTGAAACATCTTTTTTTAAAAAATTGACTAGTGTTTGTTCGTCCTGCTCTTTTTGCATGACTTGTCTTGCGAACGGATGTTTCTGCCTCAGCTTCTTTGTTCCCACCATCCCCGTCCGCCTTCCCCAAGCCTCCTTCCCAGAGTCCAGGGCCTCCTGTTAACACCAGGGCCTGACACTGACAAAGAACCCAGTAGGAGTGGGTGTCTGCGTTAAGCATCCATTTCTGAGCACAGCTGAATTTTGTAGCCAGACTCCTGGAGTTTTGTTTTAAATTGCATTTTCCGTACTTAATACCAGGCAGCCTCACCACCTCTTCCAGAAGGGTTGGAGGAGGGTCCTCCTGGGAAGGGCTCCTTCAGACTGTAAAAGCCAAGGAGAAGCTGACCAGAGCTGGGATTATTTTGACAGGGTTTATGAACAGGGCCAGTTGCCTTTGCCTAGAGGTCATTTTGGGCCATCAAATTCTGTCCTTGGTAACTTGCTTGCAAATAAAGGGTCCATCTTAAGTTGAAAAGAAGACTCTTTTTGATCATGAGCCATGGATTTCCCCACACCAAGGAAGTTTTAGGAAGCACAGATTCTTTTAGGAAGCTAGCTTTTTCTGGTCTCTCACTTTGTTCTGTAAGTCTAATAGACACTAGCTTTTGATAACACCAGCCTAGGTCACAAGTGAAGTTGTATAATGTTCTCTTAAATACATGGAATTCCATCCTAGAATCCCGTTAAAGAGAACCTCCCTTCCTTTGTGTAAAAAATCTGGCCTCTGGCGCCGTTCCACCCCAACAGCTTTAAGAGGTAGTGTCTCTGGTCCTCTCCATTGAGAACTGTCACTCTGAAGCCACCTGCTCACCTAATGCCTTTGTCACAGCCCACTTCTCACTGTAGTCCTTGACACACTGTTCTCCTGTGGCTGGCAACTGGTGAGCGCCATTTGGCCCTAAGTATTACCAGCCTAACAGTGACTATTCGGTGTGACACTTGCCTGGAAAACCAATAGATGTATATCTTTAAATGCAGAAGAATCCATTTCCCTGCAAAAACTGGGGGTTCTCCGGGAGTCTACTTAGTAGAATCGACAGATGAAACTAGAGAGCTGGATTTTACACCATTCATTTTTTAATTATAATAGAAAACACGTTGTGAAAATACATATACTGCTAATAACCTAACATGTATTTCATATCCTCATAAGAGCTCTATGCAAGGCAGGCACTTGAGGGTCATAAAAAAAGGAAACTGAGGCAGAGGTAAACTTCCCCAAAGCCACAAAGAACCCAGTTTTAAACTCATACGGTCAGGCTCTGAAATCTGTGTGCTCATCCCATGTGATACCCTGCCTTTCTTCAGGGTTTTCTATTATTTAGAGCGTTTCTATCTGTGATTGTCAGGGGAAAGAACTGTAGCAGAAGCAAGTGAGTGACCTACTGTCTTCTCCTCTAGGGGACTACTCTGTAGTTTAAACAACTTACGGAGGCCTAACTGGTGGAGTATCTGGGGGGCTTCATATGCTATTGCCGAGGAAGGGGACCACTGCTTTCCCTTGTATGGCCTCGTCAAGTTTCTTAAAACTACCTAATATACTAATACAGGAACAAGATTCAGTGAAATTGAACTCTTCGGAGGACTTCTCCACATGTTTGGTGCATGAGGAAAAGTGTTAATTCTGCTTTTTTTTGCTAATGAATTTGATCAGATTGCCTGAGACATTCATTGTGCCCTGTTGTACTAGGAGCCATGGTTTTTTGCTTTATAGCAGAAGAAAGACCCCACCCTTTCTCTTTCATTTCCTATACCCATGCTTGGCCAACTCACTTCCACACCCTGAGCAACAACTTCCTTCCAAAAGAAGTTCTAACTCTACTTCCACCCTATGTTCAGCTTCTCTGCCCATACCTAAATGAGTAGAAAAATTAACCACCCGTGTTCATATGATAATTATGATCAATCTAAGCGAAATTCCCCTCCATACTTCTGGGAAATAGTGATTTATATTATACACAGCTCAGTACCATTAAAACAAATACTCTTTTCATTATAGACTTGGAATCGTTGTCCTAAACTCTGTCAGCACATATGATTAGCCTGAAAAGTTTAGAGAATTAGGTGAAAGTAGCTAAATTCTATTTAAAATGAATTTTAGTGTTTCTCATAGTGCAAGTCTGAGGGCAATGAATTCTCTCATTTTTTGTTTAACTGAAATATCTTTATTTTACCCCTTTTTTGAAAGATATTTCCACTAGATGTAGAATTCTGGGCTGACTGTATTTTTCTCCTTACGCACTTTAAAAACACCATTCCATTGTCTTCAGGGCCCCAATGTTGCTGATGAGAAATTAGCCATCATTTATATTATTGTTCTCTGTCAATTTTGTGTAATCCTCTGACCCGCAGCAGCTTTTAAGATTTTTCTCTTTCTCTTTATTATTTTTTATTTTGGATTTTTCTCTGTATTTTTATTTTTCAGTAGTCTGATTACGAGGTACTGAGTTGTGTGTTTCTCTTTGTATTTATCCTGCTCGGGCTGTATTATGCTTCTTGGATCTGTAAGTCATGTCTTTCACCAACTTTAGGAAATTTTTGTTAAATTATTTATTTAATACTTTCTGTCCCTTTCTTGCTGTCCTCTCCCTGTAGGATTCCAATTTCATGTGTGTTAGACTGCTTGATATTTTCCGAAATATCATTGAGGCTCTTTATTTGCTCAACCATTTTTCTCTCAGTGCTTCAGATTGTATAATTTCTCTTGCTGGAGCTTTAAATTAGTTAATCCTTACATCTGCAATCTCCAGGTTATTGTTAAGCCCATCATTTATTTATTTGGCTGCACCGGGTCTTAGTTATGGTATGCGGAATCTTTGCAGCAGCATGTGGGATCTAGTTCCCCGACCAGGGATTGAACCCAGGCCCCCTGCATTGGGTGTGTGGAGTCTTAACCACTGGACCACCAGGGAAGTCCCTACACTGAGGTTTTTTTTTTTTTTCTTAAACATCTTTATTGGAGTATAATTGCTTTACAATGTGTTAGTTTCTGCTGTATAACAAAGTGAATCAGCTGTATGTATACATATATCCCCATATCCCCTCCCTCTTGCGTCTCCCTCCCACCCTCCCTATCCCACCTGTCTAGGTGGTCACAAAGCACCGAGCTGATCTCCCTGTGCTATGCGGCTGCTTCCCACTAGCTATCTATTTTACATTTGGGAGTGTATATATGTCCATGCCACTCTCTCACTTTGTCCCAGCTTACCCTTCCCCCTCCCCGTGTCCTCAAGTCCACTTTCTACATCTGTGTCTTTATTCCTGTCATGCCCCTAGGTTCATCAGAACCTTTTTTTTTCTTTTTTAGAGTCCATATATATGTGTTGGCATATGGTATGTGTTTTTCTCTTTCTGACTTACTTCACTCTGTATGACAGACTCTAGGTCCATCCACCACACTGCAGATAACTCAGTTTCGTTTCTTTTAACTCAATTTTGTTTCTTTTTATGTCTGAGTAATATTCTATTGTATTTACATGCCACATCTTCTTTATCCGTTCATCTGTTGATGGACACTTAGGTTGCTTCCAGCTACACTGAGTTTTGACAGAGATCAAAGAAAATGTGAAAACCCTCTCAGAATAAAGTCATCTCATTAAGATGAGAACAGAGAGGAGGTTATCAGAATTTTACTACTGGTTTTACTACATTTTAACTTTAATAAATATTGCCTAAACTAAAACACTTTAAAAATTCTAAAGTATCTTTCTTTTTTTTTTTTTTTTTTGCGGTACGTGGGCCTCTCACTGCTGCGGCCTCTCCCGTTGCGTAGCAACAGGCTCCGGAGGCACAGGCTCAGCGGCCACGGCTTATGGGCCCAGCCGCTCTGCGGCATGTGAGATCTTCCCGGACCGGGGCACGAACCCGTGTCCCCTGCATCGGCAGGCGGATTCCCAACCACTGCACCACCAGGGAAGCCTAAAAATTCTAAAGTATCTTATTAAAAATAACTTTAATCTTTCGATAGTTAATAATGTTTTTAAAAATAAATTTATTTATTTATTTATTTATTGCCGCATTGGGTCTTCGTTGCTGTGCGCAGGCTTTCTCTAGTTGCAGCGAGCGGGGGCTACTGTTCGTTGTGGTACACGGGCTTCTCATTGTGGTGGCTTCTCTTGTTGCAGAGCATCGGCTGTAGGTGTGTGGGCTTCAGTAGTTGTGACACATGGGCTTCAGTAGTTGTGGCTCGTGGGCTTTAGAGCACAGTCTCAGTAGTTGTGGCACACAGGCTTAGTTGCTCCATGGCATGTGGGATCTTCCAGGACCAGGGCTCGAACCCGTGTCCCCTGAATTGGCAGGTGGATTTTTAACCAGTGTGCCACCAGGGAAACCCATTGATAGTTAATAATTTTCAGATATATGAATTGCAGAGTAGATACAAGATTTCCTGGGCGTGGAATTTCCTACATTCCCTACATTTCTCATTTTCTTTTTTTCCCTAAAAAATAGTGTGCCGTGGTATGAAGACTCTGCTGTGCCCAGAGCATTTACTCCATAGAACATCAGGTATTGCGTGCACCTTTTGACCCATCTATGGAAATAAAGAAAAGTCTTTGTCTTACTGAACTATTTAAAGGGACAGCTTTTATTATAACAAGGTTAAGAACTTAGTATTGCCTAACTGGCAGAAATTAATTTCTTTCCCATTTAGTTAGATGTTTGGTTGTAATGATAGTTCTCATGACCTATATGACCTATAATGGTGTTTTTGGTTGTTTAAAAGTTCTAGACAAACCCAATCCCTAACCAAGAGAACTTTTTCCGCCTTCCATCGTCAGTAGATGAATTTACTCTGGATGGAAAACATCCTGGGATTAATTTGCTTTTACTCTGCTCTTGCCACCCCCATCCCTGGAGTCTTCTAACCCTAACTCAGCCTTTTTGCCTTTCCAGAAACAACATTTTTATTCATTCTATATTGACTTGTGCATGATGTACAGTATCTAACAAAATTCCCTTTCAAAAACGAGAATTGATTTTGGGGGAGAGGTAGAGATTCATTTCTAAAATATTTCCTCCATGTGAAAAGATTAAAGGTAAAAGGAAATCTCAGTTGCTGAAATGATTCCATGAAAGGTTAAAATCTACACCCTCTTTTCCTTCTTTTAGTACAGCACTGCCTTTCCTTATAGGTCTCCAAACGAAGCCATTTTAATGAAAAAAATATGACAAAGCACAAGACAAAAATATACATCAATACTTTTCTCTGCTGTGACCTCGGGGCTCTCAATAAAGTGTGCTTGCATGTCCCTCAGTAACTTTCAAAATGATTTTTTCACGGCTTTGATCACTTTCTGAACTGGTTTCTTGGTTTCAGGCGATGGTCTCATTTTCACATGAGAATGCTTCTTCAAGAAGTAACAAGGTTGAGAAACCAAACTTTGATCTATGTCCTTTGATTATGGAAAAAATATGAATGTAATTCACTTATTGGAAACCATGTAGTTTTTAGAGCCTTCAGTTGAGAAGCACAGCTAAGGCGTGGTATGTAGAAGTTTATATTTATGCCTTCAAGGTCTCACTCAAATCCTGACTACTTATTTCCCTGGTAATGATGGTTGATGGTTGGTTTTGATCGCTTTAAAAGTGATTTCATTTTCTTTCTTTTTTTGGTCTGCTTCTGAGGAAGTAGTTTTTCACTGTTTAGAACTTAAAGACAATTGGTGGAATCCAGAAATTTGGCAAATGCCAACTAGAAAGGGAAGTCTGAACTTGAGTTTTTAGAACAATTTGAACCAAATATTGATTTTTTTTCTTCTTTACATATTGAAATACCTACACATTTATATTATTTCTAGTCATTTGTGGCTTTTCAGGCTATGTGCATTTGCCGTGTGATGGGAAGATACGTTTGCCGTGGGATGAGAAGATTAAATGTTAATTCTGCATTTAACTAAATTAATAATTTAATTAATATGAGTTATTAGCTCAAGGGCACGAAAGAGTTCATCTAAGTACATTAAATATGTAACATTTATCAACTACTAAATTGCTAACCTTCATCATTAATTGATAGCATCTTGGACTTAACCTTTTTGTTAAACTGCTTCAGTTGAAAGGATTTCTCTATAGGAACTGGGTGATAAAACTGTAACAGGGTGGGAATATATTTCTATTGTTTTCAGAGGAAGTTGAAGTGTAAGAGGTCTAAATGTTCAAATAACTCAAAACTCTTAGTAAAACTCTGGGTAAAAGAAATAAATGTACTGTACTTACGTTTTTCAGCTTCCATTTCCATGTTAGGCTTAGGCTAAAAATTCAGTTTTAGTATCATAATGTTTGTTCCTATTCAGAGCTTGTGGTAGAAATGAATATGCTTAGACCCAGAGGTTGAATATATATTAATCTGTTTGAATTTTAGTATAAATTTTTCAGTTGCATTTCTCAGCAACTTACAGCTTAGTAAATTTTATTTTTCATCTAAATAAATTACAGGATAAAGTTCTGGAGCAAATTTCCTAATAGTCTAGGTCTTACATCATACCGAATCAGCTATTGTATGTTCATAGCTCTCATTTTAGCAATTAATCATAGACTGCTTAACTGTTCACTGTATAGCTGTCTGGGCTCCACAAAGAGATTATAAAAACCCAGAAATTAAGGTTATAACATTGCCATAATATTCAGCATCTAGGACATGGTGACTGTCATTAAAATTTTACTAAAATTAATAATAATTTCCTTTAGTAGGCATGTATGCCAAAATTGTTCACAATAAAGAGAAGAGTGATTGAAAATTATTGAAGTCTTTCTTTTCTTCATTATCTTGAATCCTTAAAATCATCTTTATCTTAAAATCCTTAAATATCATGAATCTTTTCTATCTATAATGTACATATAAATCTTAAATTTTTCATATCTTGCAAACAGGACCATATATGTTTCCAATATAAATTTTAAAATGAAAAATAAGAAAGGAAAATTGTAATCATTGATGATTATATTTGAATATTCTAGAATCTAGAGAAATTTAGGTTATTGAACATCAGAATCACAGAGAGGCCATTGAACCACTTTTCCTACTGTTCTATTAGGTGGAAGGAGGAGGTGTTACAGGAGAAAGAAATAGCTAAAGCTCTTTGTTTCTATAAAAAGTAAATAAAGGGTGAAAAGTAAAAAATAAGGAGAGAGTAAGAAAGCTAGGTTTTTTATTTCTCTCTACATTTTGGGTCCCACATTTCCAGAAAGAGTTAATTCTTTAAAACAGTAGTCCTCAAATGGCGTTAAGTATATAAAAGTCTAGAGGTTAAGTACATGAAAACTATTTTAAAATATGGAAGCATAGATATTTCAGGGAGTCATTTCCCAGATTGTCAAGTACTATGTCTGTTGTTTTCTAAAACTGATCTTCTTGAGGGCATGCTGTGGTGGAGGTGTCATTCTGGGTAACTCCTTCAAAACTGTCCTTCTCTGTTACTCCATAACAACAAGATGCCATATAGACCACTTTCCACATGATTGTCTCTCAAACCTCAATGTCATTTTGGAGACAGGGAGGAAGATTTACAACCCAGTATACTATATAGAGCCTAAACACTAAACAAAATAAAAATATTTTAAGACATGCGAGCTAAACAAAATCATGCACCTTTTCTCAGAGAGCTACTGGAGCATGTGTTCCAACAAAAAAGAGGGAGTAAAAGGGACAGTTAATCATCAACATAGGAGAAATGTGAAGGGAATCCTGGAAGTGATACCAAAAGAATATCTCCAGGTCATTAGCTATAATAGATTCGAGAACAATCAAAGTTTAAGTGAAAGGGCATAAGGCCAAGGAGAGGTATTTTCAAGAAAAGAAAAAAAATTACTAGATTTTCTGCTGTGTTTGAATGTACTGAGAAATGATTCCCAATTTTGATGAGAACCTCAAAGGTGATTGATACAGAGAAAATTAAGTGAATGAAAGAAATGACATATATGTAAGAAAGAAAAAATAATCATAGCATAATATCTATTTTAATTATAAAAATATTTACATGCTTATAATAATCTAAACACCTGGGTAATGATTTAACCAAAAATTGGCTAGAATATTTGGTTAACTCATTGGGAAATTTGTAGAATGGGGAAAGGAGGCGGGTGTATGTATGTGAATGTGTGGGCACATAAAAGAGTTAAATCTTTATCTTAATGTTAAGGCTCAAACAAGAAATCCAGAAATAATAATATACACTAGTAAAATAATTTTTAAAAGACTTTGGGATTGGGATGGGGAGTAGCGAGTGTGATAGGTAGATGCCCCAAAGATGTTCAGGTCCTAATCCCCAGAACATGTGAATATGTTAAGTAACATGGCAAGAGGGACTTTCCAGATGTGTTTCTTTTCTTTTCTTTCTTTCTTTTTTTTTATGCTTTGGGGGAAGCTCTGTTTTTTGGTTTTATTTATTTATTTATTTATTTAGGCTGTACCTGGTCCTAATTGCGGCACGTGGGATCTTCATTGCAGCATGCGGGATCTTTAGTTGCAAGTGCAGACTTCTTAGTTGTGGCATGCAACTCTTGGTTGCGGCATGCATGCAGGATCTGGTTCCGCGACCAGGGATCAAACCCGGGCCCCCTGCTTAGGGAGCACGGAGTCTTACCCACTGGACCACCAGGGAAGTCCCTGCAGATGTGTTTCAATTAAGGATTTTGAGATTGGGACATTATCCTTGATTATCTAAGTGGATCCAATGTAATCATATGAACCTTTGACAACAGAGAACTGTTCCTGGCTGAAGTCAGAGGGAGGAGAGAGAAAGAGAGAGAAAGAGGGAGAGAGATGTGACCACAGTGGAGGTGGGAGAGATGCAAGACATGAGAGGGGCCTGACCAATCATTTCTGGCTTTGAAGATGAAAGGAGGGGGCCATGACCCTAGGAATATGGGCAGCCCCTAGAAGTTGGGAACAGCCTTTGGTGTTGCAAAGATCTGGGTAAGGTTTACTGCCTAAGATGGCACGTAGGTCCTGCCAGTTTCCAAAAATGGTTGAGAGCCATGGCCCCCAGCTCTGGCTGCACAGCACAGTTACCGGGGGAGCTGTTAGTCCCACGGCCAGACCTCACCCCAGACCTGCTGGATCACGGTGGGGAGGCTCACGCATGTGATCATCACCAGCATTAAAATAATCGAACCTAAAGACGTAAGACTGATCTTGAGTGGCACATTAACTCACCTTGAAAATTCCTCTTAAAAGTTTCATAAATCAGTCTAAGGAACTGTGACAAAACAGCCAGTTCTTCCTTCTTCCATGCTCTTCCTTTATGTAGATAACAAGTTTTTGACCTATATCATATTCCTTCTCTCTAAAGAACTTCTTTTAACATTTCTTATAAGGATGGTTGGGGCTTCCCTGGTGGCGCAGCGGTTGAGAGTCCGCCTGCCAATGCAGGGGACACGGGTTCGTGCCCCGGTCCGGGAGGATCCCACATGCGGCGGAGCGGCTGGGCCCGTGAGCCATGGCTGCTGAGCCTGCGCGTCCGGAGCCTGTGCTCCGCAACGGGAGAGGCCACGACAGTGAGAGGCCCGCGTACCGCAAAAAAAACGGATGGTCTGCTGACAACAAATTCTCTCAATATCTGTTTGTCTGAGAAGTACTTTATTTCTCCTTTACTTTTAAAGGATAATTTCATAGGGTACAGAATTCTGGGTTGGTGAGGTTTTTTTCTCTCAACCCTTTAAATATTTCACTCCACTTTCTCCTTGTTTGCATGGTTTCTGAGGAGAAGTTAGATGTAATTCTTATCTTTGTTTCCCTGTAGGTGAGGTGTTTTTCCCTTCTGGCTGCTTTCAGGACTTTCTTGGTTTTTCTTAATCTGTGATTTTCTGTAATTTGAAAATGATATACCTAGGTGTAGTTTTTTGGGCATTTATCCTGCTTGGTGTTCTCTGAGCTTCCTCAGATACATTAACTTAGATGAGGTAAGAATGCTTTGAGGTTGGTGCTATTACTGCTCCCACAGTAAACTCGATCAGTTAGCTTAAGGCAGTGAGCAGTTAAATCACGTGGCTAGTATGTGACAAGGCAAGGGTTTGCACTCAGGCAGTACTATTGATATTCTAAAGGCCCTATGGTTCATGTAGACTTTATTCCCAGCCACCTCACATTATTTTGAAAGAGTTGTGGCATGCCTTATTAACACATGAAAACAAAATGCTCACTTAACCTCAGTTACCTCTCAAATAGTACTTAATATATATCTAAACTATCTCTTCCCTCTCTCCTACTGCTAGTTGCTCTATTTTTGCTTATTTTGGAGACATTATTTGCAAATATCTCTGACTTTTAAGCATTCCTTTGTATCGGTGCTTTCCTTATTATTGTTTTTTCTTTTTTTTTATTCCAAATGTTTAGGAGACAAAAAATGACTATGGTGCCTTAATTACAATGATTTCAATGAGCTGGTTTGACTTGCCTTTTTGTCTGTGTTCCCTCTGAATCCTGTCCTAGTTTCTGGGAGGTGTAAGGAACTGAGTGACTCATTTGGATCATCTGCTGTCATCAGGAAAGAGTGCCTGAGGGACAGAGGCTAGACTGGGATTTAAGATAACTGGAATCTAATCTCTGCTGGCTTACTCGCTGTCTTTACGTGGGGCTACATGTTGACTGTGATGTATGGGTGATCACTTAATTTCCTGTTCTTTGTATCTTTTCCCTCTAATATGGCAGTAATTATTCTTTATCCCTTCTCCCCCCCACAAGGATATTGCAAAGATTAATTATTATTAAAAACAAAATTATCAAGAGATAATTTGCTATATAAATATAAGAAATGATTCTCATTATTTCCTTGATCTTTATACCTGTGCCTGTAGGGTAAATAAGCACGTTCTCAGTGAAGAGGGAGTGGTGAAATTCCTTCCAGAGAAGTCTGACACTCATTCTAAATTGCCATGGAGGCTCAGGAACCCTGGAATTGTTCCAGCTGGTTCTTACTCTGCCAGGTAAATATTTCCATGAACTAACAAGCTGTTTAAATTGATTATTCATGGATTCGGCCGTAACTGTTGCCAGTTCTTGAGTTATTTTTGTGTTATATTTTTAGAACCCTTATAATTTTGTAGGTCCCAATGCTGAATCGGAGTCAGTATTGTTCTTTTAGGTGTCCTATTAAAACAGGACATTTATTGCAAACTTAATAAGATATTTAGAAGGAGGTGTTTCCAGATTGGTTTGTGACTTAGTATCATGGGGGTCCCATGTTCTTTCTTTCCTATGCTTCAACATCTGTAGTCTGTTTAGTTTTTATCCTTAGGTGTCAGGCTTCATGGTCACCAGGTGATTGCCACACCTACAGACAGCAAGTCTTTATGCGGCCGTGTATGAGGGCAGAAGGAGGAGAGCTGTCAAGGTGGCAAGAGGCAGCTCTTCTCACATACCTGTTTCCTTTTATCCAGGAACAAAAGTCTTTCCCAGAAGTCCCTCTACCTTACATCTCTTTGGGCAGAAGGGGGTCTCATGGCCTCTCTGAGCTACAAAAGTGGCTAGAAAAGGATCTCGCTTTTTTAACGTCTACATTAGGAGGTGGGCAAGGAGAAAGGATGAGGAATCGCCAACAAAAGAGTTTGTTGCAACTAACAAGCTCCTTTTCTTTCTTTCCCTTCTACTCCGTTTACAGACAGCAGTGTCTGCCAACAGCCTCCCTCACTCTTGGAAATAGACTCTGACAAACTTACCGCCGAGGCAGTTGACACTTCCCATCGAGCATGGAAGAATGGGGTTCCGAACTTTGTTACACTATTTTTGAAAGGTAATCAGCTCCTGTACGTGAGTGGATGGAACAGGTCCATTTAAATCACTTTGAAGTTTACCTGTGCAAGCTGAAGAACTGAGGGGGAAAGTTGTACTGGCATTGATCCGTTTCTCATAACTGCCTTGGAAGGAGACAAATGACCATTAATCCTACTGATTTTATAAATGAGGATGAACAATTAAAGGGGTAGCAGTTTGAAATCTAGGAACTAGGCATGAACAATTTCATTTCTAGGCTCCGAATGACCAAAGGTACCAGGACAATAAGTTTTCTGTCCAAAACATGTTTGATATATGTCCATTGACAGCTGGAATTCATGGATCTCTCCTTTTAAATGATTGTTTCTCTGAATTCCATACTTTTACATTGAAATTTGTATTTTGTTTGCCCTAAATAGTTGGAGAATGCATAGGATGACCTTGGCGTTAGGCAGTATACAATACAATCAACTCTATGTGTTAATTCTAGAATCGTTTCCCATTGATAGGAATGTAGGAAACGTACACTGGCATCATTATCCTGGACATTTCTCTTTGTTTTTATTGTATTCAATAAAATATTGACTTCAGTAGCTCACCTTGGAAGAGAAGTGTGATGGAGTTGGACTCTCCTTTAGTTTTACCTTAATTGCCAAAATGCCAGGGCCCCAAACCTGTCTTCCTCCTAGAGAGGTCAGATTGGAAACAATGAGCACATCTTTCGGAAGGTGATCTCCTTGATCTGAAAATGAAGAGAACACTTGATGTGAATAAAACCCAAAGAATTTTGGGAAATGTTGGTGTTTCTTGATCCACACTCTTTACTTGGGATAGATTTAGCTGAGAGGGGCAGGAACTTTGATACTGCTTAAACAAATAAGGAGTTTCATTTTTCTTGCAAAAAGTATGGAGGTGGTCATTTCAGGGTCCAGTGCATCTGTCCTAGGGCTGGGCTCATTTCACCCTTTTACTTCACCATCCTTCATGCATAATGGCTGAGCATCTAAGAATCATGTTAGCATTCCAGAAACAAAGAAGAAGGATGAATGAGGAAGAATAAGTGGCTAGATCAGGCCTTGGAACATCTCCAGAAACCCTAGTAAATGTACACCTTCTTGCCCTGAACCGTGTCCCACAGTGACCTTTAGCTGCAGTAGGGTCTGATGACTGTTTTGTTCTCTGGGCCCAGTGCCATTCCTGTCAGAATTGAAATTCTCTAAATGAGGATGAAACAGGGAAGTGATATTGCCTCAGCAACTCGCAGTGGACACCACACCCAAGAGTCAGGCAGGTTATGGTATCTGGGTTTCGTTTGTGGGTCATTATTCTCAATCACTATTGCCATAGCTAATGTAAGTCAAAACGATTAGATGTCAAAAATGAAGCTACCATTTTCTTTTCTTTTTCAGGTAAGCAATAGTAGCCTTCCTATGCGTGTTTACTTTTGTGCAGAGTGGAAGTTTGTTTTCTAGTTTTATGTGTGTCGTTTTACATATATTCCCAGTTTTGGTGAGGAAGTGAAGGTTCATTTGGATGATAAAGTGAATCTTGGAGGGGCAAATTCATTCAGTTGCCAGATGGGTCTGGGCCTCATCTGGTCACTTCTGTGCCCCCTGTATGGCGCCTGGGCCCCTGGCCTCCCCTTTGGAACCAGGGCCCCCTCAACCCTGCCCGACCTGCAGAGGATCTGAGCTAAAGGCTGAGGAGAAGCTTCTGGGTCCCAAGGTGGTTCATTTTGTGCTGCGCTGACCTGGCTGGCCAGCTGGGTCTGTGGGAACGCTGCCGCCGGTGTCAGGCAATAGGTCAACAGTGTATTTAAACAGAGCGGGGGGCTGCTGCATGCACAGCCTGACTGCATCACGAGCAGGGATCTTTCCCTAGGGACCTAAAGTGTGACAGGCGTTCCCAGCCGACGGACTCATGGGGTTAGCCTTTTGCAGCCATGATACTAATCAGAACATTATACTAATAGACACCTTTTTAGAAGAATCTAGAAGGCACTTTTCTAATTTCCCACCTGTAGGAATCTCAGAGGACGTCACCTAGTTCTTTGTGAAGACATCTACAGACACACACACATCATTTCTCAAGTCAGCCAGTTCTGAAGAGCGCGTCAGAAGGGTGTTGATTGTCTTAGGTGGATATTAGCTCCTATCAGATTTCAAAACATCATACTAGCAGTGAAACTCCAAAATCCTATTGGATAAAATGACAAAAGGGACTATTGCACCGACTGGGTATTACACTGCTAGGTCTTCCCTTTTGCGTTAGGCTTTGTTGATTCAGAAGTGAGCGATAGTAAGTCTCTGTCAGCAGCTTTGGAGGGGACCTATATATGAAGCACAGCAGCAATTCTGAAAAATGTGAGGCAGCATAAAACAGAAAGAAACAAATGGTGTTATGTGCCCTTGTGACTGGCGTCTTTAAGATTAAAATGTTGAGGATATATCCTTGCAAGGAACTTTGATCATCTTCCTCTCCATGTTCGGAGAGATGGTAAAACAGAGCTATCTTCTCCCTTCTTTCCTCCTCCCTCCCTCCCTCCCTGTCTTGCTTTCCTTCATGCCTTCTTTCCAGGACTTACAACTATGAGCGTTTCAAGGAGGAGAGCTTAATCACTTTGGTTTGAAATCATGAGAAGAGACATCAGGAGTGAGTTATTTGAGTGTTTGGTCAGATGGGATGGGAGATATTGAATCAAAACATGTGGACCAATGCCATGCTTTTTATTGAGTCTCCTAGAGTGACTCAGTCATGATTATTCAGGCCACTGTTTCACAAAGTAAATATGCAGCCCACAGGCAGCCATCAGTGTTGACACTTCCCTATGCTTTACTTTGGGGAGGGCAAAGCATTTAGGAGCACACTGATGAATACTCAGACATTTTCAACAAGTTTCCCCAAGAGGCAGATGACCTTCTCAAGTGACAGGCTGTCAAGGAGTTACCTTGGGTTATGTGCCACTCTGGGCAAGCGACCTGTAACTGTGTCACCATCTCTCTTAACAGCAGACCGCAATCCAAGGAGAGTGGAAACACAGGGGGAAACAAATACAGGTGCGCTATGTGTTTTTAGAGCGTTGTCACAACTGATTTTAACAAAGTATATCGATGATGGTAGTTGAGGACTATCAAATGGTTGAAGACCACCTGTAGACTTTATCGAAGTCTGTTTATTCAGAGTTTCCTGTAGTGAGGGAGTCAGCTATTATTTCACTCCTTCTGCTAGAGACACAAAGGGATTCGAAAGGATAGTTTTATAGAGTGAAAGGAGGAAATTCAAACAGCTTTTGGTCCATGTCCAATTTGGGAGGGATTTTTTCCCCTTAGGGTGGGATTTTGGGAAGTGGTATGGAGGTGGTGGGAGTGCGTTGTGGGCCAGGAGTTTTCTGTTTGCCTTGCAAATGTATGTGACAGTCTTTGATTGGGTCACTGTCAGCAGGCACATAACTGGGGCCTTCTCAGGCTGGGTAGGCCATGGGGGTTTTCCTGTTTCAACTGAAAGATTATCTGGTCCTCGGCTTTGGGCTCCAAGTGTAGCCTAAGCCAATGCTGCAGGACTGTTGCATTAAACCCTAAGCTCCTTGTTCAGCATATACCAGTGCCTGGTGTATAGTAGGGAGTCAATAAGTATTTGTAGAATATGCAATACATATCTTATAAGAGGGACTTTTCTCCCAACATTTTATTGTAAAACTTCCAAATATAAAAGTTGAAAGAGTTGTACAGTAAGTGTCCATATTGCCACCACCTAGATTCCATAACTGAACTATTACTATATTTGCTTCGTCACATGTCTATCCATACATTTGCTCCACAGGAGGGATTTTCCTATGACACATTTGATTAAGCTAAAAAGAAAACAGTTTATAGCCTTACATACTTACGTGAGGAGAGATCCTCAAGAGAGTCCCAAGAGAATGTTGAGCGATGGTTCCAGAAATGTCTTAATTGCCCTTATAAACCACTATTTTTTGCCAAACGTGGGAGGGGCTCAGATCCTGTATGAGGCTTTTAGTGTCCACCAACTTCAGGCAGTTAAAGTACTACAGGTTCATTTGTCGATAGTATTATTGAGCCAGGATTTACCCACACTTAAAAAAGATTATTATTAAACGTGTAGGGAGAAATGCCAGTTTTAAAAAAATATATGGCATTTTAAGCTTAATGGAGCTACTACAGTCAGTGTTCTTCATATGATTTTTTTGAAGAGTCCATGTAAGTCAGCTTAATTCACAAATGAAAGTTTATTCTGTAGGTGGAATGAGGCAGGTAAAAGTTGAATATGCCTCCTGCATCACAGACTGGTAAGAGGCTTGTCATTAAAATGCGTTTGCTTGGTTTTTCCTCTGTTCTGCATTTTTTCTGGAGAGTTAATACATTTCTGTACTATTACTCTCTACTGCTAGATATCTGTGTGCTGTGAAAAGTCTAGCATATGGCCAGGGGAGGACTTGTGGGTACAACTGGGAGTCAGTGCAGCCTTTGAGTACAGAGCCAGATGCCTTGAGTTTGGGTTCAGCCTCCATCCTTCATAGTTGGGGCAAGTTACTTAGCTGCCCTGAGTCTCAATTTCTGCACCGTGGAATTAATTTAATCCACAATGAAATTACCTCCCAAGGTTGAGATAAAGATGAAATGAGATACTGTGTGTAAAATGCCTGGCGCATAGTGACAACCAGTAAATACTAGTTGTCATCAGTTAAAATGTGATAAAAGTCATATACTTAGGAGAAAAATTAAAATATACTTATATCAGTAGAATAGAATTCTAGTTTTGAGCTGGAAGGGGCTTCAAAAATCCTCTCCCTCGGTTCCTCATCTGACAAACAAGAAACTGAAATCCAGAGACATTAAATAATTTCCCCACAATAACAGTTGAATTTATTCTGGAATAGGCTGAAAGCCAAGGTTTTTTTTATTCCCTTAGTAAAAAGCTCGTTCCACTATTCCAGGTGATCCTGTTTGGAGCATGCTGAGGACGGCCTACGACATCAATAAAGAGCACAGTCCTTGGAGGCATGCAGACCTGAATCCGCATCCAGACTTCACCTCTTATTATGTGGCCTGGGTAGGTTACACCTTGGTTTTCTCTCTGTCAATAGCTTTTGTAATCCTACCAGATGAGGCTGTTCTGAGGTTAAATGAGATAATAGAATAAGGCGCACTGCACAGTGCTCTGGCATATAACAGGTTCACTGTTATGGCAGCTGCTGTCAGTGAAAAGCAAGAAAAGGAGCTGGAGAAAGAGAAGGAGGAGGGGTTTTAAAGGAAGAACGCATTCCCTAATTCTCATAATAAATTGTGAATGACTTGGATCCTGAAAAGACTGTGGTACTTTCAGAGGGAGTTAGAAGAAAAGCAGAAATGCAGTAGGAGAATGAGAGAAGGAAAGAAGAGTAGAAAGAAAAGATGTTGATGGAAGACAACTGGTGGTCGTCAATCATTTCTGTTACTTTGGGGGCTCTTGACTTTGGTTAGGAATAGACAATCACAGACATGGAGCAATTTGATTCCGCCTCAAGATTCGCGCCAACAGCGCTCCACCTCACCCTCTGCATGTGCTTTGTTTTTCTTGACTCCTGTCTGAGCTTAATTTTTGGATTACATGGATGCAAAATTACTGTCTCAGAAAGTTGCTTTGCACCCTTCGATGTGTTATATTGAGTAGCTGTGTACAATGTAGGCCCTGAGTAAGCTGTTTTCTCAGTAAGAGAATGAGATAACCTAAATATGTTTTGAATTCGAGTGTAACCATTACGATGGGTGGGTAGAGCGGACGGACTGCTGGAGTCCACGGTGCAGTGCAGTGTCATGGTCAGGAGCGCAGGGCTGTAGGAGAAGTATCTGTGATGACGGAAATGTTCTCCACCTGCTCTGTCCAGTGGAAGCCACGAGCCACGTGTGGCTGTTGAGCGCTTGAACTGTGGCTAGTCCCACTGAAGAACTGAATTTGTAATATTATTTAATTTTAATTAGGTTAATTAATTTATTTTTTAAATTTTATTTTATTGAAGTATAGGTGATTTACGTGTTGTGTTAATTTCTGCTGTACAGCGATTCAGTTCTGCATATAAATACATTCTTTTTCATGTTTTTTTCCATTATAGTGTATCAGAGGATGTTGAATATAGTTCCCGGTGGTATACAGTAGGACCTTGTTGTTTATCCATTCTATATATAATAGTTTGTACCTGCTAATTCCAAACTCCCAATCCATCCCTCCCCCTTGGCATAATTAGGTTAATTTAAAATTTAAATATGGCTGCAGGACATATTGGGCTGTGTAGGGCGTAGAGTGTAATGGTAGGACGCAGACACTGAGGCACGCAGCCAGGGTGTGCATCCCAGCCTTGCCCCTGCTGGTCGCTGCATTGCTCAGTTCCATGGTGTCCCCGTCTGTCAGAGCTGTCGTGAAGACCATGAGTCAATAGATGGGGTCAATATATGGAAAGTCATGTATTGCGCCAATATATGGAAAGAGTCACTATATGAAAATGAATCAATATATGGAAAGTACTTAGAACAATACCTGGAAATATCACATATATATTATACATATATATACGTATATATATATATATATATATATATATATAAGCTTGTTGTTACTATTACTTTTATGAGGAGGCCATGAGATCTATTTTAATTAACTAGATCATTAAATAGTTATTTGGCCCGATTTTTGCCCTCCTTGACTGCCTAGGCCTGGGTAGTTCTGTCAGATAAACACGGGGGTTAGTCAGTGCATCCTCTTCTGGTTCTGAGGGTTAATGTCTCTGTGCATTGGCCGTTTTCACTTGTATAGATGATTGCTAGGAGGAAATTTTGATTTTGCTACAGATTTGTCGGTATGTTGTCTTCTATCCTCAGTTTTTGCATCTGGTGGATGAGGAAAGCTCTACCTCATTTCTCAGATGTCTACATTTTAGAGTCACGTGAGGGATATTAAATAACATTTAAGTAAAGAGTTGCATTTCAGGTGTTTGGAACAGATTTCCCATGAATTATGATAATTATAACATAGCAAATATTGAGTGATTTTTCTAGGCACTGGGCTAAGTGGTTTATGGACATTATTGCCATTGGTCTCCAGTGCAACCCTATTAGGGAGATATTGTCCCAGTTATTTTAAGGGGACAAGACAGAGAGTTTAAGCAGTGTGTTCCAGTTCCATTCCATAGCCAATGGACAGCAGAGACAGGCTATGTTCTCTTTGACTCTGAAGCGTGTATCCCAAAGTTTGCTGAGTGGCCTTCTCTTACTATCTGAGAACACACTTGTTAACTCAATGTGTTTGCCCACGTGCTTTAAAAAATTCAATGATTGAGAAATCAGTTTTAAATTTGGAAAAATTTTAGAAACAGGAAGCAAGATAGCTTTACAGAATGAGGAGAGAAAATGTTGGTTGTTTATGCCCCTTTTGTTGGTGAACTTTCAGTCATTTGGAATTTACCCTGCAATTTTCCTTCAGAAAGTCTCTTGCTCTGGGGTTTCTTATGCTGTTGCCAACGCAAAGAATCCGATGAAAATAAACTCCCAATTACCCCCGTTAGCAAATAAAGAAATATCTCACTGCCTGACAGCATTTCAATAAATTTTTTTAACTTGCAAATCTGTAAATGTAGAAAGGGTGGGGAGGGACATGACTGGATAAATTACTTAAGGTAACATTGGCACATTTTTTGGTTGTCCCTTGTCTAGAAAACCATCTCCAAGAGGTCTAGGGATTCCTACACAACCCCAGTCCTATCTTTGTGTACTTGTCTTCCTTTGTGCACGGCTGTCAAGGTCATCCTTACTATCTTGTCTTTCTTATTCATTCAGAGAGTGAATTCAGAGAGTACAGGGCACCTGGTTTCCTCTTCAACAATCGTCTCTTCATTCATGTTGGTGGGATTGACCCCAGCCAAAATTCAGGGATGGACACTCATTGGTTTCAAACAATAAGTGCTTACCATTTTTTGTTTGTTTGTTTTTGGCCAAGGGATCTTAGTTCCCCCACCAGAGATGGAACCCAAGCCCTCATCAGTGAAAGCACGCAGTCCTTACCACTGGACCGCCGGGAATTTCCTTACCATTGTTTTTTTTAACATCTTTATTGGAGTATAATTCCTTTACAATGGCGTGTTAGTTTCTGCTCTATAACAAAGTGAATCAGCTATATGTATACGTATATCCCCATATCTCCTCCCTCTTGCGTCTCCTTCCCACCCTACTTATCCCACTCCTCTAGGGGGACACAAAGCACCGAGCTGATCTCCCTGTGCTATGCGGCTGCTTCCCACTAGCTATCTATTTTACATTTGGTAGTGTATATATGTCCATGCCACTCTCTCGCTTCTTCCCAGTTTACCCTTCTCCCTCCCTGTGTCCTCAAGTCCATTCTCTATGTCTGCGTCTTTATTCCTGTCCTGCCCCTAGGTTCTTCAGAACCATTTTTTTTCTTTTAAATTCCATATATATGTGTTGGCATATGGTGTTTGTTTTTCTCTTTCTGACTTACTTCACTCTTTATGACAGTCTCTAGGTCCATCCACCTCACTGCAGGCAACTCAATTTCGTTTCTTTTTATGGCTGAGTAATATTCCATTGTATATATGTGCCACATCTTCTTTATCCATTCATCTGTCGATGGACACTTAGGTTGCTTCCATGTCCTGGCTATTGTAAATAGAGCTGCAGTGAACATTGTGGTACATGACTCTTTTTGAATTCTGGTTTTCTCAGGGTATATGCCCAGTAGTGGGATTGCTGGGTCCTATGTTAGTTCTATTTTTCATTTCTTAAGGAACCTCCATACTGTTCTCCACAGTGGCTGTATCAATTTACATTCCCACCAACAGTGCAAGAGGGTTCCCTTTTCTCCACACCCTCTCCAGGATTTATTATTTGTAGATTTTTTTTTTTTTTTTTTTTTTGCGGTACGCAGGCCTCTCACTGTTGTGGCCTCTCCCATTGCGGAGCACAGGCTCCGGGCGCACAGGCTCAGCGGCCATAGCTCACGGGCCCAGCTGCTCCGTGGCATGTGAGATCTTCCCGGACCGGGGCACGAACCCATGTCCCCTGCATCGGCAGGCGGACTCTCACCCACTGCGCCACCAGGGAAACCCTATGATATCTTTTTCATGACTTTTTATCATTACCAAATTACTCTGTGACCTTTTATTTGTTTATTTTTTTTTGGCTGTGCTGCGTGGCATGTGGGATATTAGTTCCCCAACCAGGGATGGAACCCGTGACCCCAGCATTGGGAGTGCAGAGTCTTAACCAATGGACCATCTGGGAAGTCCCATACACTGTGACTTCTTAAAACATTAAATTCCCTATTAATCTTTTATTAATCTTGCTATTCCTACATAGTTTGTTTGTATTTCCCTGGTAAATTACTGCCCATTCCTTTATTTTCAACCCATTATGTATAGTTTCTATTTCACCATGTCCACAACTACTATCACACGTAACTTAGAACTCTACCGAACTGTAAACCTGAATCCGCCTTGATTGTATTTCTCTCAGCAAAGGAGATGTTGGACTGTCAACCTCACCTTCTCTATGTACTGATACTGAGCTGTGTTATGGGAAAAACTGAGAAACCTGTATCCCATGACATTCTGTGCTTCAGCAATGCACTTATTGGACTGTAAGAAGAACATAGTAAGTGTAGTATTCTTTCCAGCTGAAGCCTGTGCAAAGTTTGATGCCACTAGAGAGAAAGAAGATTCTCTCTCTAAGCCCATGACTTGGACACTTGGATTCTGAGTCATTTTGTAAGGGGCACCAAGGTGGGTCCAGATGTGCCCCGCCCAGGTACAGCCCACACCAGTCCTACGTGCTTCTGATTTTGTGGTTTTTGCACAAATATAGCCTCCAGAAATGATCAGAGCTTCCTGGTACCGCAGATACTTCTGAAAGGCTCCTTTTGTTTCTGGACTGCACTAGATAGGGAGTGCTCTGTAAACATTCAAAATCCTTGAGAAGAGAGCTGTAAGTTACAGTCTAACATTCAGTATCTCTAACAGGAGGAGACAAACTCCCAAGACTTGAAATGTAAAGACAATGGCAATTGAATTGGTTAATTCAATTTTGGGTAATGAATTGGAGGTGACTTTCCTGGTCCTGCCCCACCGCCGGCTGGGAAGTGTCCATCTCCTCTGCCAGGACTGGCTGCCACCCACTCGTCTGTCATCTTGCCCAGTTGTCACCTACACAAAGCCTTTATTTCTTCTCCTCCAGGCAGCGCTAATGGCTTCTTCCTCTGGCTCCCACAGCCCTTTGTGTGTAAGTTATATTTAGGACTAAACAAATTGTTCTGTAATGATTTGTTTATTTACCTGTCTTGCCCAGGAGGTGATGAGCATCTTGGAGCCTGGGGACTGTGTCCTCATCAGCTTTATACTCCATCTCCTTTTGCTGAGCGAATCTTTGAGTCTATTTTCACATCTTTCTGAACACCTTTTGGTGATTCCCACACTGTCACCAACATAAACTCCAAACTTCACTTGTGTCAAATGCCTCAACCGGTCAGGGTGAGCAAGTGTTTACAGGCTCTCCTAAACGCATTGGGCTCTCTACTGTTTGGAACGCACCTCCCAAGCATCAAACCACCACCCCCTTTCCCAGCTCTGGGTTAACTCTTCCTCATTGTCAAGATTGGTTAGGAGCACACCCTGGGTGTTCCTGTCGTATTCTCTGCTTTCCCAGCACGTGAGCTAACACACGGTGTTATCATCGTCTGCCCGTGTGTGTGCTTTACCCCCTAGACTGAAAGATCCTTGAGCAGAGAGCTTGGTACTCAGTAAATATTTGCGGATTGTTTCTTACAAAATCCATGTAATGTATCAGGAAACTTTGGAGTAGAATAGAAAGAGTTCGTAATCCGAAATTACAAAACTTGTGTTTTCATCCAGGTTCTGTTATTTATGCACGGGGAAGAAAGTAAAATATAAAAGCCTAACTGTAAGAATATGTTAGCAAAAAGTAGACATGAGCGAAGAGAAACAAGCCCCTGTCAGGAAGCAGGAGCCAGAGTACAAGGACCGTGAAAAACAAGAGACAAGTCAGCTTAGCAGCAACTGGGGTTAACAAGATCCAGCAGAAAGGGGCATCCAGTCCTCAGGTCACAATGGCCCGATGACGATGCAGGCCAGGAGGACAGGCCTGTGCCCAGGCAGGCGGTTGCCACCAAGATCTCCCCAGGGACAAAAGGAGGAAAGAACTGGTTTTTGGCGTTGGGTAAAAATAAGACATCAAGCCTGAGATTTATTTATTTATGCACAGGTCTGCCCTTCATTCCCTGGTGAAGCCCTTGGAACAGATCCTTGTCAGCCATGTGGCCTTGCTGCACGGAAGGGAGAGAGTCAGGCTCAGGCTTTGGCAACTCTTCTGACATGAATGCAACGTGACAGCCGCCTGGACTGCTCACCCTGGGCCTAGTCAGCACGGCCCACCTGTGTGCGAGGTGGCAGGTCATTCAAAGGCTTTGGGCCTCAGGATCTTTCTCGGTAAAAATGGGGATAGACATTTACGTTATGGAACTCTGACAGTGATCAGCCTTGAACATGTTATAGACATATAAATCGTTTATGCCTCTGTCCACGGCCCTTCATGGACTTGAACGTACCTCTAGGAGGGCAGGGATGTGTCCTGTGTCCTCTGTGCCACCACTGAGCTGTCCAACCGGGCTGTCACACGCAGTGGATGTTTTAAAATAGATTGTATTCTTTGACAAATGTAGAGCCATTTCTCATTAAACCTCTCCTTCTCTCTCTTATGGGTTAGACCCCAAAAGCCCACATTTTGCCTACCTTCCTTGTTAGTGTATTCATTTAAGAGAGATTTGCTGTGTGTCTCTCATCAGTGTCAGGAGTGAGGATGTGCAGACAGTGTAGACTGGCCCCCAGACACAGGGTATGTCAGTGCTGTTTCGCTCATCGTAGTGGCAACGGCTAAGGGTGATGTCTTGCAGGTGATATGGGGCAGCGTATTTTGAGGGCCTGGCCTCGTCCGGGCTTGGATTCAAAAGGCAGAGGGGGGCAGCTCTGGAGTCAGGCTGTGTTGTGTCCATGCTCTGGGTCTCAGCATCTGTGTCACCTGGAGCATGTCACTTGCTGGTGGTGTACTGTCTGCGGGGTGAGAATAAGAAAGTACCTGCTGCGTGCGGTTGACGTGGGGAGCCCGTGGGACTAGGCACGGTACCCTAGCCGTGATCAGCGTACTCGTTCCTTGTTGAGTGCTGACACCAGCGTGTCAAACGGGTGCCACTATCCCTACTGTCCGTGAGAAGACGACGAATCGTAGTCGGCTTGAATAAATGAAGATGACACTTTTCGTTAAGTGGCTGGTTGGGGATTTGAATTCAGTTCTGTCAGACACCCAGAGAGGGACTCTTTTCTTAGTGCCGTGCTGCACTGGAGGTGGTCTCTAAGCTTAGGAAACTTTCTTGTGACCTGTGCTGAGCCAGCTGTCTCTCTTTGCAGACTCCTTGCCTTCAAATCAGCACACACTCTGCCTGCCCCCTTTCTCTTCCCTCCTGCAGCCTTCCCTCCTCTCCAGGGACAGGCCCTCGGGGAGGGGCGAGTTGAAGTTGGCCATAGTTACCTCATTCTCTCTGGGCAAGGGGCTCAGAGCAAGCTCCTGGAGGAGCGGGGAGGGAGGAGGAATCTTCTGGAGAAGCTTCATGACTCTAAGAAAGAAACACAGCTGGGAAGGACTGGACGGGGAGATGGGGGTCATCGGAGCCCGTAAAGTTGCCATTGCTCAAGTGTTAATTACACAGCCCTGCAACCAGCCACCCTCCCCGTTACTATGCCTCAGAACAGGGCTTTCTGCTATGAGAGACGATAAATTTACTTGTCCTAAGGTTATTTCAAATAGGAACTTCTATTACTTTTAGCCAAAGAAATCTAAACGGTCTTTGGTTTTATCTCCACATGAATCAATCAAGGTGGCTATGAACGCAGTTAAATCTTCATGGGAGTTTTAGACACTAGAATTATCATTTCAGACTTAGTAAGAGGTTTATGTAGTGAATTATGGCATTTGGGGTTGGAAGGGCTCTTAAAGATTATTAAGCAAGAGTGTTTACTAAATCTACGTCCATGACGTTCCCAGTTACCTCTTTGTGCAGAATGATTCACTTTCAAAACTCAATGACTTGAGACTTCCCTGGTGGCGCAGTGGTTAAGAATCCACCTGCCAATGCAGGAGACACGGGTTCGAGCCCTGGTCCGAGAAGATCCCACATGCCGTGGAGCAACTAAGCCCGTGCACCACAGCTACCGAGCCTGCGCTCTAGAGCCCACGAGCCACAACTACTGAGCCCGCGAGCCACATCTACTGAAACCCATGCACATACAGCCCGTGCTCCGCAACAAGAGAAGCCATCGCAATGAGAAGCCCGCGCACCACAGCGAAGAGTAGCCCCAGCTCACCGCAACTAGAGAAAGCCTGTGCGCAGCAAAGAAAACCCAACGCAGCCAAAAATAGAATTAATTAATTAATTTTAAAAAAACCCCAAAACTCAATGACTTAACACAACCAAAAACCTTTCATTATTGTGGTGGTCGGCCTTGTGTGTCAACTTGGGCAGGTTGCTGTACTTTGTCATTCAAATATTCATCTGGGTTGTTGCTGTGAAGATATTTTATAGATGTGATTAAGATCTATAATCAGTTGACTTTAAGTAAAGGAGATCACCCTTGATGTTTTGGGTTGGTTTGATTCAATCAGTTGGAAGTCCTCAGGGGCAGATTGAGGCTTCCCTGAGGAGGAAGAGATCCCCCCTGTGGGCCGCAGAGTCAACTCCTGCCCGAGAGCTGCCAGCCTGCCCTTCCTGGCCCCCACCATCATGACCTAACTCCTTGCCATAAATCTACATCCTTCCAGTTCTGGTTCTCTCCTGGTGGAACCCTGGTACAATTTTTGTGGATATCACTCACAATGCAGGGGGCTTGACTGAGCACAGCTGCAGGTGGTTTTTGCTTAGGACCCCCTCAAGCAAATGCAGTTAGAAGTCATGCAGAAGGTATCGCTCATGTGTCTGACAGTTGGCTGGGACTCAGCTGGGCATTGACTGGAAAACCTTGACGTGGCCTTGCCGCGTGGTCTGAACTTCGTCCTAGCACAGCAGCTGGGTTCCCAGAGCAAGTGCCCCAAGAGAACAAGGGGAAACAACGTGGCTTTTTTGTTTAAAGAGATGTGCAATTTATTTATTTTTCAATTTTTTGGCTGTAGCCCAAGCCACGTGGGATCTTAGTTCCCTGACCAGGGGTTGAACCCATGCCCCCTACATTGAAAGGGAGAGTCTTAACCACTGGACCACTGGGGAAGCCCCTGGCTTTTTTTTTTTTTTTAATGATCTAGTGGTGGAAGTCACAGAGCCTCATTTTTGCCACATTTTATTGGTAAGGCAGCCATAAAGGTCCATACAGGCTCAAGGGGCAATTTTCACCAGTTCTTGGTGGAATGAGAAAAACTACAGCCAAACTGATTCACTTTAGAGGATGGTCCTTGATTCTGACCTTAAGCTCTGGGGTTGAAATGTCCTGTATGGAATGAAGTGGTAATTATTGTACTTGATGATTCTTTTTCTAAATGTATTTAGTACACAAGTAAATAGCTGGTGACAGGGTCAGTCACCGGGGTCTCGTGAAATTCAGAACCTGGCTGTTTGATTGCATGCACTTTTCCATTCAGTGTTGTGAGGCCTTTTGCAACATTCCCCATTCATTCCTTCTGTGGGCACTCCTGGTGACCTTGGGCTCTCCTCACTGAAAGATTAGCCGTCCTTACTGCTAACAATCCTTGCTAGTGTAAAGTCCTGACTTACTTCCCTGCTGTAACTTGTACCCTTGATCTTGAATCTTCCCTCTCTATTCACTTAACAGCTTTTCTCCTATGTAACCTGTCGTCACTGCACCATTAACTCTTCCTTTTTTCTAGGTTTAGCTATAATTCCTGTAAGTGTTCTCTGTGGGATCCATCAGTAGATTGGGATCTAGGTGAGCTTCTATTTCATGGTAGTATTATCTCTACTTTCTATGATTTCAGTATTCTCAATTTGTTCATATTGGAATTATGATTTTTAAGGTACTTGCTGGCTAAGAATGTCTATAGTCTGCAATTCTGTCTGTACACTTCTAGAATCAGTACAATTTGGTAATGTTCTTTAACAGGTGATTACCACAGAAAACGTGTTCTTAGCAACACAGAAGACAATGAGCTATAAAACCCTTCCAAAAAAATCAGGTATGACAGAGATGGTAAATGTTAAATATGTAATTAATTTAAAATCTACATATAATAAAATAGAAACTTACTTTTTTAAAGTCCTATCCTTGTGCAATTATTTTTACCTTCAATTTGGTACTTTTATTTCTATTTAATTATTAATATTACTATTGCTATTATTATTATTGTTGCTAAGCATCGATGATAATGCATTTCAATCACTAGTTTTTTAAAAAAATTATTTATTTAATTTTTTATTTTTGCCCCGTTGGGTCTTTGTGGCTGCACGCCGCTTTCTCTAGTTGCAGTGAGCAGGGGCTACTCTTCATTGCGGTGCACAGGCTTCTCATTGCAGTGGCTTCTCTTGTTGTGGAGCACGGGCTCTAGGCATGCGGGCTCAGTAGTTGTGGCATGCGGGCTTAGTTGTTCTGCGGCATGTGGGATCTTCCCGGACCAGGGATCGAACCCGTGTCCCTTGCATTGGCAGGCGGACTCTCAACCACTGCGCCACCAGGGAAGTCCTCATCTCCCTTTTTGAAAGTCAGCTGATTGCATCCTTGATTCCATCTGCTACCTTAGCTCCCCTTTGACGCCTAATATAAGTTTCACAGGTTGGGGAATTAGGATGCGGTCATCTTTGGGGGCCATTATTCTGCTACCACAGGTATTTAAGAACATCTGCATTGGAGGACCTTGGCACGTCAGCAGAACCCCTTCATGCATTGTCAGCAGCAGCTTCCTGGAGCCATTTTCAGCAGCGCCCAGGCTGCCGCCACCGCCGCTTCGCAATCCATTGCGTCCCCTGCCTCCATCCCCCCTCGAGGCCCCCCATCCCGGCTGCCCGGACACTCTTCTATCTAGAACCGCGATTATTTTTGGCTCTCCGGGGCCAGTGCGGTGCGGAAAAATAAAAGAAAAGAGAGAGAAGGGGACGGGCGGGGAGGGGAGAAGGAAGAGAGACTTGGAAACTCGGACTGTAAATAATAAAGAAATTGAAAACAATACGTTAATATACTCTAGCAATAAAAAGCAGGAGTGAAGAAAAAACCTATATATCTCTCTTGTTTCTTAGTTGATTAGAAAGATGTTGTATGTGGATTTAAAAAATTCTCTCGTTTGAAAACTTACAATTCGATTGATATCTCTATCATAGCACTTATGTATTCTATCAAAATGATCTGTTTATTTATGTGTCTCTCTCCCCCGCTAATACTTATGCTTCTTAGTCATCTTTGAATTCCCTGAAGACAGCTCAGTGACTAGTATAAAGGAGATACTTTGAAATGATTATATGGAACTGAATGAATTTTATTTATTTTGCAACAATTTCTTGTAATCTCCGTCTTTAACTCTGACAGATGCTTTCCAAAATCCAAGTGCCTTTGCTTTCACAAATTTTGTCTTTCCTTTTATATAACACTTTTTCATCTCACATACACTGGAAAATAAATGATTTCTTTCATTCTATTAAGTGGAAATTTACACAAGAAACACATAAAAATGAAAATAATAATAAAAATTATTTTCAAGGTTTTTAAAAGGAGAATGAAACTCTGTGAAGTTTCTTAGTATCTGTAACTAGGATTTTTTTGCAAATGCAAAAGGAATTTGGACGTTATTTTTCTAGGAAACTTTGGTTCCAGTAACAATGAAGCATTTTTTCATTAATTTATTCAAAACATTTTTTTTATTGAAGTGTAGTTGATTTACAATGTTGTGTTAGTTTCAGGTACACAGCAGTGATTCAGTTATACAGGTATATGTATATATTCGTTTTCAGCTTCTTTTCCCTTATAGGTTATTATAAAATATTGAGTATAGTTCTCTGTGCTATATAGTAGGTCCTCATTGGTTATCTATTTTACATATAGTAGTGTGTATATGTTAATCCCAAACTCCTAATTTATCCCTCCCCTGCCTTTCCTCTTTGGTAACCATAAGTTTGTTTTCTGTGTCTGTGAGTCTATTTCTGTTTTGTATATAAGTTCATTTGTATCTTTTTTTTTTTTAATTTTTATTTATTTATTTTTGGGCTTCATTAGGTCTTCGTTGTTGCTCATGGGCTCTCTCTAGTTGCGGCGAGCGGGGGCTACTTTTCATTGTGGTGCGCGGGCTTCTCATTACGGTAGCTTCTCTTGTTGCGGAGCACGGGCTCTAGGCGTGCAGGCTTCAGTAGTTGCAGCACGTGGGCTCAGTAGTTGTGGCTCGTGGGCTCTAGAGCGCAGTCTTAGTAGTTGTGGCACACAGGCTTAGTTGCCCTGCGGCATGTGGGATCTTCCCAGACCGGAGATTGAACCCATGTCCCCTGCATTGACAGGTGGACTTTTAACCACTGCGCCACCAGGGAAGTCCCTGTATCTTTTTTTTTTAGATTCCACATGTAAACAATATCATAAGATATTTGTCTCTCTATGACTGGCTTACAGCAGTGAACCATTTTTATAATGCATGATCCATGAATGTGAATCAGTTATTCCTAATTATGTGACTTTTCATTGTGTTTATTACATCAGTATCTGTATCAGTACTAATAATCTATCTAATTTTTGGTTGAAGTCAAACTAATATTTATCACGTTATTCTGTGAATTTGACAATATGCAAACAATGTTCTGAGGAAAAATCTGCTGCTTTTGTTGCTTTTTTTTCTTTGTCATTATTCTCTCTTTGGTTCGCTCATCAAACTCATTCTCAGATCATCCATTAAAACTGATTGGCTAACCTAAAAAGATGGTCTACTTACCATATACTTTTTTTAACCATATTTAATTTTGATACTTTTCCTTAACAGCATTTTCTTTACTGTATACTCTTAACCTCGTATAGTGTTCCTTTTTATTGATTTTTTGGCTACTAACAATCAACATTCTTTATTCCCATAATCCTTGCCAAAGTAGCAATCCCTCTCCCTTGGGAAAAGCAAGCATAGCCCTGCCTCTAAGTCAAAAGCCTCACGGCTTTTTGTGGACCCAATGAAAACACACAGTCATTGTCGCAGAGTTGACTTCTCTTCTTCAGAAGAAAGATTTACCTGTTCCCTGGGATCTGCTCCTAGCTCTATAACTCTGTGCACAGTGATTTTATATGAGTCACTGGTAACGCAGGATCAGTGTGGGAGCTTCTTGGACCAATAATTCTATGATTTCTAGTGATACTATAATTTTGAGATAGAGTGATTAAGTATTGGGATGGTGATTTCCTCCAATGTGAAAGAGGGGAGTTAGAGAAGATACTTCTCCTTTTCATTAACTCATTCTCCATCATTTATTTCAAAATTAATCCATGAAAACACAGAAAAAAATTATCTATAGTCTCATCGAGGGTGACCGCTATTAGTCATTATTTTTCTAGTTTTTATATAAATTATAAATATGTGTATATATAAAGCTTTTCTATGTGTATATCCTTTTCTTTTTATTTATTAATTTTTATTTATTTATTTATTTTTGGCTGCGTTGGGTCTTCCTTGCTACGCGTGGGCTTTCTCTAGTTGCGGCGAGCGGGGACTACTCTTCATTGCAGTACATGGACTTATTGCGGTGGCTTCTCTTGTTGTGGAGCATGAGCTCTATGCACATGGGCTTCAGTAGTTATGGCACATGGGCTCAGTAGTTGTGGCGTGTGGGCTCCAGAGCACAGGCTCAGTAGTTGTGGTGCACGGGCTTAGTTGCTCCCTGGCATGTGGGATCTTCCGGGACCAGGGCTGGAACCCGTGTCCCCTGATTGGCAGGTGGATTCTTAACCACTGTGCCACCAGAGAAGTCCCCCTTTTCTTTTTAAATAACAAAAATGTCATCATGTACACAATCTGTCCTGCTCAGTAGAATGAAGTTTCCTTGAGACTGTCTTCCTTATCTTTTTTTTTCTTATTAGTCATCCATTTTATACACATCAGTGTATACATGTCAATCCCAATCTCCCAATTCATCACACCACAACCCCCATTCCTTATCTTATTATCCACTCTGTTCTAATTCCTAGAATAGTATCTGGTATAAAGTAGATAAGCAAGAAATAAATAGTTGTTATCACTGAACACTTTGCTGCGAGCCTTTTCCACAATAATTAATACCGATTGGGGGAAAATTAATTTAACCTAACCTTACTGAGGAATGTTGAAAGGTATGCCTTAAATCACAAACTTTCAGTTGTAAAAGGAAAAAATTCTGGGGATCTAATGTACAGCATGGTGACTTGACTTAATAATAATGTGTTGTAGGGCTTCCCTGGTGGCGCAGTGGTTGGGAGTCCGCCTGCCGATGCAGGGGACGTGGGTTCGTGCCCCGGTCCGGGAAGATCCCACACGCCGCGGAGCGGCTGGGCCCGTGAGCCATGACCGCTGAGCCTGCGTGTCCGGAGCCTGTGCTCCGCAACGGGTAGAGGCCACAACAGTGAGAGGCCCGCGTACCGCAAAATAATAATAATAATGTGTTGTATACTTGAGATTTGCTAAGGGAGTAGATTGCAAGTGTTCTCAAACAAGCACACACGCACACACACAATGGTAACTGTGGGGTGGCCAGCGTGTTAATTAACCTGATTGTGGTAATCACTTCAAAATGTGGACGTATATTAAACCATCACGTTGTTCACGTTAAATATATACAATTTTTATTTCTCCATTATACACCAATAAAGCTGGAAAATAAAAGAAAAAAATGTGAGTTACCACATGGATCGTCAGTAGATGGACCGGCGGGTCAACCGCAGGTGGTATTGATGAAGAGTTAGAAAGAACAGGGGCCTTTGCCTGCTGAGAGCTCGCAGCTGAGGCTCAGGAACGCCCTTGGCTGGAGAGCTGCCTCACCCACCCTTATCTTCTGGGGGCAGTCACACACAGGGGCTGATAGATAGAAGAGGGAACCCCAAGTCCCAGCCCTCTCGCCTCCATCCAGGTCAGCTCCAAAGGGCCAGCTGAGCTCCTCGTGGGATCTTGGCTAAGGCTGCAAACTCTCTCTTCACTCGGTCCTGCTTCCCACCCTTCTTTCCCTGAGTCATTCCTGAGAGCAATCTCCAAATAACCCCTGAAATCTCTAGGAGTCTGTGTCCAAGGGAACCCAACCCATTCAACATGTAGGCTGTTTCCAAGTATATATACTTGAACATTTTCGAGAAAAATTTCGTTGATTAGAAAGGATGAACATTTTTAAGGCTTTTGATACCAGATGGCAACTGACTCTAGAAGGGCTGAATAATTTACGTTTTCACTGGCAGTGTATGATGGTGCCCATACCCACCCCCTGCTTTTGCCATCACTGGGCATTCATTTGTTGGTTTCTTTTTAATTTTGATTAATTTAATGGGGAGAAAAACCTTTGTCATTGCTTTTGTATCTGCAGTGCATTGATAACTAGCAATGTTCCACATATTTTCATATATCTGTGGAACATTTGTATTTCCTCTTTTGTTAATTTCTCTTATGGTCCTATTACCGGTTTCCTTTTGAGGGTAATAAATCAATAAAAACAGAGTCTAATTGTGTTTATATAAACTACTCTTTAACTTTTTACAACTGATCCTGATCTACATTTCTACTTTGTTAATTTTTTAAAATGCAGAGACATATTTTTATTTTTTGTGGTTAAACCTATCAGATTTATCATTCTTTTTTCTGTGTAAATTTTGCCTTTGGAGTGATGCTTAAAAAGTCTTTCCCTACCCCTTGAGACTGTGAATATGTACCTAAATATTTTTCTAAAGCTTTTTGATTAAAATAAATATTTTTATAAAGTTATTTATTTATTTTTGGCTGCATTGGGTCCTCGTTGTTGGGTCTTCGTTGCAGTGTATGGGCTTTCTCTAGTTGCAGCAAGCGGGGTCTACTCTAAATTGCGGTGCACGGGCTTCTCATTGCGGTGGCTTCTCTTGTTGTGGAGCATGGGCTCTAGGCTCACGGGCTTCAGTAGTTGTGGCACGCGGCCTCAGTAGTTGTGGCTCGTGGGCTCTAGAGCGCAGGCTCAGTAGTTGTAGCACCATGGGCTTAGTTGCTCCGCGGCATGTGGGATCTTCCCGGACCAGGGCTCGAACCCGTGTCCCCTGCATTGGCAGACGGATTCTCAACCACTGCGCCACCAGGGAAGTCCCAATTCTTAAAAATATTTTAATTCTTTGGCATTTATTTTGCCATCAGAGAGGATACAAACTGTTGGTCTGGGCTGGATTGGACGTGTAGTTTGTTCTGCTTGTGTAGTGGGTTTACTGGGTCCCCCCAAAGAGTCTGTTCAAACCCTCACCTGTGAATGTGACCTGGTTTCCAGATGGGATCTTTGCAGATGCTTTCAAGTTTAAATGAGTCATACTGGATTGGGGTGGGCTTGTAGAACATGGGAAATGTGGACACGGAAGACACAGAGCTCGGACTGAGGCATCTACAAGCCAAGGGCTGTGGGCTACACCAGACGTCAGGAGGGAGGCAGGTAGCAGATTCTCTCTCAGAGCCCCAGGGAGGACAACCCAGCCTGGCGCCCAGCCTGGCCTCAGAGCTGTGAGAGAGTAAGTTCCTGTTATTTTACGCCATCCAGCTTGTGGTAATTTGTTACCACAGCTTTAGGAAGTTAATACAACTTGATTCACATAGTGTTTTAAAAATGTTTGAAGTGGTCACCTACAATTAAAAATTGGGAGATTTCCTATAAAAATGCTGATTTCTTTTAAAAGCACCCAAACCGTGAGCCCTCCTGTCAATACGGTCCCTGGCTGACCTCGAACCTGCTTTCTTTGCTCGCCCAATGCTGATGGGTAGGGGAGATCTACCTTTTTAATTAAAGAAATTTTTTTCTTTTTGTTTTTTAATGGTAAACTTGTCCCAATACCATCTCCTAAGCAAACCTCAGGAGATTAAAAAATGCTGCTTTTGTCATCTACTATATGCTTATCTAGCACTTGAGTCTATTTTGGGGCTTTCTATTCTGATCCTTGAATCTGTTCAAATAGCCTCTCATCAGCACTGCACAGTTGGACTTAATGGGAGTTTAAAATATAACGTTAAATCTCACTGGGCAAGTAGGTGCTCAGAGTTTCCTTTAGTACATAAAATTCTATCAGTTAGGATAAGTGAATTTCATAGAAATGAGTACAGATTCTGCTTAATAGACTTTAAGATTTTTAAAAAATTTTTATTGAAGTATAGTTGACTTACAATGTTGTGTTAATTTCTGTACAGCAAAGTGATTCAGTTGTACATATACATATATATTCTTTTTCATATTCTTTTCCGTTATAGTTTATCACAGGAGATTGCTTACAGTTCCCTGTGCTATACAGTAGGACCTTGTTGTTTATCCAACCTGTATATAATAGTTTGCATCTGCTAATCCTAAACTCCCAATCCTTCCCTCCTCCACCCCCTCCTCCTCTGCTTAAGAGACTAAAAGGTGACCTCACCGACTTAGATAGGTCTTCCCACTGAAAATGTTAGCCATTAGTTTTCTGGCTGTGGATTGCTTTCCCACTACCAATTTCTTTGGTATGAAAAAGATAATTCAAATAAAGAGTCATCTCATTATCATTGCAGTTGTGAATATCATTTGTTGTCTGAAAAAAGTACGTGGCATTAGAATAAGGAAGATATTTGTCAAGTCACGTAAACTTCATTAAAATGCATGTGAACATCCTTTTTCCTGTAGCGAAGTGTCACCTTCTTGAAATTTCCTGTGCACAAAGTTTGAATTAATAGAAAAAGGAATACCTGAGGGAATCATGTCTGTAGACTAATTAAAGGTGTGCTTGAAATGATTAATTTATGATAATGTTCAGAAAAGCCTTGTATTTACGTGTTTTTATTTTTATAACTCTTAAATGTGATATAATTACAGATTCACGGGAAATTGTAAAGAAATATGGAGGGAGGTCCTGTGCGCCCTTCCCCCCCATGTTAATATTTTATAGAACTGTAGCGCCATAACTACACCCAGAAGCTGCCTTTGGCGCAGCCCGTAGATTTGTCCCGAGTTCACTGTTAGGTATGCACTCGTCTGTGTGCGTACGTTTGTGTGTTTATGCAATTGTACAGCATAACCACTGCCGCAGTCGATACTAAGCTGTGCTGTCGCAAGGCTGCCTCCCGTAACCCACACCCATCCTTTCTCCCCTTCTCTACCCTCCTGCAACAACTAATCTGTTCTCTATTTCTATAATTTTCTCATTTCAAGAATGTTATATAAATGGCATCATATAGTATGTAACCTTTAGGGATTGGCAGTTTTCACCCAGCATGATTCCCTGGAGATTCACCCAGGAATGTTCATTCCTTTCTCTTGCGGAGTAGTTTTCCATGGTGTGGAGGCACCCCGGTTTGTTTAATCATTCATCCATTGAAGGGCATTTGGGTGGTTTCCAATTTTGGTCTATTACAAGCTGTGGGAGGCCAGCTGTACCAACATCATTAGTTAGAAAGATTGCCCTTTATCCATCGAATTGCCCTGTACCTTACCAAAAATCAATTGGCCAAACCTATGTGCGTCTACTTCTGGACTCTTTATTCTGTTATATTAATATTTTTAAAATATGGCTACCGGAAAATTTACAATTACGCATTCAATTTCTGTTGCACCGCATTGCTCCAGAGCACGGATGATGGCACAGAGGGCTGGCCTTTGGAACTTGCCAGTCAGCCCCTGGCTGCAGGGCCCCCCAGGGGCGCGCATGGCCTCCCCATCGTCCTTTGCAGGGGAGGTGGCTCTCAGGGCTGAGGGCAGACCTCAGATGCTTACAGCAACTCGCGCTGTCCAGGGAGAACTGGGTGGGGCCAGTTCCCCTTTAATCCATCCCTTCTAATCCTCTCACCTTTATATTTTGGTCTCTCTTTTCTTTCTCTCTTTCCTTTGTGCTGTTTAAGCATTGCAGTTCCTCCTTCCTATTCTGTCCCACACCCCCAATCTGTCTCTCTGTCTGTCTCTCTCCATTTAGCATGAAGTTTATTATCTTAATTCATTTTCTCTTCCTTGTGGACCTTAAATTATTTCTTTCTCCCTCGACTTTCTTACCTCTGACACATACACACTGCCAAATGTAAAACAGATAGCTAGTGGGGAGCAGCCGCATAGCACAGGGAGATCAGCTAGGTGCTCTGTCCACCTAGAGGGATGGGATAGGGAGGGTGGAAGGGAGACGCAAGAGGGACGGGATATGGGGATATATGTATATGTATGGCTGATTCACTGTGTTATACAGCAGAAACTAACACACCATTGTAAAGTAATTATACTCCAATAAAGATGTTAAAAAAAAAAACCAAAACCTATAGACCTATTCATGATTATCTGGAAGGCCTTGCTATATCCCAATACTACTATTTAGTTTCAGCTTCTGTGTTTGTAATTTTTAATTGAACTGATGCTCAGTGATCATTTAAAGTGATACTATTTAATTTCTAATATAGCATTTCTCGAACTGGGCACAGAAGCAGCATTCTAGATTGGCCTGTGAATTCCCAGGTTTGCAAAAAACTCTAGAATTCTAGAGATTGACGAATTCATTCAATAGTGATTTTAAGCGCTTACTCTGTCAGTCAAATTGTTCCTGTTACTGAAACACCAACACGAACAAGGTCCAGTGTTTGTTCCCAAGGAACTTGTGTCCTAAAGGAGGCAGAAGGACGAGAAAGCAATGTTTACAATATGCGAAGGTCATGTCAGGGTGTGGAGGAAACCCTGCAAAGGACCACGAAGGGGGAGCAGCTACTTGGCCTGGGGGGAGACGAGAAGAGAAGAGAAGTGGGAGGGCTCTGGGGGAGGTGCTACTAACAGGAGCTGAGAACCGTGCTCTGGCAAGTGGATCCAGATCTGAGCAGGTGCGGCCATGCCAGGTGGAGAGGAGCGTGCAAAACCAGGGGCGCGAAAGGGCCAGGTGCATCGCTATATCGGAGAACTACCAGGGATTGTACTTGGACGGAAATGCGGCCTGGTTGCAGGGGGTAAATTGGGAGGGAAGTTGGAAGAGAGCGCCAAGGGCCAGATTATGAAGGATTTAAGGAGTTTGTAAGTGGTGGGACCCTGATGAATAATCTTTTTTTTTTAATTGGAGTATAGTTAATTTACAATGTTGTGTTAGTTTCAGGTGTACAGCAAAGTGAGTCAGTTATACATACATATATATCTATTTTTTTCATATATATCTATTTTTTTCAGATTCTTTTCCCTTATAGATTATTACAAAATATTGAGTACATTTCCCTTTGCTATACAGCAGGTTATCTATTTTATATATAGTAGTGTCTATATGTTAATCCCAAACTCCTAATTTATCCCTCCCCCTGATGAATAATCTTAAACACAAGACCAGCAGGACCGAACCTGAAACTTTGGAGGATAACACAGAGCAGCATGGAGGACGGATTCTGGGGTCACATTGGGGTCGTGTAGCAAGGGGTTAAGAAGTTGTTATTTTATTTGCAAGCATAAGAACACAATAAGAAAATGAACTAAATGTTCCTGTGGGGAATGGGGAGATGGAGGGGTAGGAGGTTGCTAACTGGTGGGACATTAGCAGCACAGAAAGGAGATGTGTTAGGAAGAAAGGACCTGCTTCGGGCTGCCTTGGTTTCCAGTCCTCTTTTGGGTCGCTCCACCAAAATTAACTTCATCTGTGACTGACTGCAAGCGCAAAACAACTGCTTACATGAAAACCCTTTTCCATGAACACAGATGGATTTGTCCAGGGCTCCGTGGTGGCTCCGGGCCCTCATCTGAGACCGAGCCTCCTTCTGTTGTGTTACTCTGCCCTCCTCGTGGACCAGCTCCACCTTCCTGTGCTTAGGAAGGAGGTCAGAGAGTAGGAGGGACGCCTCCTCCCTTTAAGGAGCCCTCCCAGGATTAGCACGGCACACTTATGCTAACCTCACAGGCTAGCTCTCAGCCAAATGGTGACACTTACCTGCAGGCACAGCCGCACAACATACTTTTTATTCTGGACGGCTGTGCGCCCAGCGACAATCTTGGGGCTGCGTTACTGAGCAGGAAGTGGGAAATGAGGAGCAAATAGTTTTTAGCAAGCCTCTCGGTGGCCTTTACATTAAAAAACAACGGGCCTTGTGCATATCTTGTGATGTTTATCAGAAGGTATTTCATCATCTTTGTTGGAATTGCAGAAATGGATCTTCCTTTCCGTCGTATTTCCTAACTTGCTGTTCTTCACTTGAATTGGTGATTGATCTTTATTACTTCTAAAATGAATCAATTTAGTAAATTTTTTTTTTTTTTTTTGCGGTACGCGAGCCTCTCACTGTTGCGGCCTCTCCCGTTGCGGAGCACAGGCTCCGGACGCGCAGGCTCAGCGGCCATGGCTCACGGGCCCAGCCGCTCCGCGGCACGTGGGATCTTCCTGGACCGGGGCACGAACCCGTGTCCCCTGCATCGGCAGGCGGACTCTCAGCCACTGCGCCACCAGGGAAGCCCTAAATTTAGTAAATTTTTAGTCACTTCCTTTGGGTTTTCTCTGTATATAAGTCCATCACCAGAAATTAATTCCAATTTGTTATTTCAAATTTTTATATTTCCTTCACTTGCCTGCTTTCACTGGCTAATAACTCCAGAACAATTTTAATGATAATCGTGCTACTGGTATCCTTGTTTTTCATTTTAATAGCAGTGACTCTTGTATTTATTCACTGAGCATGTGTGTGCTCTTACATGTGTTTAGTTTTATATATTTAGACTTACATATTGAGATTTTTAAAATTTAAGAATGTTGAGTTTTATCAAATGCTTTATAACATCTATAGAGATAATTATATGATTTTTCTCTCAATATGGTAAATTAAAATCTTAATAGTAAGCCATTGCCTCATTCTAGCTGTAAACTTTACTTGATCAAAATGTATTATTCTTTCACTGTGTTTCTAGATTCTGTCTGATAAGTTTATCGGCTTCATTATTACAATATTGATCTATATGTGAATCTCAATGTTACTTTGCTTCTGCTCATTTATCTGCATTTACAATTCCTCGATTCTGGATAACTTCACCCTTTAAATATTTGTATCTACTGCAGATGCCTACCCTACCTAGTTAATGTTTACCTAACTTAAACCTGTTTAATTCTTTCATATAAGTTAGCCTTTGGTCCTAGGTATGCATTTTGATATTCCTTTTCATTTTTTTTCTGGACTTTTACTCATTGGCGAAAATTGCTGTTAAAAAATTGTAAAGATAAGCAGTTTCCTCTAAAGAAAACTGAAAGTGAAAAAGTACTAGTAGATGTAGCTACTGAGTCCCTGTGAGATGACAGAGCAGGATGGAGGGGCTGTGACTTACTGACCCCCTTACAGTGTGAGGGGGTAGGGAAGAGGTGCCAGCCTATACTCGGAAACATCCTTATTTATAAGGAAAAGGTGGAGAGTCTGGGTGAGAAAGTAACCCAAAGCCACTTACTCAATATCATTGAATTCAATAAAAATTAATAGGACAGATTAGGTTTCATGATCATTTAACATGTAGTAAAAATCAAATTTTAAATGTAATGAGTTATGTTTTATGTTATTAATCTCTAGGAGAAGTACTGGAAACATCGCCATTTATTAACTGTGCAGGAAGATGCTTCCAATATCACTGGAGTAAAAAGGCTCTGATGGGACAGGCAGGGACCCGTGAAGGACAACAGCACCCCAGATTTCCAGAGCTTTCCTTGTTCCCAGCTGTTTAGAAACAGAGCACCTCCAGTAGGGCTGGGCCTGGGAATAGTATTCCTGGTAACATTTGAAAGTGATGAAGACATGGACCCTCCTGCTGAAACAACGAAGTATAAATACTGAGCAAATCACACCAATGTAATTAAATAACCTTTAAAAGGTTAAACCACTGTCCATGTAGTCATAGTCTAAGTTGGCCCATCGCAAGTGGTGGTTAGGAACACAGGACAAATGGCTCCCATAAGTGACAGCCGGAGTCTGAAAGGCAGGCAGGGCGAGGTTGGGGTGTGGTTAGGAGAGGCCATTGAGCTGACCTCCAGCCTCGTCACAATTAGCTTCTTAGGTGTGCCGGGATCTGACCTGTGCCCTGGGGATAACACAGATTAGAAATGAACTGTTACAGTGTAATGTGGTATTGATGGTCTGGCATATCTGCCTTCTGAGAATGTGAGTTGATTAATCTTAAGGTCAGAGAAAGAACGTGCTAAATGACTAGACACAAAAGTGCATGAGGTCAGGGACATATATCAACTTACTTAATACTTACGAAACTGTCCATGAAATGGAGACACAGAGAGGTTAAGAACTTTTCCAAAGCCACACAGCTAGCGTGAAGAGTTAAGATTTGAATGGACACTCTGAACTGTTCTATTGCTACACAGATGAAGAGTGTAAAAGCACATGGTAATACTCATTAATTTTGAGCTATCATTATTTTTTAAAAATATTTATTTATTTTATTTTTGGCTGCATTGGGTCTTAGTTGTGGCGCATGGGCTTCTCTCTAGTTGTGGTGCATGGGCTGCAGAGTCCATGGGCTCTGTAGTTGCAGCCTGTGGGCTTAGTTGCCCCGTGGCATGTGGGATCTTAGTTCCTTGACCAGGGATCGAACCCATGTCCGCTGCATTGGAAGGCGGATTCTTAACCACTGGGCCACCAGGGAAGTCCTTAAACTACCATTATTATAACCTTGATTTGAAGAAGTGTTCCTTGATGTAGGCCGCTTGAGTTTCTCTTCCTGATTATAAGAATAATCTTTCCAAAGGAACTGATTCTACCTCCCAAGTATCTATCCCTTGGGGACTTCCCTGGCAGTCCAGTGGTTAAGACTTTGCCTTCCAGTGCAGGGGGTGTGGGTTGGATCCCTGGTCGGGGAGCTAAGATCCCACATGCCTCACCGCCAAAAAACCAAAACATAAAAAAAAGTAATATTGTAACAAATTCAATAAAGGCTTTAAAAATGGTCCACATCAAAAAAAATCTTTAAATAAAAAACATCTATCCCTTGAGTTTATCTATTTCTAAGTCATCGGGGAGTTCAGGCCACAATTATTTCTGCCCAGGATCACTGCGGCAGCCTCTACTTCTGCTTCCAGCCTTACCCCCTCCCACCCTTGTTCTTCAGGGCAGCTAGTCATCTTGCTAAAATGCCGACCTTATTTCATTTGTCTAATTCACCAAACACCAGCAATCAATCAATAATTATGGAATGAACGGATGAGTGAATTAAATATAAGACTTCCTTGGTCATAATTCCCTCTCCATCATCGTGGTGTTTAGATGAACCCTACCACTGTGTCATTTTTTCCAGCTTCCTTTGCTAACAGTTCCCTCTTCCAAGCAATTATTCTTCCAGTATTTCATTTAATCCATCAAGTGATCTTGTGGGATTTAAAAAGTAAGAGGAAGAGAAGTGTTAGTGTGTTTTAACTGGTTGAGGGCTCTTTACCCTTCATTTTCAAATTGCTCTCAAACTTTAAGTAACTGATTATAATTAATACTGGTCTTAACCTCATATGGCTAGATCTGAGCTATACCTTTTCTCTAAATTTGTTGCTTATCTAATACAGATATTCCTCGACTTCGATGGTGTTATATCCCAATAAAACCATCGTAAGTTGAAAATATCGTAAGTCAAAAATACATTTAATATACCTTACCTACTAAACCTCCCAGACCTGCACCCAAGGGCCTTGACACACAAGACCTTCAGGCATTTGGGAGCATCCAGAGACCAGGGGCGATGTCTGGATAGACAGTGGTAACTCGGGTTCTGATCCAGTGTGTCAGGATCACCATCCTCATGCCCACCCTCAGTCCCCTTTAACTTCCAGCTTAGTTTTAGGCCATCCTTGGATCAGATTTTAAAACTTTAAACCATCACCTAAAAAGATATAAACACTGACTAGGTCCTAGATATATGTTTTGATGTACGAGTGAGGCAGTGGGAGCTTGTCAGGGAAAGGTGGGTAAGGAAGCTCTGTGGACACTATTAAATTCTATTGGTAAAGAACTAATTCTATCTCTTTCTCAAGAGTTCTACGCACTCAAGAGTTTTTTCCTGGATTTTCATACCCAAACCCCAGCAGGGACTTGGGACATCATGGGCTCCAGGCATTCTGGATTAGGTGACAGGTTGACTGGGTGACCTGGGAGCCACCGAATGTTGCAGAGTGACCGACGCTGACCTGAGTCTGCCCTGTACTCTGCTTTGAATGCTCTTCAGTTCGGTTGGCCTGGGCCCAGCATCGGGTGCAGCAGGGATGCACTCCTGTTGATGTAAGGGGTGCACGGGTAGCATCCAGTGGCTGATTTCACCCCCAGGAATACGAGCTAGGCTCTGCTGATTGAAGCACTCAGTGTTGCCCTCCGAACAACTGCAGGGCTGCAAAGAACCTTTTATCTCAGACTTTCCAGAAAGCAAAGTCAGCATTTCTTTTCCTCCGGGCATAATTTTATTTTTGAGCCCAAGTTTTGAATAAAAATAGCACACTTGCTGGTGCTCAGCCAACTCTTTGATAAAGCAGCCAGGCTTAGGAGGTGAGGCTTCCGACGGCTGGTGACTCAGTCCTGCTGAGCATGTGCCCAGGTAAATATCTCCCCCGGGGGCAGGGCTGAGCACTGAGTGCTTCATTCCACTGCAGACCAGGCCACGCTTCACTGTGCGCGGCAGTGACCAAGGGTACAAGTGGGTTTTACAGTCAGGGCTGCCAGGGCACCAAACACCGCTGTGGAGATGAGAAGGGATTGGACGGGGCCGCTGGAGGGCCTGGAGGCAGAAGCAGGCAGGAAGGCACAGATTTGCACCAAGACTCGTTATAAAGCAACCAAGAGGGGACTTCCCTGGTGGCGTGGAGGTGAAGAATCTGCCTGGCGAAGCAAGGGACACGGGTTTGAGCCCTGGTCCAGGAAGATCCCACATGTCGTGGAGCAACGAAGCCCATGCGCCACAACTACTGAGCCTGAGCTCTAGAGCCCGTGAGCCATAACTACTGAGCCCGCGTGCCACAACTACTGAAGCCCGCACGCCTAGAGCCCGTGCTCCACAGCAAGAGAAGCCACCGCAATGAGACACCCACGCACTGCAACAAAGAGTAACCCTCGCTCGCCGCAACTACATAAAGCCCACGCACAGCAACGAAGACCCAATGCAGCCAAAATTAATTAATTAATTAATTAATTAATTAATTAAAGAAACAACCAAGAGACAATTACGGGCACAGCCTTCCAAAATTCCTTAGAGTGAGGCGGGTATGTGAAGGGGGTGCAGCCCGCTCACACATCTCTGACATTCCCATTTTGTGGTTTTCCCTTCCCTCATTTTCTGTTCGTTTTAGGCAGAATTCAGTCTGTAACAATGGTAAGACAGTGATGGGCAGGCCTTTAGACAATGTTCCTGGTGCTTAGAGACAGGTGTTGCTTCCTTCTTGGTAATTTTATTCAACTAATATTTATTGAGCATTTATAAGCGCAGGGCATCACCGAGTAGGTAAAAATATACACGTAATACACATTCACCCAGAGATAGTCGAAGAGCTTGCTTTACATGGAACAACGAATTAGGAAGTTCTCAACCGAAATGATTACTTTTTGGATTGCAAAGTATATATATGTAAACCTTGAAACATATATTTGCTCTGTAAGAAGTTCAAACAATACAAAATATAGAAAATAGGGAATTCCCTGGCGGGCCAGTGGTTAGGGCTCCGTGCTTCCACTGCGGGGGGCACGGTTTCCATCCCTGGTCAGGGAATTAATATCCCACATGCTCTTCCGCATGCATGGCTAAAAAAAAAAGAGCAAGATGTAGAAAATAAAAAGTGAAACTACCCCATAATCCCCTCCAGATAGCCACACTTAACAGAGCATGTCTTTAAAACCTCTTTAATATACTTTGAAACAACTATTTGGGAGTTTCTGGAAAGAAAGAATGAGAACATTAAAAATTCAGAGGACATGAAGATATTGGCATTCCAGTTAAAGAAAGTCATCTCAGAAACCTTCCCTGATTTCCTTTTAATATTGTACTAGAAATGATCTTATTTTCCTAGAAAGATGTTGTTGGTTAAGTCGTATATGAGATTTGTATCCAGAGCGGCTCCTGAGAGGTCAGGCCCATTGCCCGAAGTCCTTCTAGGCTGGAGTCTGCTGGCCTGAGCTGAGTCCCTGAAGCTGTGTCTGAGTCACTCAGCTTTGTGATTGCTCATCCAGGGAAGGCCACACAGTACAATCTACCTTCTAAAACACAACTCTGGCCAGGACCCTCAAACTTGAAATTGAAGATCTCATTTCCCTTGACCAGTAAAACGAACACTTGCTCTGATGGCATCTGGTTTCCTGGAGGTGTGAGAGATAGGTTGAGATGCTGGAATCTAAGAGGGATGTAAAGACGCAATGCGTGTGTGCAAGGACGTGCCCCCGCTAAAGACACCACCTAATCATTGTGAGCAGGACATTTACTTGGAGATATTATTTAGAACAGTTTTGTAAACCATTTTAAGGAATGCCTTTGCTCTCTCAGTTTCGTCTTCCCAGGATAAATTTCCTCTCATTTGCCGATCAAAATCTCATCCATTCTTTGAAGCTGAGCTTAAATTTCATCTTTGGCATAAGGTCCTTGGTAAGAATATTTTTTCCACTCTTCTTTTTATTTTTACTTCTGCCATGGCACTTTTATTATTATGAGTTGTTGTTAGCTGTTTTCTTCACTTGATAGCAAACTTTTTAAAAGCAAGAATTATTTATTTCTGTAGATACTAAATGATTAGTTCAGTTATAAGCATAAGCTGATGTTCAACAAATAGACATTTTATTTATTTTCCCTATAGGACTGTAACAATAATTACATTGAGGCAATTTTTACGGTACCAGAAGGTCTAGAAAATAGGAAATACATGGTCCACATCTCCTAATGTTCACGGCTGCCATTTATACCTGCTTCTCCACACTGCTGAGCAATGGAGCCAGTCTTTTTTTCTTTATTATTGCTTTTGCCTTTCTTTCTCATGGTTGGTAATCCATTGGCCAAGCTAAATGTCAATCATCTTTTCCTTTGTTTTTCCTTCTCCTTCCAATTGTGCAATCATGCACTCCAATTTTGGCTTGTTTAGGCAAGATTCATGGTCCTGACCATAGGACAGTTTTTTCTCTTTCCACAAATACTTCTTTGAGCAAGGATCATACTTCTTTGGTAGCTTTGTGACACCTGGGGATCTGTTTTCCTTATGGACAACAAAAGCATGGTCAAGGGATTCACCACTGAGCTCCACATTTAATGACTAAGGAAGACATCAATTTGAAATATCACCTGTTCCAAACCTGGCATTTTACTTATGAGGGCCTTGAGGTTCCACCTAAGACAAAGGCAGGACAGAAAAGCAGCCTCCATCAAGTTGCAGAGTTCTCCCTTCAGAAGATATCAGGCTAATGCATTTCTGTCTTCTACTCTTTGCTCCACTTTTCTTATCAGGCAGCCATCAGTTTTATCCCTGTTCTTTCATTTGGAGAGAGAACTAGTAAGTCTTGGTCAAGCCCTATGATTCATTTCCTTACTTTCAAGCAAAGGTCACTGAAGTTCCCATTCAGGTTCTGCCAAGTGCTCCCTTGGGGGGAGGGGATGCAACCTGTGTCCTCTTGACCTAAAAGGGCTCTGGTGGGGTGATGACTCATTAATTCCCTAATGTCCTTTCCAAGTGTAGATAAGGATCACAGTTGATTAAATGATGGGTCAAGGTATGGAATGAAGGTTGGCACCACGCTAGGAAATAAAGTACGTTTCCTTTGCCAAAGTAAAACATTTATTTTATTTGGCTCACAATAAATAGTAGGGGCAATTGTAGCTAACAAAAGAGAAGTGCACTCTGGAGAACCGGCATAGTATAGAAAAGAAAAAAAAAAGCACATAGAGAAAAATTTACATCAACCCTATTTGTGCCTTAGAGCAGTTTCATAGGATGATAAAATTTGCTGGAATTAGTAGCTGTGGAGAGTAATTGAGAACCACAGAATTTCAGAGCTGAGAGGTACTTTACAAAGTAACTGATTCAACCCCTTTGATATTGCAGATGAAAAAAAGATGAGGTCAAAGTGTTTAGAGACGGGACCAGTTTCCCGATTCTTGTGTGCCTTCGACTGAAAAGTTTAGGTGAATCACAGATCTTGATTGCCGTAGGCCTCTAGAATTATCTAAACACCACGAAGAAGCTGCAGCTGGCTGGCTTTTCATCACCTTTCCCGTAACTGTGGGACTGGGTCCATATTCCTAGGTATCCAGGCTGGGTTAAAGGGCTGGACCTCCTTGAGATGCTCTGAGCTCCCAAAGACTCAGCAAACTTACCAGGACTCCAGATAGGTGAGGGTTCAGGCCCTTGGGACCCCTCTGTGTCTCTCAGTGAAACGTTCAGGTGAGTTTTGGGCTTCCTGTGGCTCTAAAGATGCTCTGGGACTTTGGAACGTGGCATGGAGGCGATGCTTAAGATGAATACTTTTAAACATAATTATGCTTAAAAGTCTTTAAAAGCCCTTCCTTGGCAACAGGGATGTTTTTAAAAGTAGGTTTTATTTTATTCAGGCATGGTGAAACCAACAGATCAGCAATAGCTACAGAAAAGGTAGTTTGTTCTTCACAGTTCCCAAGAGGAGGGGGCAAGTAGTGCCATGGAGGGCCCCCAGGGGGAGCACAGGGTGGGTCAGGAAGCAGAGGAGCTGGGAGAGCATGGCAGAGCCTTTATTGTGGTTTCCTCAGGAAAAGAAAGGCAGGGTAAGCAGACTTAGAACTGGCTCATTAGAATCATTTCAGTGGTCTCTGGGGTGTGGAGGCTGACCTTGGGTTGATTAAGGCAGGGGACTATTGCCTTCGGGAGTGTAAGAACCATATAGAGGTGGTGGCGGGCTTGTGAGCTCTGGTTGAGTTAGTCTGTGTAGGAAAGGTGAGTCTAGGTGTGCAGTTTGCTGTCTTTGAGAACTAGCTGACCCCGCCAGGCGCAGAGGCCCCAGGTGTCAGAATTCAGAAAACAGAGTTAATACAACTGGCATTTGCAGAAGTGTGCATCTCAGAACAGTTTTTCTGGGAGACGCTCTGGAGGGAGAGGGTTCTGTCGCCCTTTTGGGACCTGTTGCATATGGCGCCCTGTTGGTAGCACATTAGTAAGTTAAAGTTGTTGGGGAATCCTGCTTTAAAGAAACCTGTTAGTCTTGATTTAATACAACTTTCCAAGCTTGTTTAACCATAAAATACTTTTGAAATACATAACATGTGGGACTTCCCTGGTAGTGCAGTGGTTAAGAATCCGCCTGCCAGTGCAAGGGACATGGGTTTGATCCCTGGTCCGGGAAGATCCCACATGCCGCGGAGCATCTAAGCCTATGCACCGCAACTACTGAGCCTGCGCTCTAGAGCCCGTGTGCCACAACTAATGAAGCCCTCACACCTAGAGCCTGTGCTCTGCAGCAAGAGAAGCCACCGCAATGAGAAGCCCGCACACCGCAATGAAGAGTAGCCCCAGTTCTCCGCAACTAGAGAAAGCCCAGGCACGGCAACAAAGACCCAACACAGCCAAAAATAAATTAATTAATTTAAAAAACTACATAACATGTAGTTTTTAAGGTATCTTGAATATGGTGTTTTAGACCTAGAATCCAGATTTACTCTGTCCATAACCTGGCACTCATTTTCTCCCCTGGGGTTTCTAATAGAAGGGATTTCATTGCAGGTAGGCTGGTTTAATTAGGGTCAATAACAAGCTGTCCTCATTCCTGCCTCTAAGCTGTGTTCAAACCGGTTTTCCCCACTATTCAGGATTGTACCTCAGGCTCTGGACCTAATTCCACTCTTTCTAGCGCCAGCTCCTCTGTGAAGTCCTTGCCAGCTTCCCAAACCCACAAATACAGGCTGTGTGCCATGTGCCAGACATTCTTCTAAGCATTTCAAAATATCAACTCACTTAATCATCATAGTAGCCCTACAAGGCAGGCACTATTTTATCCCTATTTTATAGATAAGCAACTTGAGATACAGAGATGCTGAGTGATTCATCCAAGGTCACAAAGCTAAAAGGTGTTCAGGATGTAATTGGCATTGACTTCATGCTATTGGAACAAATGAAAATGTCTGTGGGGGTAAGGGAGGTGCTTTCTGATGGGGGTATGTGTGTGTGTGTGTGTGTGTGTGTGTGTGTGTGTGTTAGTATGTGCTTTAAATCAGAGGGAAGAAATCTCTCTCTCTCTTTTTTAACACTCTGGAACTTTATTAAGACTCTACCCATTCAGAATTTGTTCAGAATAATTCATATTCAATTTTAACTTAAAGTTTACTTTGGCGTAGTGAGAGATTTTCTGAGTCCATCCTCTGAGGGTGTGAGTTCATCAGTAAACAGAATGCAGGGGAAATTGTAACCCACTTAAACATACACTTTGTAGAACTAGTTTTTATACGCATAAAATATGACTTCTAATTCATTCTTTTTTAAAATTTAATTTTATTTATTTTTTTATACAGCAGGTTCTTATTAGTCATCAATTTTACACACATCAGTGTATACATGTCAATCCCAATCTCCCAATTCATCACCCCACCATCCACACCCCCCCTGCCGCTTTCCCCCCTTGGTGTCCATATGTTTGTTCTCTACATCTGTGTCTCTATTTCTGCCCTACAAACCATTTCCTCCATAACATTTTTCGAGGTTCCACATATATGCATTAATATACGGTATTTGTTTTTCTCTTTCTGACTTACTTCACTCTGTATGACAGTCTCTAGATCCATCCAAGTCTTTACAAATGACCCAATTTCGTTCCTTTTTATGGCCGAGTAATATTCCATTGTATATATGTACCACTCTTCTTTATCCATTCGTCTGTCGATGGGCATTAAGGTTGTTTCCATGACCTGGCTATCGTAAATAGTGCTGCAATGAACATTGGGGTGCATGTATCTCTTTGAATTATGGTTTCCTCTGGGTATATGCCCAGTAGTGGGATTGGTGGGTCTTATGGTCATTCTATTTTTAGTTTTTTAAGGAACCTCCATACTGTTCTCCATAGTGGCTGTATCAATTTACATTCCCACCAACAGTGTAAGAGGGTTCCCTTTTCTCCACACCCTCTCCAGGATTTGTTTGTAGATTTTCTGATGATGCCCATTCTAACTGGTGTGAGGTGATACTTCAGTGTAGTTCTGATTTGCATTTCACTAATAATTAGTGATGTTGATCAGCTTTTCATGTGCTTCTTGGCCACCTGTATGTCTTCTTTGGAGAAATGTCTATTTAGGTCTTCTGCCCATTTTTTGATTGGGTTGTTTGTCTTTTTAATATTGAGCTGCATGAGCTGTTTATATATTTTGGAGATTAATCCTTTGTCCGTTGATTCGTTTGCAAATATTTTCTCCCATTCTGAGGGTTGTCTTTTCATCTTGTTTGTAGTTTCCTTTGCTTTGCAAAAGCCTTTCAGTTTCATTAGGTCCCATTTGTTATTTCTGTTTTTATTTCCATTACTCTAGGAGGTGGATCAAAAAAGATCTTGCTGTGATTTATGTCAAAGAGTGTTCTTCCTATATTTTCCTCTAAGGCTTTTATAGTGTCCAGTCTTACATTTAGGTCTCTAATCCACTTTCAGTTTATTTTTGTATGGTGTTAGGGAGTGTTCTAATTTCATTCTTTTCCATGTAGCTGTCCAGTTTTCCCAGCACACTTATTGAAGAGACTGTCTTTTCTCCATTGTATATCCTTGCCTCCTTTATTATAGATTAGTTTACCGTAGGTGCGTGGGTTTATATCTGGGCTTTCTATCCTGTTCCATTGATCTATATTTCTGTTTTTGTGCCAGTACCATATTGTCTTGATTACCGTAGCTTTGTAGTATAGTCTGAAGTCAGGGAGTCTGGTTCCTCCAGCTCTGCTTTTTTCCCTCAAGACTGCTTTGGCTATTTGGGGTCTTTTGTGTCTCCATACAAATTTTAAGATTTTTTGTTCAGTTCTGTAAAAAATGCCATTGGTAGTTTGATAGGGATTGCATTGAATCTGTAGATTGCTTTGGGTAGTAGGGTCATTTTCAGAATGTTGATTCTTCCAATCCAAGAACATGGTATATCACTCCATCTGTTTGTATCATCCTTAATTTCTTTCATCAGTGTCTTATAGTTTTCTGCATACAGGTCTTTTGTCTCCTTAGGTAGGTTTATTCCTAGGTATTTTATTCTTTTTGTTGCAGTGGTAAATGGGAGTGTTTCCGTAATTTCTCTTTCAGATTTTTCATCATTGGTGTATAGGAATGCAAGAGATTTCTGTGCATTAATTTTGTATCCTGCAACTTTACCAAATTCATTGATTAGCTCTAGTAGTTTTCTCGTGGCATCTTTAGGATTCTCTATGTATAGTACTGTGTCATCTGCAAACAATGACAGTTTTACTTCTTCTTTTCCAATTTGTATTCCTTTTAATTTTTGTTCTCTGATTGCCGTGGCTACGACTTCCAAAGCTATGTTGAATTAAAGTGGTGAGAGTGGACATCCTTGTCTTATTCCTGATCTTAGAGGAAATGCTTTCAGTTTTTCACCATTGAGAATGATGTTTTCTGTGGGTTTGTCGTATATGGCCTTTATTATGTTGAGGTAGGTTCCCTCTATACCCACTTTCTGGAGAGTTTTTTTAATCATAAATGGTGTTGAATTTTTTCAAAAGCTTTTCAGCATCTATTGCGATGATCATATGGTTTTTATTCTTCAGTTTGTTAATATGGTACATCACATTGATTGTTCTGCGTATATTGAAGAATCCTTTCATCCCTGGGATAAATCCCACTTGATCATGGTGTATGATCCTTTAATGTGTTGATGGATTCTGTTTGCTAGTATTTTGCTGAGGATTTTTGCATCTATATTCATCAGTGACATTGGTGTGTAATTTTCTTTTTTTGTAGTATCTTTATCTGGTTTTGGTATCAGGGTGATTGTGACCTCATAGAATGAGTTTGGGAGTGTTCCTTCCTCTGCCATTTTTTGTAAGAGTTCGAGAAGGATGGGTGTTAGCTCTTATCTAAGTGTCTGATAGAATTCACTTGTGAAACCATCTGGTCCTGGACTTTTGTTTGTTGGAAGATTTTTAATCACAGTTTCAATTTCATTACTTGTGATTGGTCTGTTCATATTTTCTATTTCTTCCTGTTTAGTCTTGGAAGGTTGTTACCTTTTTAAGAATTTGTCCATTTCTTCCATGGTGTCCATTTTTTTTTGGCATAGAGTTGCTTGTAGTAGTCTCTTAGGATGCTTTGTATTTCTGCTGTGTCTGTTGTAACTTCTCCTTTTTCATTTCTAATTTTATTGATTTGAGTCCTCTCCCTCTTTTTCTTGATGAGTCTGGCTAATGGTTTATCAATTTTGTTTATCTTCTCAAAGAACCAGCTTTTAGTTTAATTCATCTCTTTGCTATTGTTTTCTTTGTTTCTATTTCATTTATTTCTGCTCTGATCTTTATGATTTCTTTCCTTCTGCTAACTTTGGGTTTTGTTTCTTCTTTTTTCTCTGGTTCCTTTAGGTGTAAGGTTAGATTGTTTACTTGAGATTTCTCTTGTTTCTTTAGGGAGGCTTGTATAGCTATAAACTTCCCTCTTAGAACTGCTTTTGCTGCATCCCATAGGTTTTGGATTGTCGTGTTTTCATTGTCATTTGTCTCTAGGTATTTTTTGATTTCCTCTTTGATTTCTTCAGTGATCTCTTGGTTATTTAGTAATGTAGTGTTTAGCCTCCATGTGTCTGTGTTTCTTACGTTTTTTTCCCTGTAATTCATTTCTAATCTCATAGCATTGTGGTCGGAAAAGATGCTTGATATGATTTCAATTTTCTTAAATTTACTGAGGCTTGATTTGTGACCCAAGATATGATCTATCCTGGAGAATGTTCTGTGCACACTTGAGAAGAAAGTGTAATCTGCTGTTTTTGGATGGAATGTCCTACAAATATCAGTTAAATCTATCTGGTCTATTGTGTCATTTAAAGCCTGTGTTTTCATTAATTTTCTGTTTGGATGATCTGTCCGTTGGTGTAAGTGAGGTGTTAAAGTCCCCCACTATTATTGTGTTACTGTCAAGTTCCTCTTTTATAGCTGTTAGCATTTGCCTTATGTATTGAGGTGCTCCTGTGTTGGGTTCATATATATTTATAATTGTATCTTCTTCTTGGATTGATCCCTTGATCACTACATAGTGTCCTTCCTTGTCTCTTGTAACATTCTTTATTGAAAGTCTATTTTATCTGATATGAGTATTGCTACTTCAGCTTTCTTTTGATTTCCATTTGCATGGAATATCTTTCTCCATCCCCTCACTTTCAGTCTGTATGTGTCCCTAGGTCTGAAGTGGGTCTCTTTTAGACAGCATATAGATGGGTCTTGTTTTTGTATCTGTTCAGCAAGCCTGTGTCTTTTGGTTGGAGCATTTAATCCATTCAATTTACCTTAAGTTACCATTTAAGGTAATTATTGATATGTATGTTCCCTTTACCATTCTCTTAATTGTTTTGGGTTTGTTTTTTAGGTCCTTTTCTTCTCTTGTGTTTCGCACTTAGAGAAGTTCCTTTAGCATTTGTTGTAGAGCTGGTGTGGCGGTGCTGAATTCTCTTTGCTTTTGCTTCTCTGTAAAGCTTTTGACTTCTCCATCAAATCTGAGTGAGATCCTTGCTGGGTAGAGTAATCTTGGTTGTAGGTTCTTCCCTTTCATCACTTTAAGTATATCATGCCACTCCCTTCTGGCTTGTAGAGTTTCTGCTGAGAAATCAGCTGTTAACCTTATGGGAGTTCCCTTATATATTATTTATTGTTTTTTCCTTGTTGCTTTCAATAATTTGTCTTTAATTTTTGTCAGTTGGTTACTATGTTTCTCCTTGGGTTTATCCTGCCTGGAACTCTCTGTGCTTACTGGCCTTTGGTGACTATTTCCTTTCCCATGACTATAATCTCTTCAAATATTTTCTCGGGTCCTTTCTCTCTCTCTTCTCCTTCTGGGACCCCTATACTGTGAATGTTGTTGTGTTTAATGTTGTCCCAGAGGTCTCTTAGGCTGTCTTCATTTCTTTTTATTTTTTTTTCTTTATTCTGTTCCACGACAGTGAATTCCACCATTCTGTCTTCCAGGTCACTTATCTGTTCTTCTGCCTCAGTTATTCTGCTATTGATCCCTTCTAGTGTTTTCTTCATTTCAGTTATTATATTGTTCATCTTTGTTTGTTCTTTAATTCTTCTAGGTGTTTGTCCTTTAATTCTTCTACGTCTTTGTTAAACATTTATTGCATCTTCTCAATCTTTGCCTCCATTGTTTTTCCAAGGACCTGGATCATCTTCACTATCATTATTCTGAATTCTTCTTCTGGAAGGTTGCCTATTTCCACTTCATTTAGTTGTTTTTCTGGGGTTTTATCTTGTTCCTTCATGTGGTACATAGCCCTCTGCCTTTTCATCTTGTCTATCTTTCTATGAATGTGGTTTTTGTTCCACAGGCTGCAGGATTGTAGTTCTTCTTGCTTCTGCTGTCTGCCCTCTGGTGGATGAAGCTATCTAAGAGGCTTGTGCAAGTTTCTAATTCATTCTTATATTGATACATTAATGACAATGAACATTTTCAGAACTATATCAGTCAGGGTTCAAGAGAGAAATATTAAGAGGTTTATTGCAAGGCATTGTGTTATGTGATTGTGGAGCTGACTAGTCAAGTCTGAAATCCATAGGACAAGCTGGGAATTCTAGAATAGGCTGCAGCTCCTGTCCCCAGGCAGAATTCCTTTTTCAGGGAAGCCTCAATGCTGCTTTCAAGGTCTTCCAACTGACTGAATCCAGCTCAGCCAGATGAACTAGGAAAATCTCCCTTAACTAAGGTCAACTGATTATGGACTTGAGTCACATCTACAAAATACCTGCACAGCAACACCTGGAGGAGTGTTTGGTTGAATAACTGGGGGCTGTAGCCTCTCCAAGTCCACGCTTCAAAAGATCATCTCAAGAACCTTCCCTGATCGTCATGACGTTCGTTTCTTCTGTGTTCCTATTTGCATATGAAAAGTGGAAAATAATTTATTTAGAAATATTCTATTGGATAAATAAGATGTTTTCATCATTTAAGTGGGCTTTGTTTCCATTGGTGTGAAACCATGTGGCACCATGTATTGGTGTTTCCTTGGTTTGTGGTCATCTTACGATGCCTTTCTCTCTCCTGATGGTCCTGGCATAAGTATCTCCAGTTTATATTAACCCTGAGCTCAGTCACCTTATCTGAAAAGGAGGACAGTTACAGTACTGATCTCCATTCCAGATTGGAGGATTAACGGAATGAGTTAAATCACTTAGCACAATGGCGTGTCTGGCATGCAATGAGCAACATACTTTAATAGTAGAAGTTGTTCTTCTTTCCCTCTGTTAATTTTTTCTGGCCATGAACATGCCCTTGAGTGACAGGTCCTCTGAAGCAGACACCCAGAGGTTCTGATGTTGCATTTGGAAGAATTCAAAAATTGACATTTATCCATCCCCTTCTAATGCAAAAGGTATCATTTTCAAAGACCTGTTTCCCAACATCTTTCTGAGGTGCTAGAGATTCACACAGCCTCCAGGGTGGTGGCTGGAAGAGCTTTTGAATGTTCACTGTGGCTTAGCTGCTAGGCCAGGTGGTCGGCCTTTCACTTGATGCGGTCATGCTACTCATAAGCTCTCAGTAGGTTCAAAGACCTTTCTAAGCTTAAAGCCAGTTTTTCTAGGTAGCTTCCTTTTGAGGTAAATAAGTATGTTTTATTATCATCTCGTTATGAAGGAAGATACTAAGATGCCGAGAAAGGGCATTTCCCCGGTCTCAGCTCTGGAATTAGCGATGAGCTGTTCCAGGTGTCCAGACCCTCACCTGCCCGGTTGTGGAGGAAACTGGCTGGTACTGAACACTGAACTCTGTCTTCGTTTTCAGTGGGCACCAACACCCGATCCTAGGTGAGGTGGTCAGGAAAATCTCCCATCTTCTTCCCCAGTTCTCTTTTCCTGGCAGGAAAGCCAATTTCTTCTGCCAGCAGTGATATTTGCCTCATTTGCTTTTAGGAGAGGGTGGCAAAATTTCTTCTGGGAAGACAGTAGCAGTTGCTGCCTTGCAAATAGGAGGCAAGAGCTCTCAGCATCCCCAGAGTCACCTCTTTGCAGAAACACTCCGAGCTGTTTGGAGGCGTGGGAGGGGGAGGGGTTGTGACGAGGGGGAGGAGATTGTTTTCTTTCCACATCCACCTCCGTCAGCTGCCCACAGCCATCTGGTGGGGATGGTGTATGCGTTGTCCCCTACACAGGCGGATAGAATCACGCCTCATGCTCTGAAGTCTCCAAGAAAAGTTGTCATTTCAGAGATATGGCCCATGTATGTGGAGCCAGCCTGGCAGGTCCTCTTGCTGTACCCATGTCCTTTTCCCCAGCCCAGTCCTGCCTCACCTGCAAGAGCGTGAAGTCCTCAGGTCCCGTCTGCATCTCCACGCTTCCCCGAGGAAGGCTCGAGGCGAAGCACCTGCTCGGCAAACGCTGCTTGAATGCGTGAATGAATGGATCCACTAAAGGCTTTCTAGGTTCGTCTAAAGGAATAGATAGTCGAGACGTTTCTCAGGACTCAGAGCTACCAGGAGCAAGAATTCAGAAATGGGGCTTCCCTGGTGGCACAGTGGTTGAGAGTCCGCCTGCCGATGCAGGGGACACGGGTTCGGGCCCCGGTCTGGGAGGATCCCACATGCCGCGGAGCGGCTAGGCCCGTGAGCCATGGCCGCTGAGCCTGCGCGTCCGGAGCCTGTGCTCCGCGGCGGGAGAGGCCACAGCGGTGAGAGGCCCACGTACCACAAAAAAAAAAAAAAAAAAAAAAGAATTCAGAAATGGTTGTCTCGGTGAAGTGCCCGATAACGGAAGACTGTTTCTGATTTACATAAGAGGATGCAGACGTGGACCAAGTGCCTAGAAATGGCATCTGTATTGTAAGAAGGTGCTTCTTCTCCTCTGATGAGTAGATGTTTGATTGGATTTTGGTACCCTTACAATGGAATGTTGTATGTATTGAGATCATGAAAATATGATAATGAGAATGGAAATATTGAGACAATGAAAAATAGGATCATGAAAATATCCTGCTTTTCACTTAAAGGATGTTATTAGGTTAATGCCCACCTAATCTAGCAGGTAGGACTAAGAATCCAGATTCAGTATTGAGTAAATGTTGTCTAGAAGGAGTTGATGGAAGGTACCATGAGGAAAAATCATGAGATTGGATCAAAAAGGCCACTCTGTTAAATGCTAATCTGAACAATGAACTTGTGAAATCATCTCAATAATTTATTCAAATCAACCATCTTATAAATCGGGTTGAGATCACAGATTTAGACCATTTCCTGAATTCTGACTCGGAAGGTTTCACATATGTGCTTATGGCCAGAGGTAAGTAGATAGAGGAAATATTTCACCTTCAGAACCTTTATCTTGAAGGTAGCTCAGGTATGTGGGTGAAGTCGGAAAGTCAAAGTGAAACTCTCTTGCCTGTGGTGAATTATATGAGAAACTGCTGATTTTAATCATGGCTTTTTTTTTAAACAGACAGATCAAATATTCAAGAGTCTTTATCACACGTTCCCACCATTAGCTAAACTAATATTTACTGCTCACTCCTCTAAGCGCTGCATGTGTATTGACTTATTTAATTCTGGAAGCAGTCTGGGAGGAAGTCATTCTCAGTCTTTTGTAAGATAAGGACCTGGGAGTGTGTATGGGGGGTGATGACACGGCCGCTGAGCTCTGCCCCTGTGATGCACGGAGGGGCCTGTTGGAGTTCATATCTGGCCTATCGGAATACGTTCTTTCAGGGAAATTATGAAAATCAGCATTAGGTGACACTCAGATATTGGTGGGATATCCACAAACACAAAATCGGGGCAGGCCGTGCCTGCTTCAGCTTTGGAAAGCTGTTTATAAGAATGGTCAGATGTGGGGTGGCTTCTGAAACAAAACCTCTAAACCAGAGAAACAGGATTCATCCCAACTCAGGGCCGAATAAACCTCGATGATGCTGTTAACTAACAGTTTCGAAAAGGAAGACCTGATTGAGAGAAAGAGGCGTTTATATCTGGGGTTCGTTCGGACTGCAACCCGGGAAGCACAGGTTCAAGAAGCATCTGAATTTTGTTCTGCTGGATCACAAAATAAATGGAGGAATATATAAAGGCAAAAACCACAAGGCCACCGTTACTTATATAAGCTGTTTGTTAAGAATTATCCCTGGAGCTGGCAAGAAATGAGGATGCTTTCTAAGCAAGGGGGGTTGGGGTCTGAAAGGGTTACATAGTTGCAAGGGGGGATCTTGAGGCCACACGGTTGCAGCTGGTGGGTGTTGATCTAAAACAGCTGGCGGTGTCCTTGGGAGGTTGTGTTCTGGTTCAGAAAACTCAAGTTCTCAGCAGTGCGGAAAGGTGTCTATGAGCCCGTCCTCAGTGGCCACCGGGCTGCACCTTGCGTGCCTGAACCAGGATTACACCATGGTAATTTCGATCTGTCATCAGTGCCAAGGGGTGGGGACCCAGACTGTCCCCCATCCCCCATCCCTGGCTGCAGCCCAACTTTCTCCAGCTCCTGACTTACAGGGAAATGCTTGCCCCTCGTTGGGATGTAAGAGTTTTGGCGTCTTTTTGATATTTGTTCAAATTCAGCCAGGCATTATTGAAGTTTTTCTGGAATTTTGCACAGTATTCTTTCATTTATTTTAACACCTCATTTGTGTTCCAAATGAGGAGACTCACTGTGTTTTCGTTCCTGGTTTTCTTTGCATTTCTGTATCCCCCTCCCTTTAAATAAATGCGAGTGGAGAGAAAGAGATGAGAGAAGCTGAAATCTAGAGAAATGCCATGGATGTACCAACTGTGCCTAAATTAGAAAACAGAGCCCCTGAAGATGCTCTCTCGGTGTTGGTTACACTGGTCTGTGTCACATTCACGCAGTGCAGCTCACTGCATAGGAGCTGAGTTTTTTTCTGGAAGCCATACAAGAACAATAAACAAAGGGTGTCAAATAATAATGGCTAATATAAACCTAAGAACAGCCTTTACAATAAGTGTCGGGTATAATGTGCTGGATGAGAGTTCCAACAAATCCAGACTTCAGGCGATAGGAGCTCTCTCATCAGTTTAGTATTGCAGTCCTAACAGTTCATTTTGTCACACATGTCAAGGAGGGTCATGCAGCAACGTGCTAGTAGAAGGCCTAAGGATGCAAAGTTCACGTGACACGAGAGGAAGAGCCATCCTGAGAGGGGACGGTGCTCACGAGTCCACTGGAACTGCTCCAGCAACCTCCCCACCCCACCCTGGACAAGTGCGCTCACTGCCCCAGTGACCGTGGGCACAGAAATTGTGTCACACCCAGAGGGTGCATCTCAGGATGCCGCAGAGCAGGAGCGGTGTGGGGGCTTAAGGATGTCGTGAGTAGGAGGTAGAAGGAGAGTCAAGTCCAGGGCTTTCAGTAAGAGCAAAGGGACCACCCACCAAGTCTCAGTGTCAAGGTCGCCGACATCACGGCCGACTTAAGAGTCTGCTCATCACAGCCACGCGGTCACACATGAGGAACCTTGGGTGGACAGCATAAGTATGTAAACATGTTCACCCTCAGTAGAAGCCAAGGAAAGGCAAATAAAAATGGAAAGTAACTTCCCACTCACCAATATGGCGGAGATTAGAAAGGAAAGATAATGGCCAGGGTCTGTGAGGGCATCAGGGAACCTTGGCTCACGCCAGGGGTAGAAGTGGAGCTGGTATGAAACTCATTCATTGCCCTCCCAGAAATATATAAATACATACACAGTAGTATTGAAAACTATAACTCTCATCATTTTTACTGCCCAGGAATGGCAAATGATAGCAACTTAAGTATCTTTATGGTGGCAAAACAGTACAAGGACTTACGTTGTATCCATCCATACAGTAAGATGCACTGTGGTGATTAAAAAGGAAAGTACACATAGAAGAGTGTTCAAGGACTAGAAGGATGCTCAGAACAGATTTGTGGGAGGCAGATAATGGGCCCCACCCCACCCCAAAGGTATCCACAGCTGCCCTGGGACCTGTGAATATGTTGTGCTTCAGGGTAAAGGGGATTAAGGTTGCAGATGAAACTAAAGTGACTGATCAGTTGAAACATGAGAGGGGAAGATGATCTTGGATCATCTGAGTGGGCCCAGGGTACTCACAAAGGCCTTTATAGGTGAAAGAAGGAGGCAGGAGAGTCCAAAGTGGAGGGATGCTATGTGAGAGAGACTCAATGGACCACTGCTGGTTTTGGACACGGAAGTGGTCCAGGACTCTGCTGATACCTTGATTTCAGACCAATGAGACCCACGTTGAGCTTCTGACCTCCAGAACTGTTAATCTATTAAATTGGTTTTGTTTTTAGTTACCAAGTTTGTGGTAATTTGTCACAGCAACAACAGGAAATGAACACAACATTGTTAAGTGAAAGCTGTCTAGTTTTGTATTGTGTACACTGAAGAATGAGTTAAAAATATAAAATACATATACAAACACACATGCACACACACAGCAGAAGAGTCTGAAATGTTATACAAAATGGCTAAATTTAATTGTGGTTCTATCCAGGTGGTGATGTTACCCTTGATTTATATTATTTTTGGATATTTTATTATCTGCATTTTCTGCAGTACTCCTTTGTATCAGAAAAAATGTATTACTTTGTAATCAGAAAAAAAAAATGTTTTGTTAAAATGTTGTAGAGATCTCTCAGTTGAGGTCGCTGCAAGCCCTACTCTAAATTTGCAGTATGCATCCTTCACAGAGAAACTTTAGTTTGTCATTTGTTTAAAGGTGGAGCTGTTGCTCTGGGGATTTTCTTTCTTGTAGGATAATATTTTCCCCAAATCATAGACAACTGGTCATTGATAGTCATGTAAAAACCCAAACAAATATCTTTCACTGAAGGGTGTTCTCAGGTGAGCACTTCAGATTTTTAGTACATTACAGGGACATAGTTGTTACTACTCCAAGTGTAGTCCCACATTTTGACAATGTGCCAATTCATTCTTTAAAAGTTTATTGCCGGGCTTCCCTGGTGGCGCAGTGGTTGAGAGTCCACCTGCCGATGCAGGGGACACGGGTTCGTGCCCCAGTCTGGGAAGATCCCACGTGCCGCGGAGCGGCTGGGCCCGTGAGCCATGGCCGCTGAGCCTGCGCGTCCGGAGCCTGTGCTCCGCAACGGGAGAGGCCACGACAGTGAGAGGCCCGCGTACCGCAAAAACAAACAAACAAACAAAAGATTAATTATCATAGCTTTCCTTCAGCCACTGCATTTTTGAAAAGTCAGAAATTACATCTCAGTGAATAGTCTTGATTTTCTACGGGTAGAGAAAGAAGAGTGACTCCATTTTGGAGGTGGCAGTGGCCAGGATAATCACCTTACCTCTCAGTTTCGGCTGGGGTGATGGCATAGAAAGGGTATCTGGGGGAAAGACAGTGCTTCAGAGAGATTGTGCCAGTGATTCGGTTACTGTCAGGTCATGCCAAGGGAAATAACTCTCAGACCATCAAAGTGGTGAGAGGCAGGCACGTTCTCGAAGAAGGCCAGAGCAGTCATTTTGTAAAAGTTAAAATGCAATTTAAAGCCTTGGGAGGTTAAGTTATTTGGCAGAAGCACAAAAACATCACGAGGAAGCCTTGTTGTTTATTTGCAGTTTTTGCTTGTACGGTTCAGTTTTGATGGTTTTGATTAGTCTCTGATATTTGGAGAGCATATTGTCATTATCAGAGCAGAAGTGTCCTTAGTGAGAAACAAAGCATCTAAAACGAGCAAAATGGTAGGGAGGAAAGACCCTAAGTTTTGAGAGGTGGGTTAGGTAAGTGTGAAAGAGTTCTGACTCCAGGCTTGCCAAGGGCTGAGAGGGGTCGTGAATGTGTGAGAGATTCTTAATGAACAGATGGTAGACAAGGCTGGGCCAGGGCTCGTCAAAAGTAACTCCTCCAAATTCCTGAGAGAGCCAAGGAACAGAACATCTTTGCATCGTTTAATTTTTAAAATTTATGAAATATTTCATAATTACAGAAAAGTACAGAGAAAAAGATGACCCACGCCAGCATGGCCACTGATCCCTATCAAAGCTCAGTGTTTGGCCACATGTACTTCAGATGGTTTAAAATGAGGACAATTAACAGACACACTTGAGCCCCTCTGTAAGGTCTCCCTCTCCTTTCCCCACCTCTCCCTTTACATTCCCAAAGAAGGGTGTGGTGTTTCTTATTCCCATGAGTGTTTTTTGTTTAAATCATTTTGTTCCTGAGGTATGTATCTGTAGATTATTGATAATATTTGCAGGGGGTTGGACGGTGGTCTCCAAAAGATATGCCCACATCTTAACCTCTGGAACCTGTGAATGTAGCTTTATTTGGGAAAAGGGTCTTTACCAATGCAATTAAATTAAAGATATGGAGAAGTGATGACCCTGGATTATCCAGCAGGTCCTAAGTCCAGTGGCGAGTGTGTTTATAAGAGAGAGAGAGGAGAAGGCTGATGGAGTTTGAGGCAGATGTGGGAGAAAAGCAGCTACAAGGCAAGGAATTCCTGGAGCCTAATCTTTATGATTTGGTCTTTTCAATATATCTTGTGTAGGAAATCCTTTCCCACCCTAGTCACAGCATCTTGCTCTGATATTTCCTTTAAATGTTTTAATGCATCTGCTTTCCATGCCTAGGTTTTTAATAGACCTTGAATTATTTCTGTGTATGATGAGAGTGATGGATATAATATCTTCCATATGGGGGATCAATTGTTTCATACTTACTGAAAAGACCAGTGTGTGTCCAGGCTCCCTGAAGCCCTGGGCTGCTTGCCTAGTCCCTCCACCTAATTGGCCATGGTTTTGTAACAGTTGCTGTTATCAGATAGGCAAGTCTCACCCTTCCTACGGCTTTTCTTCTTCAGAAACGTCTTCATTGGGCTTCCCTGGTGGTGCAGTGGTTGGGAGTCCGCCTGCCGATGCAGGGGACGCGGGTTCGTGCCCCAGTCCGGGAGGATCCCACATGCCGCGGAGCGGCTGGGCCCGTGAGCCATGGCCGCTGAGCCTGTGCGTCCGGAGCCTGTGCTCCGCAACGGGAGAGGCCACAACAGTGAGAGGCCCGCGTACCGCAAACAAAACAAAACAAAACAAAAAAAAGAAATGTCTTCATTATCTTGGCTCTTTGCTCTTCTTTTTTTTTTTTAATTGAACGATAGTTGATTTACAATATTGTCTTAGTTTCAGGTGTACAGCAAAGTGATCCAGATTTTTCAGATTTTTTCCGTTATAGGCTATTACAAGATACTGAACTCTTTATGGATTTTAAAATATGTATGTTTAATTATGAGAAAAACCCTGTTGATTTTTAAAAATTGGAGTTTCTTTGTTTTAGATCAAGTCTGATATATTTATGAGTCTTTCTATCTAAGGACAGGGCATATGTCTCTATTATTCAAAACCTTCTTGTGTATGTCCTTCAGTGACGTTTATTGTTTCCTCCATAAAAGTCTTGCCCATACTTTTTAAGATTTATCCCTTTGCATCTTGCAGTGTATGCTACCACTTTTGGGGCCGTTTTTTCCTAATAAATTTTGCACTTGGTTATTACTTGTTTATTCTAAAGCTATAGCTGAACTCTTTAGTAGTTTTGCTTGCATTTTTAATGGTGAGACATTTCCTACAAGTAAGGAATTTTGTAGAATTGTTATCTCTAACTTTCCACTTTTTATACCACTTACTTCTTTTCCTCTTTTTAACTGCCTTGGTTAGGTGCCTGATACAAGGTTGAAGAAAAGGAGTGTTATTAGTTATCCTTGATGTGGGGCATTCTTGTCCCTGACTTAAGTGGGAGTGGGAGTTAATAGCTTAAGCTATATTGAGTGCATGGGAGAGAACTTTTTATCTTTCTCAGCCTTGCACTGTGGTGGTGAGACACGTAAGAAGAGACACGTAGAAACACACTGCTGGGAATTCCCTGGGGATGCAGTGGTTAGGACTCTGCGCTTCCACTGCAGGGGGCACAGGTTTGATCCCTGGTGGGGGAAATAAGATCCTGCATAACCACGCAGAGACAAAAAACAAAACAAAACAACAACAAAAAAACCCACAAAACACTGCAAGGAAGGCTTCTAGAAAAATCGTTTTTTGGCACCTACTGAGATGGTGATCTCAGGCTACCCGTATGAAACAGCACGGGACTTTTTAATTTTATTTATGTATTTTTGGCTGCGTTGGGTCTTCGTTGCTGTGTGCAGGCTTTCTCTAGTTGCGGCGAGCGGGGGCCACTCTTCGTTGCGGTGCACGGGCTTCTCATTGCGGTGGCTTCTCTTGTTGTGGAGCATGGGCTCTAGGCGCGCAGGCTTCAGTAGTTGTGGCTCGCGGGCTCAGTAGTTGTGGCTCACGGGCTCTAGAGCGCAGGCTCAGTAGTTGTGGCACACGGCCTTAGTTGCTCCACGGCATGTGGGATCTTCCCGGATCAGGGCTTGAACCAGTGTCCCCTGCATTGGCCGGCGGTTTCTTAACCACTGCGCCACCAGGGAAGCCCCAGCATGTGACTTTTTAATACCCACTGGTTGTTCATGATAATCACATTAATATGTGAGCACTTTACCCAGAAAAAAGTGGTAGACAGGGCTTCCCTGGTGGCGCAGTGGTTGGGAGTCCGCCTGCCAATGCAGGGGACGCGGGTGCGTGCCCCGGTCCGGGAAGGTCCCACATCCCGCATGCCGCGGAGCTGCTGGGCCCGTGAGCCATGGCCTCTGAGCCTGCGCGTCCGGAGCCTGTGCTCCGCAGCGGGGGAGGCCACAACAGTGAGAGGCCCGCGTACCGCAAAAAAAAAAAAGTGGTAGACAGTGTTCATGAACTTGGAGGGAGGGAAGGGAGTATTCCCTTGCGCCGTGGGAGGGACCGTGGGCTTGTGATGCTCTGCATCTGAAGCGAGATGGGGAAAGCAGCCCAGGATGCTCTCCTCTCTCGTGGTCTCTGAAAAGAGGAGAAGTGGTTAAGCCCATGAGAGGCTAACGGTGCCTAAACCTTCTCCATAATATTTTAACTGTGAGTTGGAGCTTAAAACACTTTTTTTTAAAGCTGAGGCCTGTATAACTTTTCAAACTTCAAAATGAGCATCTTTCAAAACATGCTGATCTGGGTCCATAATGTAATTTGAATGTTTACAATATAAAATTATTCAGTCTATTATAGACATATAAGTATAAACAAAATTTCCTTCTAACTACAATTTCTCAGCAGTCAATGATAGTGTCATCAATACGACTTTTGTCCAGGACGCAACGTCCTGCTGAAGCTATTATGCACCAGTGCCTTAGAAGATGCAAATGTAAACAAACATCTCTTTATGTCAGAAAGAGCGAGGTTCCCCCAACCAGATCGCTTCCAAGGTAACTGCAGCTTGTTGCTTGACCAACAGGCAGGAGTCCAGCAAGTCCTGACTCTTTGCTTCTGTCCATGCTGGAGAGACTAGCACCCTGAGGAGAGAGAGAATTTGAAGAAGGGCTCCCAGTACCGTCTTATACTCTTTAGCTCAAATGGGCAAGTCTTCCTTGTGAAAAAAGAAATCAGAAAGAGCTTCATGGTGAAAAGAAAGCTTGCCAACCACTGATTCCAGGGGAGAAGCTGTTTCTTGCCCAATGGCATGAATTATCTCTTCCAGGTTTCTGTTGTCCCTGGGACGCCCCTGGGGCAGACTTGAACTTTTAAGACACCGTGTTTCCTCAAGAAACCGCGTTTCCTCTGCTCTGTCACGAGAACCTAATCTGGCTGTTTAGCTGAGTCAAAGCGTAGGACCCTGCAGACAGCTATTTCAAGCCACTGGCTTTCGCTTCTGTCTGGACTGTTTCTTCATCTTTATCCTCAAAATCCTATCCGCTCGTCAGTCTGTGCTCAAATATAGGTTTGTCCTTGAGGCCTGGAAAGGCTTCCTCCCCTTCACTAATTTTTATTTTCTCATTCCCTCTCTCTCTTCCCCTCCCGGCTGTTCCACATGATATGTTTCTACCTCATTTTTGAGGAGCAGAGCAAGGGCTTTGGAGGCAGACCTCGGTTCACATCCCTCTCTGAGTCTCGCTGCATGGACCTGATGGGCGGCTTTCTCAATTTCCCATCTATGAAACAGGGAAAATAATGCCAATGTCACCATATTTGTGAAAAATGAGATATGCATATGAATCATTTGATATGGCATCTGCCAAACAGCTGGACCTCAATAATCTATTATATCCCTCCTTTTCTTATAGTTAATTTACAATGTTGTGTTAATTTCTACTGTACAGCACATTCAGTTATACATACATATACATTTTTTCATATTCTTTTCCATTATGGTTTATCATAGGATCTGTTTTATTTCCACTTAGCTGCTGATTGTTTAATAACATTTTGATTCATGGGTGTTGAGACTGCATCTTATAAAACTTTGTATCCTCCTGAACCAAAGATAGTGTCCTGGGTGTATCAGACAGTCAGTAGGAGTTGTTGAATTAAGCTGTTCAGAAGAGAAACAGAGAAGAAATAAAAGGAGATAAACTCAAAATGGACTAAAGACCTAAATGTAAGATCTGAAACCATAAAACTCCCAGAAGAGAACACAGGTGGAACACTCTTTGACATAAATTGTAGCAATATTTTTTGGATCTGTCTCCTAAGGCAAAAGAAATAAAAGCAAAAATAAACAAGTGAGACCTAATTAAATTTAAAAGCTTTTGCCCAGCAAAGGAAACCAGCAACAAGACAAGAGAACAACCTACTGAATGGGAGAAGATATTTGCAAACTGTATGACCGATAAGGGGTTAATATCCAACATATGTAAACAGATCATACAACTCAACATCAAAAAAAAGAAAACAATTAGAAGATGGGTAGAAGGACCGAATAAACATGTTTCCAAAGGGGAAACGCAGATGGCCAACAGGTACATGAAAGGATGCTTAGCATCACTGATCATTGGGAAAATGCAAATCAAAACCACAATGAGATATCGCCTTACACCTGTCAGAATGGCCGTCCTCAAGAAGAACACAAATGACAAATGCTAGGGAGGGCGTGGGGAAAAGGGAACCCCATGCACTGTGGGTGGGGATGTAAATTGGTACAGCCGCTGCAGAAAACAGTATGGAGGTTTCTCAAAAAAAAAAAAAAGAAAAATAGGAATAGAACTACCATATGACCCAGCAATTCCACTCCAGTGTATATATCTGAAAAAAAGACACTAATTCAAAAAGATACATGCACCCCAAAGTTCATAGCAGCCTTATTTGAAATTGCCAAGATGTGGAAGCGACCTAAGCGTCCATCAACAGATGAATGGATAAAGAAGATATGGTGTATCTATATGTATATATATATACACACACACACAATGGAATACTATTCAGCCATAAAAAAGGAATGAAATTTTGCCATTTGCAGCAACATGGATGGACTTGGAGGGCATTATGCTGCGTGAAGTGGGTCAGACAGAGAAGGACAGATGCTGTATGATATTACTTGTACGTGGAGTCTAAAGAATACAACAAACTAGTGAATATGACAAAGGAGAAGAAGACTCATGATATAGAGAACGGGCTGGTGGTTACCAGTGGGGAGAGGGAAAGGGGGAAGGGCAGTATCAGGGTAGGGGGTTAAGAGGTACAAACTATTAGGTATAAAATAAGCTACAAGGATATATTGTACAACACGGAGAATATAGCCAATATTTTATAACAACTTTAAATGGAGTATAACCTTTAAAAATTGCAAATCAGGGGCTTCCCTGGTGGCGCAGTGGTTGAGAGTCCGCCTGCCGATGCAGTGGGCACGGGTTCGTGCCCCGGTCCGGGAGGATCCTGCGTGCTGTGGAGCGGCTGGGTCCATGAGCCATGGCCGCTGGGCCTGCACGTCCGGAGCCTGTGCTCCGCAACGGGAGAGGCCACGGCAGTGAGAGGCCCGCGTACCGCAAAAGAAAAAAAAAATTGCAAATCACTATATTGTACACCTGTAACTTACATAACATTGTACAGCAACTATACTTCATTTAAAAAAAAGGCACATATCAACATTCTGGATTTTCACTTCTTACTCTTCAATTGAGAAGATAGCAGCAGGTTTCAAGGTCTAAATACCAAGGAGTATTTTAGACCAGGACTACTGTGTACTGAGCCCTAACAATTCTTATGCTACCTTGTTACCAGAAAGAATCTCAGAGCCACTGTGACCTCACCTAAAAGCCTTAAAATTCTGTCTCCTTTTCTTTTGCTACATAGGACTAGTGGTACGACTGGCAAACTTGTTATAAGATCTATAGGATAGTTACTGGTAGTATATCAATGCTGATTTTCTGCTTTTGATAATTGCAATGTGGTAAGGCAGGTATTTGGGAAGAGGGGGTTATTATGTCTCTCACTCACTTACCAACGCTTCAGAAAAAACATGCTGTGCTTAAGACAGAGAGAGACTGATGGAGCAATCGTGATAAAATGTCAATATTTGGGAATCTCCTTGAGGGCTCTGTGGGTATTCTTTGTACTAGTTTTACAACTTTTCGGTAAGGCTGAAATTATCTCAAAAGAAAGAATTGAAAACAATAGCTCTTTGAGAGTATATGTTTGCATCTTACTTGACCAGGTGAGGGAGTTACCAAACCAAATTATAGTTCTCTCGCTTCTTCCTAAAGGAAATACTAATTATGACATTGGCTAAGCCTGATTCAAAACTTTTGAGACAGTCAGCTCTTCAGGGTCTGAGACATTTCTGCTGCTCACCTGCAGTTTGAGTCCCACCATCCCTTATCCTGCTTAGATGGAGTGTCATCCTGGAGTTTGTTCTACATCGATCAGGGACAAGTACAGAGGCTTTGCTTGACCAGCAATGTCTGAAGTGGGTGCATTCATGGAGCTGGGGACACGGTCACCTTGGAAAAGATCAGCTTTGACAAACAACGCTTTAACGACACGCTTGCTTCACGGACTAGCATCGGGCTGGATTGTTTTCCAGAGAACTGGTCAGAATTGTTTGACTCTGTAACAAACTTGTACTTGGGTGGAGGGGGGGGGACGAAATAATGCTATAGATTTATTATATTTTTATGAAGAATAAAAGATAAATATTGGAACAGCTCTTTGCAAAGGCGGACTAAATTATATGTTTAATTGTAAATAAAATTGGCTTTTCTATAATTTTCCTTACAATATTACTAGTCTGTCAGATTTCCCTTCCATAGCAAACAGAGGACTCTGGGAATGACTTTAGGAGGTCACTGCATGCCCCTAAATTGTGGTCCAGCTAGAATTCAAGCATTTCTGCCAGACCCATGGGAGCAGCCTTTTTGATGGGCAGCTCCAGACAATAAGGGAGAAGAGATTTGAGTCAAACTTGGTGTGATAGAGACACCCCAGATTTGTAGATGAGAGAATTTCTAATGCAGCTGCCAACAGTCCCTTACCCGCATCCTCATCCATTAATCTCGGGGCCTCTCCTGCCTTCTCCACACACACCCTCCACCAGGTGCGGGTCTCACATCTGGGGACCAAAAGCAGAAAGGCTAATTTTACAGATCTGGGAGTGGCATTGGGAGCATAAGGAAGCGCTTTGGGGAACCAACCTAGAAGTGTGACCGAGAGGGTGTGTGTGTGTGTGTGTGTGTGTGTGTGTGTGTGTGTGTGTGTGTGCGCACGCGCGCGCAGTGTGTGTGTGCGTACGCGCGCGCTCATGGCGTCAGCGGACAGCACAGCACATCACAGCGTGTGTGCGCCGAGGGCCAAGCATGCTGACATCTCAGTGATGCTGGTGAGATCTCAGCCAGGCAGTGACTTTGGCACAGGGGAGGACTCGACACGCCGGGCACTGGCGCTCTGGGATTCCTACGTGGCATCGCTGCCATGCACCGATGGCATCAAGGAGCTTCATATCACACCCTGCATAGGAAGGGAGCCAGAGCTGAGGAAGTCACCACGCTGGCAGCTCAGGGATCTGTTCTTGATTACCTGCGAGACAGACGCCTTCTGGAGATTTGCAATTTTGAGAGAGACCGATCCTTCAGTAACCAGCGCAGGACGAGCAGAGAAATAACTCATGTACTACTGCTGTAAAAAACCCAAATAGGGCTTCCCAGGGGGCGCAGTGGTTGAGAGTCCGCCTGCTGATGCAGGGGACGCGGGTTCGTGCACCGGTCCGGGAAGATCCCATATGCCGGGGAGCGGCTGGGCCTGTGAGCCATGGCCACTGAGCCTGCAAACCCCAAATGAAATCCACAATGAACCTACATAATCCACATGTGGGTTAATTGGCAGATTATTTGCATTTCTTACCTTGCTAACTTATAAGGATTGTTACTTTTTTAAATCTCAATTTAAATATATACATTAAAATAAATTTTATTTGATTGCCACAATCGTACTCTAATCTGATATTCGTCAAAGCAATGCAGAGATTCTGAAGCTGGGGTGCACATCAGAATCACCTAGAAAGCTGTAAAAATACATGTGCCTCGATCCCATCCTGAGAAAGTCAGATTTCAAGATTTGGGATGAAACCAACATACCTATAGTTAAAAAAATTTTTTTAAGGAGATTTTAGGATTCATTTCCTTGTTGAGTACTAACAATGTAATCCTGTTACAGAATATAAAATGTACAATTATAAATGTATGATACTTATACTCCACTTAGATAAAACCTATAGTTATGATAAAATGTAACAGGTGAATCGTAAAAGGAAATCATAACTGATTATATAATACTGTCTTGCATTGTATTGCTGTTTTTATCTTTTCAAAGCCCTTTACAACCATTATCCTGATTTGTTCCTACAGCAATCGCAAAAGAGAGGTGTGAAAAGTCTTTGGGCTGTTCCTTGGAAAAGAGGCAATGATGGGGATGAGGTAGCGATCCAGGGAGAGTCTTACCGGAACGGATCCAGGTAAGTGCGTGTCCCGAGCTTAAATGTGCAGATCTGAACATACTTCTGGTGTTTAGCAGAGATTGCCCAGTAACTACCTGTCTGTTTGTGCTAAACTCTTTTGCAGGAGAATTATAGCCATTATAGTTAACTGCCTTTTTAGCATTATGCTCTGTAATTTAAAAGTATTTCCCAAACCCCTACACCTGTAGCCTCCTGCAGTCTCCGCCTGGCATCTAACATCTTTTGAAATCTATTCCCTTAGGATTCTACTCACAAGAGCGGCTGGTCCAGTTCTGCCAGATGGCAAGCAACTTGCCCAGGTAATCTCCATTTTCATTAGAAAGTCCAGAACTAATTTAGGATAAAGCTTTGCCCATTTAGTGTACGTTAGTCCTTGTTCTTTTTGTTTTGTTTTTGTTTTTGTTTTGCGGTACGCGGGCCTCTCACTGTTGTGACCTCTCACTGTTGTGGCCTCTCCCGTTGCGGAGCACAGACTCCGGACGCGCAGGCTCAGCGGCCATGGCTCACGGGCCCAGCTGCTCCGCGGCATGTGGGATCTTCCCGGACCGGGGCACAAACCTGCGTCCCCTGCATCGGCAGGCGGACTCTCAACCACTGCGCCACCAGAGAAGCCCAGTCCTTGTTCTTTTAAGATGATTTAGATGTATCCACAGGCCCATCATTTTTCCTGTTAGTTGTGTGGCTGACATAGATACTCTTATCACAGTGCTTGCATGTTACTGAAAATGTTCCCATAGAATTGAAATTAAATTTGACTATAGTTTACAGATTTGCGGATGAATATTTTTGGATTCAACATATTCATTTCCCACGAATATTTCTAAGAGAAAATAAATCAACAGAGATTTTGAACAATGGATATCAAATCAGAATTGCAGGGGAATAATCATCTTTTCATCTTTATTAAATTCTACAAGCATTTGGCTGAATATTGTTTTGCTTCCATTGGCATGAAAAAGTCATGGCACTCAACTGGTATTATTTTATGTACATAAATCAGAACAATCAACGATATATGATTATTTGCTACTTCTTTGTATAATCACTGAAAATTTAATAATTCTACTTCTAAGGGGAAAGGTTAGTATTTCTTTGTAGAAACAATAAAATTAAGTTGCAGCTGTAGAGGCATAAGCATACAGTTAAGAGAAATATTGCCCCCGCCCCCCCCATCTGATCCCCGATAAGACCTGCTGATTCTCCCTCCAAGTGTCTAGAACCTGTTTCCTTCTCTCCATCTTCTCAGACATCGTCTTCCTGGACTACCACCCAAATTCCTAACCACATCTGGGTCTCCCTACTTCTGCTCTTGCTGAATCCCCACCCCAGCCATTTATACAACAGACAAATGATTTCTTTCCCTGTAAATGCAAATGGGATCATGAGTCTTCTCACTCACTGGTTTCCCATTGCACTTGGGATACATCTGAACTTTTTCAGACCCAGGATTTTCTTTCCTTCTCACTCACTGTGGTCTATCCATGCTGGCTTTGGTGTCTGTGACCCAAAATGCTTGCTCACAACTCTTAGCCTGAATGGTCTTCGGTGTGTCCGCTTAAATGTCACTTCCTCCTAGAGGTCTTGTCTGGTTGCTCTGCTGTTTTCTTTCCGAGCCTTTATCACGATGTGTAATTGTATTTTCACACATTTGTTTGCTCATTTAACACAGCTCCATGAGGGCTGGGATCTCTCTGTTTTTGTCCAGAGCAGTGCATGAATAAATACCCAAATGTTTCAGATAAGCGTGGAACTTCGGCAACATGGATGAATCAAAATTACACAACATATCCCAAAACTGGCCCCAATCATCCCAATGGGATTTCCCCAACAAGTCCATTGTAATTTTTTGTCCCTGTGTTTGAGGTGATCTCTATTCTTCTTCACTCTTGCATTACTTTGTGTAACTCTTCTGATCTTAGAATGAAGACATTGCAAATGTTTCTGCCAATACTAATCTCTGAGTTTATTGTTTGCAGTAGAGCATTTATTTTTTTATTTTTACCAAGAGTTGTTATGAGTGTGTGCCTGACCTCTTCAGTTACAGAGTAATTAAAGACATGTTTTTTTCCTTTTCCTTGGCACTGAGCTCTCGGTGAGATTGAATATATATCTATATACCTATAGATAGATATTTGAGGGGATGCATGTAATTTTTATACATATATTCCTCCCCTCCCTTAATTTCTCTTATTGCTTTTGAATGAGGAGGGTCCAAGCTAATTTTTGCATGAAATATATATTTTTAACAAATTGATTTTTTTTAACATGCTGTAACCATCTGTCAGTCAGTAAGTCTAAAATTCAGATATATTGAAATTAACATTCTTTTAGAAGAAAATGTAGTCATTTCTTCTAAGACCTTTATACCCCCAAAGGGACTTAGGGTAATTTTGCTTCGAAGCAACACTGACCCCCTGTGGCCAGGGAGTCTTATTAAACAGTTTTTCTTTCCTTTTCTTTTTTTCTTCTTCTTTTTTAAACCAAGTTTACCTTTCTTTACCAAGTTTTCCCTCTAATAATTTCTCTATCATGGACATTTTTATTTTCAAGCCACAAGGTTTATTTTAACTTAACTGTGATGGTATGGTCAATCTATAATTCTCTCTCACCAAGGCAACAGTAAAGAAGAGATCCTCTTCTGTCACTTGTGGGGCAGATGCGGGGCTGTAGAGCCTCAAAGTGCAGGAGATATGGTATTCGGAGTCTGGTCGCTCTAAGTATGTGGTTATTTACCCCATTTACTGCACTTTTCTCCTATTCCTTCCATTCAATAAATGGGTCAGTCTTATTTATCTCATGAAAACCTTGGAGTCAGCTCTTCTTTAGTTAGCTAAAGTTCATTATTCTCATGCCCCATCAATTTACTTTTCAAAATACCTTGTGTCTGAGTCTCTTCCTCACTTGCATTTTCACCACCTTTGTCTTCAGCTTCCTTGAAGATGACAGTAGCCCCCGAGCGCCTTCTCTTGATTTTAACTCCCTTTTGTTAAAAAAATTGAGGCATAATCAACATACAATGTTATATTAATTTCAGGTGGACAACATCATGATTCACTATTTGTATACATTGTGAAATGGTCATCACAATGTCTAGTTAACATCCATCACCATCCAGTTACAGAATTTTTTTTCTTGTGATGAGAACTTTTAAGATTTAGTCTCTTAGTGACTGTCACATATGCATTACAGTATTATTAACTCTAGTCACCATGCTGTACAGTACATCCCTAGGACATTTATTTATAGCTGGAAGTTCCCTTCACTCACTTCATCCATCCCCACCCCCCACTTCTGGCACCCACTGCTCTGTCCTGTTTCTCCTCTTTCGTCATGCTCCACCCCTTGGAAGAGCTACTCCACGTGTTGTCTGAGGATCAGCTGTTCCTTCTGGGTCTGTGATAACGTCAGGCAGCAACTGAGAGTAAGAATTTCAAGGGCTTCCCTGGTGGTGCAATGGTTGAGAGTCCGCCTGCCGAGGCAGGGGACACGGGTTCGTGCCCCGGTCTGGGAAGATCCCACATGCCGCGGAGCGGCTGGGCCCATGAGCCATGGCCACTGAGCCTGCGTGTCCGGAGCCTATGCTCCGCAGCGGGAGAGGCCACAACAGTGACACGCCTGCGTACCGCAAAAAAAAAAAAAAAAAGAATTTCAAAATGTTCATGATCATTTGACAGAGTAATTTTGTGTATATTTGAATCTGATCACAAAAAAATTGGGTTTTGGGGGTAGTCATTGCCTTTTTTTATTCCATGTTCTAGATATCTATTTTTGTTGTATTTTATTGTCTTTTGTAGCAACCCTTCTTAGACTGGAAATAAACCAGCCCTTCGCTACACGAGGTTCACAGAACACTGTTCTAGTCTAGCCCACTGGACTAATCCCTCTTTATCATCCTTTTTTAGGGGTTATTTCCTTACTCAAAGATTTCCATGCACTTATTTCACAGTGTATCACTTCTAAACTGTCCCTAGGATTTCTGGTGAATTTTAACTTCAGCGTCAGGAAGAAGCTGTCCAATCTTCTTCTCAAGTCAGTCCCTGGGCTCTCAGGGACCTCTGTGCAGATGCTCCTTCAGTTCCGTTCTTTCTTTGCTTATATTCCTGAGCTGCCCACCCCTTGGATCTAACCTAGCATCCCCTTCTTTCTCTGTGACCCGTCCAAATGGGACTATTGCTTCTAGGTCCCCTACATGTTTGCTTCCTGCTTAGAGTTTCCTGTTGTCTCAAACCTTAGTCATCTTCCTGTCCAGTCAGTTCCCATGGCAACCATACGACAGGTCTTACATTTTTGGAGCGCCTCTTTGTGCAGCTGTTGCCCTCTGCACCTGTGCTTTCTGTGCAAAATCTCCTGTAATCCTCAAACTAGCCCTGCAGGGTAGTTGCTTCTTCATCCCCATTGTATGGGTGAGGAAACCGAGAAACAAGGTGTTAAGTCTCATTCCCGAGGTTGTAAGAGGTGGAGCGTCCATAACACCAAGTCTAAATTGGGTTTTGATCTCTCTGCGAGATAAGTATTATGAACCCTCGTTTAGAGAGGGCCACGGAAACTGGTGTGGAATGGATGTGAACCCATGTCAGTTGTATCAGTTTCCTTGGGCTGCTGTAACAAATCATGACAACCTGGGTGGCTTAAATAACAGGTTTATTGTCTCAGAGTGTTGGAGGTGACAAGTCTGAAGTCAAGGTGTTGAAAGGCTCCTGGAGACTGCAGGAGAGTCTGCTCCATGCCTCTGTGTCTCCCAGCTTCACGTACCAATAGTTGCCAGCAAGCCTTGGCTTGTAGCCGCAACGCTCTGATGTCCACCTTCATGACCACACGACTTTCTCTTCTCTGTCATTGCTCCCTGTCCTTTCTCTTGTAAGGACACCAGTCACTGGATTTAGGACGACCTCCTCTCAAGACCCTTAACTTCATTACAAGTACAAAGACCCAGTTTCCAAATAAGGGCACACTCACGGGTACCCGGATTCGGGGACATGAACATCTCTTTTTGGCGAACATGATTCAACCCACTACAGGGTTTGTCTAACTACACAACACACATTCTTTCCATGCCATGCTGCCTTGTGTCCATTGCTGTCGTATTTGGTGACATGCTCTCCAGACTTGCAGCTGTATGTTTCACAAGGCTTGGTTTTATTTCAACTATTGGTGCTTCAGGACCACACTTCATAGACCATCTGCTGCCCCTCAGTGCCTCTCACAGAGCAGTATGTAAGAAAGTGCTCAGGAGGGAATGGCTGGCATCAGAAAGGATGCAGGAGCTGTCCTTGGAATTCTACATCACAGCCACAGAAAGGTAATTGACATCTATGGACAAAGCCATTCTTGGTGTAAGCACATGAGTGGTATCCCTACACACAAACAAGGAAGCGTGCTGGAAGTCCTGGGGCAGGAACCCATAGTTATTGAGCTTCTACTACATACTCAGCCGTGTCACCAATTTTACTTTATTGATTCATACTCAGCCCACTAAAGTTCACAGCAGTAGGGGGGAAAAAATGAAGCAGCTAAAATAGGTAAATTGCAGTTGATTTGGGGATAGTAGGTTAAGGCTAACAAAACTGAAGAAAACAAATTTTTGTGGCTCATTTTGAAAAATAATTCTTGAAAAATAATCGAATCAAGGTATCACAGGTCATATCAATCAAATAAATGCTTTTATTAAAAAGACAAAACTTTGGGACTTCCCTCGTGGCACAGTGGCTAAGAATCCGCCTGCCAAAGCAGGGGACACAGGTTTGAGCCCTGGTCCAGGAAGATCCCACATGCCACGGAGCAACTAAGCCCACAAGCCACAACTACTGAGCCCGCATGCCACAACTACTGAAGCCTGTGTGCCTAGAGCCCATGCTCCACAAGAGAAGCCACTGCAATGAGAAGCTCATGTACTACAAAGAAGAGTAGCCCCCACTCGCCGCAACTAGAGAAAGCCTGCGTGCAGCAACGAAGACCCAACGCAGCCAAAAATAAATAAATAAATTTATATATATATAAAAAAAAGACAAAACCTTAGCACTGAGAGAAGCTTCGTTTTGTATTGTCACTCCTGGGAAAGCTTTAAAGCTAAATCATAATGAGGCTTATAACTTTTAGTCCTCAAGTCTCAGCGATTCTTTCTTTGGTGACTTCACTTCAGGGCAAGTTAGGAATAGTGGAATTAATTCTGAGCACAGCAAAGCCTGACTCAGACTTTCAGAACTCGATTTGCAGTTTAAAACTTCGGTTTTTGTTTGTTTGCTTTTGTTTTTCACTTAGACCTTGAGAATGTAATGGGAAAAGACAGCACTTTGAACTGAAATGATGTGCAGGGTAATTGGAGCCTGGCTGGTGCGGGCCAGGGGTCCCCGTGAAAGACTCCCCCCGCCGCCCCCCAGCATACTCAGCTTTCCAGCTGTTTTTAAAGTGGATTGTTCCCCAAAGAGAAGGAAGAGTGAATATATCTCAAGTGTAATGATCTGTTAAAAAGAAGCAAAGACTGCCTGTTTTTAAATGACTAAATCTGTGATGAGAAAATAAGATAAGGGAAGGCCTGGTATTCCCTTCAGTTTGCCTGTTTTCATGCGTGATGCTCTATTTCTGGATACATGTTCTTGAACATATCCTGTTTTAAAATCCCTCCCCTACTTTGTGAATTGTCCAAGTTCATCCTGATATCCCAGTAGGGTGGAAATGGGAAGATTGTTTCCTTGTGTTATCTGCGTGGCCACGAAAGGGCTCTTGTTGGTTTACCAACAGCTCCCCCTGGTGGCGTTTCTATGCATTTCATCATTCTAAATAGTTTAAAAATCTCAAGGACAAGATGAGGCTAAATTTGACTTATAAACAATATTTTACTTAGGTTTTCAAGTTGTTGATTTAATTACTCTTCTCTCCTGCTGTATCTGTTGTTTCTGCCTGTCTAAGGCGGGGGAACTGGTCTTCGTTATTAAATTTAGGGTTGAAGTCTGTGGCTTGGAGTGGACTGGGCCTCAGGTTCACGTAGGGTTCGAACACACGTTATTAAGTGACCACTAGGTCAGTGGCAACAGTCTGGGCCAAACCCTTGCACCCGCCTTGTTTTTAAACATTTGAGTAATTTAATTCTAAAATACACTTTTTCAAGACTGAAGTATTTTTCATTGTTGTTATTGTTATTTCAAGGTATAGTATTCCTTTTATCTTTATTTGAACTCAGACTTTTTCACCCAATCCAAAAATGGGCAGAAGACCTAAACAGACACTTCTCCAAAGAAGATATACAGACTGCCAACAAACACATGAAAGAATGCTCAACATCATTAATCATTAGAGAAATGCAAATCAAAACTACAATGAGATATCATCTCACACCAGTCAGAATGGCCATCATCAAAAAATCTAGAAACAATAAATGCTGGACAGGGTGTGGAGAAAAGGGAACACTCTTGCACTGCTGGTGGGAATGTGAATTGGTACAGCCACTATGGAGAACAGTATGGAGGTTCCTTAAAAAACTACAAATAGAACTACCATACGACCCAGCAATCCCACTCCTGGGCATATACCCTGAGAAAACCATAATTCAAGAAGAGTCATGTACCAAAATGTTCATTGCAGCTCTATTTACAATAGCCCGGAGGTGGAAACAACCTAAGTGTCCATCATCGGGTGAATGGATAAAGAAGATGTGGCACATATATACAATGGAATATTACTCAGCCATAAAAAGAAATGAAATTGAGCTATTTGTAATGAGGTGGATGGACCTAGAGTCTGTCATACAGAGTGAAGTAAGTCAGAAAGAGAAAGACAAATACCGTATGCTAACACATATATATGGAATTTAAGAAAAAAATGTCATGAAGAACCTAGGGGTAAGACGGGAATAAAGACACAGACCTACTAGAGAATGGACTTGAGGATATGGGGATGGGGAAGGGTAAGCTGTGACAAAACGAGAGAGTGGCATGGACATATATACACTACCAAACGTAAAATAGCTAGTGGGAAGCAGCCGCATAGCACAGGGAGATCAGCTCGGTGCTTTGTGACCGCCTGGAGGGGTGGGATAGGGAGGGTGGGATAGGGAGGGTGGGAGGGAGGGAGATGCAAGAGGGAAGAGATATGGGAACATATGTATGTGTATAACTGATTCACTTTGTTGTAAAGCGGAAACTAACACACCATTGTAAAGCAATTATACTCCAATAAAGATGTTAAAAAAATAATAAAAAAATAAATAAAATAAAATGTATATTTTGTGCAATACCTTATAAGCTCACACTCCACTTAAATTCTGTGTGAAATTATTTGGAAATTAAGTTGTTTGAATGAGAAATTCATATATGAGAGGTATAGACTCAGCAAATGACGGCTACCCTAGGCTTTACATCTCTTTTTTTTAAAAAAAACCCTCCATGTTTTAAGTCAGAGCAATAAAAATCAGAATTAACCCATTTTACATGAGAGGAACATCTGGTTTTGAGCTTTGCTCTACCTCTTGGTATTTTGGTGTTCTCATGACATTGACATTAAAAATGCTGCCTGACAACTTCTTCCTTTTGGCCATCATCTTACTTTCCTGTCACTATGACCACTTTTCCATCTGTCTGTCAAGCTTTTGCCTTATTTGAATAATATAGGCGGTCATTCAGAGATCATTTAAAATATAGTTTTGCCTAGACTATAGTACGTATTTTACTCAGTGACTGCTTAGCTGTAGAAATAATCAGATCTAGGGCAATTAATTTAGAGGCCCAGGACTTATCTGTGTGTGTGTGTGTGTGTGTGTGTGTGCACGCATGTGTGTGAGCAAGCATGCTTATGTGTATTTTAAAATCATGTTGGGTTTACATGTGTTTTGAATGTATATTCTGAGAAACAATAGAATTTCTTCTAGAAGCAGTAGGTATCAGGTTCCTTAAACTTCTATCGTCAGTTTCTTTCTCATCTGGGCCATAGTTTTTTAAGTGATAAGTTTTTAAGATTTTAAAGATACTTCAACTTGTATTATCTAGCTCTAGTTACTCAAAGAAGTGCTTTGGATTTGCCCTATTGTTTTAGTATAATTAGCTATAACACCTACCGTAGCCTCTGTCTTTCATAGAACATTTAATATACTATCTGTGACCTTCTGACTTTTGAACTATAAGATTTTGCATCCCTGATTTATAATCTGTGATGACTGTATTCTTTTATGAAGAAAAATCTTTGAAAGAAATTTCTAGAACTTTATGAAACTTTGGGTCTTCTAACTAGTATAAGCTTTGCTTGCTTGCTTATTTAAATTGTGGTAAAGTACACATAATATAAAATTACCATCTAAACCATTTTTAAGTGTATTCACATTTTTGTGCAACAGATGGCTAGGACTTTTTCATCTTTTATAAAACTGAAACTATACCCTTCTCCACCCCGCCATGTTGGGGCTTTATTCTTTTTTTTGCGGTACGCGGGCCTCTCACTGTTGTGGCCTCTCCCGTTGCGGAGCACAGTCTCCAGACGCGCAGGCTCAGTGGCCATGGCTCACGGGCCCAGCCGCTCCGCGGCATGTGGGATCCTCCCAGACCCGGGCACGAACTCGTGTCCCCTGCATCGGCAGGCGGACTCTCAACCACTGCGCCACCAGGGAAGCCTGGGGCTTTATTCTTTATGGACCTCACAGACGGAGGACTAGGCCTGGAGGAGTAGGGCAGTGACTCAATAAGGCAGCTGTTGGGAGAAAGGAGGGAATCAGGTGATGCTAAAAAAAAGCCAATTTACATTATAATCAGTCTCTTGCATCCAACTACTCTCCATGGAAAGCAAATTAATCTTATCCTACTGGTTAATATATCTTTATTTTTATGAACTCTCCTTCCCTTATTGTCCCTCAATTTTGATGATTTTTAATAATCCAATGTCATATATGAGGGAAGAATCCACAGTGTGATTTGTGCTAGACAGCTTTGATTTTTTTAAAAAACTTAAATCCAATATTTAAAAGCGCTTTCTAAGAAGTGTTTAAAAATATGAAATACATGGAATTCTGAGGCCTGATGAAAAGAACTTAGGTTTTTTTAACTACTTAGAAGAGAAACAGTCACAGGGACAGTGTCTCTTTTTTGTCCATATGCCTTTGTGAATGATAGGAGGCTGCTACTTCCATGTTGATAATCCACTGGCCAGTTCTCTTTCTTCTCCTTCTTGAATATGGCTGAATGTATAGCAGCAGCCAATAAATATTTGTTAAATGATGAAATAAATAAATAGAAAGGACACGCTATACGAGAGCAGCGAAGTGCTATGGAGAAAGAAATAGGAATCCGTTCTTGCTTTGGGTACATAACTGGGACCAGGAACTGCATGTCTCCTTCCTCACCCCACTTTCAAACAATAACCCTAAGCAATATATACACATATGCCACTGAAGACATGGCACTAGAGGAAGGAATAGAAGGAAGACTGCATCTGGAGAGGAGCAACTCAAAGAGTTGGGTGGAGGGACTTCCCTGGTGGTCCAGTGGTTAAGACTCTGTGCTTCCACTGCAGGGGACACGGATTCGATCCCTGGTTGGGGAACTAAGATCCCGCAAGCTGCTTGGCTTGGCCAAAAAATTAAAAAAAAAAAAAAAGAGTTGGGTGGAAACAGCAATGGGAGGGAAGGTAAGTCATGCTAGTAACTTCCAGAAACAGTGGGCATGGGAGGGGCAGAGGTGGGAAGTTGGTCATGGAGGGAGAGGTGATAAGAAAGCAAGAAACACATTGGCTTTTATTGGTCTAAGAACTAGAATGATTGAATAAATGCACAGAGCAACATGAAAAACAGGCTGCTTCATATTGCTAATTTAAAAAGAAGAGTAAATTACTTCATTCAAAAAAAGTGCTTTAAATATAGACAAAATTCCAGCAAATTGAATGGAGCTTTCTTCCTTCTCATTGTGAAAGGTCACAGTGGTTGTAATTCCAATGTCCAATTACCAAGCACCATCAGCACAGCAAAGTGGAATCAACTGAATTTCAATCTCAGGCATTTGCCTCACCTTTAACTAGCTTTGGTATGACTCACTGCGATTTTCTCATCAAAAAGCTAATTTGGGGAGCAAAATGTCAAGAAAAGATGAAAAAGAAGAGCCTGGTTTTGTAGAGGCTGGGATTTTTTTTTTTTTTTTTTTTTTTGCATTTGGGCTTCACTTCTAAGCTACTTGTCAAGTCAGTCACCCACAGAAGCCTGTCTGATGTTTTCGCTGTGCTCTGAGGAAAGAGAAAAGATAGAAAGACAAGCATATTTGTTCATTCCCTAATCTCAAATGTAGGGTTAACATTCTGTTCCAGACAATCCCTAAATTTTGACCTGATGATTCTTCAAAGAAAATGTTCATTTGCATGAGCAGACTTGACATAATGAACATGGAGTCTGGTGGCTCCTTACCCAATTGTCCTGCAAGAAAAGAAATCCTCTTGGTAAGTGAAATCTAGGGAAGGAGGGAAAAAAATAGATTTTCATTCTCTGGCCTGGTATTTCTGCTTTTTTGCCACAGAAGAGGAACAATATATTTAGTCCTCTGAATGATCATAACGAAACCATCAGCAAATTCTGTGATCAGGCCATACGAAGAGGTGTCCAGTGCAGGGCGATTTCCCAGAGGCTCTTGGTCTAAGCGTCCTGGTGTTTCAGGAACACTCACATCCTAGAACACACTCTGTAGGTCCAACTAGATCCCTCCTGTCACAATCTTGGAAAATCTTATCTTATTGAATCAACACAAAAATTACAGAATAATAATCCAATTACCTTTTTATTCTTGAGAAGCCAGACTTCTTATCCAGAAGCCAGGGGCCTTATCTGTCTTCTGGGACTTTAACCATATTTGCTGTCCTGTTTGACCCTATGTTTAAAGGCTGCCCTTGCCTGTGAGCAAAGATATGAGCTGGGATCACAGTTATTATTTTTTACCGTGTTATTTCAAGAAATTATTTTGTATTTACGACTGATCTAGTCTACAGATGAACGAGAGGATGGCAGTTCAAAAAAAAATTCCAAATGTTCGATTTTTTTTTTTCCCCAGTCTAGACAGTCATTATCAGCTGGTATTAAGAGTACAAAATAGTAACAAATCCAGAGGGATGTAAAAGGAGGCGGGGCATGGCTTCCCTCCCCCAGTGCGGTCCCTGCAGCCAGGCCAGTGGTGGGGTTGGTGGGGCGCACCTGACTGCTCACTTTGGGCCCAGCACCCTCTGAGAACAAGCTCCCAGGCAGGAGGGCTCCTCACAAGGTGTGTGTGTTGCTGAGTGCGGGGAGCAACACCTGGGAAGGGGCAAGGGCTGTGTCCCACCCCAGGCCACTGGCATCTCCACGGCTTGGGGTAGGGGTGTTAGGCGGCTGGAGTTTGCTAACCCTACCCCTCTCCGAACCCAGGTATCTTTCTCCCGCCTTAGTTCTCCTCTGTCCAGTGATTCGCCAGGTTGGACTACCAGGCCCTGTTGGTGACCCCATCTGACCCAAAGTAAGTAGTTGCCATAAGGTATCATATTCTAGCCATGGTGTGGGCTGCAGGCCCCTCGGAGATGCTGGGATCACCGTGGGCTGGTCCTTGCCAAAAAAAAAAACAAACAAAAAAACACAAAAAAAACCCCCAGACAAATGAAAAAACCCTTTTTGAGCCACAGAAATCAACCCAAGATGATGTGCATTGATGCTACCGCCCCAAATACACTTTGTCTCCTGAAGGCAACTGACTCCCGAGACAAACAGCCCCTGCACCCCACAATCATTCTGGTCCATCTGCCAAGACCCCTAGCTTGGCCTTGAACCCACTGGGGCTGTTCGGTGGAAGGCCTACCCCTGTAGTGGTGCTGGGCCACCGGACCCCGGCTGCCTGTTTCTGGTCATGTCCTGCACACACTCCCAGAGGCCTCACCCCACGCGGGGAGGCCCAGTCCCTACTGGCCAGGGTCCGAGTCAGTTACAAGGCCGTCTGTTGGGATGGGCGGAGAGGGCCCGGGCCGGCAGGGGCTGCACAGGAGTCACCGAGTCATCGAGAGTGGCTCCCGAGGCCCACGGAGCTTTCCAGACCGGTGCAGAGGACTCCAGGCTGGCTCAGCGGGTGCCCCTGCACCCCAGGCCCGGGGAAGTGGGGAAAAGCGGCGCCAGAAGCCCGCGCCATGAGGGACAGGACCCGAGGAGGGCCCGGGGCTGCACGTGGCGACGATGAGGTGCTGCAGGTGCTCCGGCCTCGGCGCCGTCCGGGCCAGGCTCTGGCCTGTCCCCGCTGGGCGGACACCCCAGCCGGGCGTGGGTGCACCCTGGCCCCAGAGCCGTGGGGAGGCCCGGCGGTTAGGAGGGAGCCGCACGGACCTCGAACAGCCCTTGAGTCGCAGACTGAGAGGAGGCCTTGGCTCCCGGCGTCTCCTGGGGTCTCCCGGGGTCGTGCTCACTGTCCCCAGCTGCTGCTGGTTCGCCTCCTTGAGCATCAGGGCGGTATCCCGGCCCAGGCGGCAGCCCCTCCCGTGCAGGTTCACGCGCGCTCCGTGTTCAGAGCATTTGAGACATCTTCGAGTGGTGTGACTTCTCTGGCAAAGGCGATCTCAAGCCCAGGAAGTGGCCAGCGGAGCTCGTGTTGCTCTCTCTTCTTGGAAAACCCCCGTTCTTCATAATTCAAAAAGAGTCATGTACCACAATGTTCATTGCAGCTGTATTTACAATAGCCAGGACATGGAAGCAACCTAAGTGTCCATTGACAGATGAATGGATAAAGAAGATGTGGCACATATATACAATGGAATATTACTCAGCCATAAAAAGAAATGAAATTGAGTTACTTGTAGTGAGGTGAATGGACCTAGAGTCTGTCATACAGAGTGAAGTAAGTCAGAAAAAGAAAAACATATACTGTATGCTAACACATATATATGGAATCTAAAAAAAAAAAAAGGGTTCTGAAGAACCTAGGGGCAGGACAGGAATAAAGATGCAGACGCAGAGAATGGACTTGAGGACGCGGGGAGGGGGAAGGGTAAGCTGGGAAGAAGCGAGAGAGTGGCATGGACACATATACACTACCACATGTAAAATAGATAGCTAGTGGGAAGCAGCCACATAGCACAGGGAGATCAGCTCGGTGCTTTGTGACCACCTAGAGGGGTGGGATAGGGAGGGTGGGAGGGAGACAGAAGAGGGAGGGGATATGGGGATATATGTATACATATAGCTGATTCACTTTGTTATACAGCAGAAACTAACACACCATTGTAAAGCAATTATACTCCAATAAAGAGGTTAAAAAAAAAAAAAAGCAACCCGGTTCTTAGGTAGTCATGTGTGCATGGGAGGGGTGTGGGCAGGAGCGTGCCAGGGCATCTCGCCCTCCTGAGTTTCTCCAGTTGTGTAAGGCAATGACAGGATGAGGGATACAGCCATAGCTCTCGATTCATTCTGTTTATCTGTGTAAAAATACAAATTTGAAGTCCATGGACTATTTTATTCTTTTGAGGAAATGAGACATGTCTATTGTTTTTGGAGAGTATTTTAGGCCATGCAACAAGGCTGAACATTACAGAATCTAGCCTTTTGTGAAGAGATCAGACTTATGTTTTTTTTAAAAAAAAATCTTTGCCAGCTTCATATTCTAATTGCTCAGACATTTTCATACAGGATTAGGGCTGTTTCATTTTGGAATGGAAAATGATATACACCCTCCCCCAATTGTTTCCCTGAACCTTCATCATAACATATTATTTACGACATGGGTGGGAAATGAATTCCATCCTCTTTCAAAAAGTTTGGAATGCTTTAGGATAAAATGTCAAGGATGGAGCTATTCCTTTTGGAAGAAAATCTGGAAGAATATTAAGAATTTAGCCAATTCTTTTTCCTGAATTCGTTTTTCATAAATTCAAGTATAATTTGAATTATAAAAATATGAGTAATGTACCAAATGAATTAAAAATCAAACAAAACATTGGGAAAGTATTTGACACAAATTGAATAGCGCAAGTGTGAATTTTCTCAAAATGGAAAAACTCACAAACATTGAAATTTTGCTTTAATCTTGCATCTACTTCTTTGTAAAATAGTAAATCACATAATTGGATCCAGTAGTCGGTTTTTTCCCCCAGTATCAGATGTTGTTTTAGATGATTAAACTCAGATGAACTAAGACCTGGAGGGCTTTATTTACCATCACCGGGTTAGTTAGTGATGGTGACCTCAAAAGCGTGGCTATGTGGTGTCATTGCCATCTGAGCTTTGTAACTGTGGCTGCACCCAACTGCAAGGGATACTTTTTTGTGTCCACTTGGCTGGGCTAAGGGATGCCCAGAAAGATAGCTGGCAAAGCATTATTTCTAGGGGTGTCTGTGAGGGTGTCTCTGGGAGAGATTAGCATTTGAGTCCGTAGACTGAGCAACGCAGATGGGCGCCGTCCAGTTGTTAAGATCAGCATTTGAGTCCGTAGACTGAGCGACGCAGATGGGCGCCGTCCAGTTGTTAAGGGCCTGCACAGAACACAAAGGCGAGGAAGGGTGAATTCACACTCTCTGCTTGAGCTGGGACGTCCATCTCCTTCCGCCCTTGGATGTCAGTTCTCCTGGTTCTCAGGCCCTTGGAGTTGGACTGAGTTACATCGTGAGCTTTCCTGGGTCTCCAGCTTACAGACAGTAGGTCGTGGGACCTCTTGGCCTCTGTAGCCGCATGAGCCACTTCCCGTAATAACTCTCCTCTTGCGTATATATCTGTACAGATCTGTTGGGTCTCTTTCTCTGGAGAACCCTGACGAATACATTGACAGCCCTCTCCTGCTTATGGTCTTGTCATCATCCCTTATGCAAATGAGGACCCTCACCTTGCCCCTTCTTTTACAATACAGCGACAGTGAGGCCCAACTGCAGTTTAAGAGGGTCTGTGTGAATGAATTTATGAGGCCAGGACGACTGGAAAATATCAGAATGCTGGCTGTGGGTACTGGCTAGATATGAGAAAGGGGGGGGACAATTGAAAAAATTGAGAACATGCAAAAGAAATGCGGGAGTTCATAATTTTGACCATACATAGCCTCGTACTATTGACTTAAGTGACAAGTCATGTGTGAAGTGTAAAATTTCTCAGGAAGGAAAAAGCTAGAGATCATCATTTTTGTTTGTTCTCGGAAAAGTCAAAAATGTGACCGAATGAGGCAGATTAATTACAATATTTTTCAACCCACTCTTCATTGAAAATGACGGCTCTTTGCTATGGTAGGGTGAGCTATCCATTTAATAAATTGGAGGATTAGGGCAGCTTGCTTTCAGTGTGGACTCCTAGTTAACAAATTAGGAGATTCTGAACATATTAACACTTGAACTTTATCCTCATGAATCTTCAGATAGTTGCCAAATGTTACTAAGAACTTACAAATGAATAAAGAATTCTCAGCTTGTTGTCTTGAAAAATTTTATTTTAATGAATAGACACAGCTCAGAATGTCTATTATCAGCATACAGACACTGCCAAGTTCTTTTCTTGAAAATGCCATCATTTACAAAAGTTTAATACTTTAATAAGAAAAGTCCATGTTAAATCTTCATCCACATTAATAACTCACCAGATCTATTAGCACTAGCAAGGCAATGAAGAAATGCAGCAAGTAAGAGTTGCAAGATTTTTCTTCTTTTTGTTCTTTGGGAAAACTTGATGAAAAATACATTAAAAATAAAATGTAATACATCCGTGCGGCACTTTTTAGTAACCCCCTGTTTGTATTATATTACATCAGTTAATCCTTATGACAGCACCGTATGTTTTGGAGGGCGAGAGTTTATACCGTTTTACAAGTGAGGAAATGTAGATTCAAAAGCTTAAATGACCTGATTCAGGGCATACAGGCAGTTAAGTGAAAATTCAGGGTCTGACATCAAGGTTTTTATAGATCCTGGCTCAGCATCCTCTCCATAACACTATGGTGATGCTTTTCCACTTGTAACCATAAACTCTATTTATTTCTTTTTACAAAATATTCATAGTGTTGGAATGCCCATCGCTGCTGGGGATATAGACCTTGTGAAACCATAAACCAGGTGCATTATTTTGTTATCCCTCTCTGTGCTCCAGGCAGTAATCAATCACTGTGGATTAGTAGTAATGCTGATCTCACCTGGGATGTTTTTTACAGTACTGTGAGTCTGTGAAGAAACTGAAATGGTAAAAAAAAAAAAAAAAAAAAAAAATGTTACAGGCCGGTAAGGTTTTATTTCAACTACAAGGCTGCTGTAAAAATTGCACTTTGTTTTCCGGTGCTTCCCTTTCCTAGGAATGAGCAATTTATTTGCATTCAGTTTTTGTAGGAGTGACTGCTTCCCTTCGAAAACAGCCCAGTCTTTTCATGTTAGCACTCAGTTTGGGGACTGGTGTTAACCCTTTGGCCGGCAGCACGCCAGGACAGATGGAAAACAAGGGCTCCCTGGGCTGAAGGTGTAGGGGGGTCTGCCGCATCTGGGTCTGGCCAAGCCTCATGCTAGGCAAGGCCAAGTTTACCTTCTAATCACACCATAAACTAAAATACGATCAGCCAGAGGAATAGGGTTCTCCCAAGGCCTTCAAACTGTTACTTGACACAAGGTCTGGATGTCTGACATTCTGCCCTGTTGGTAATTTGTTCTAGCTAACGAAGTTGAGTTGCTAGCAGCATCCATGCACTTGGTGACTTGGCCTGAGGCAGGGCGTCGCGTGACTTGGCCTGAGGCAGGGCGTCGCCTCTTTATTATTTTCTGATGTGACTCATCAGGGAGGGGGAGAAACACTTTGCCTCTGTCCTCCTAGCTTTGATAACTGGGTCTTTGGAATAAACTAACAGCGGGCAGATTAACATGAGAAAAGGTACCGACATTTATTCATTTTTAATATTAAATACGTGGGGAAAGCACAGGGGGGAAAAAAAAGTGAATATCCAAAAAAGAATTGCGATTTGAGAGCATATATACTGTCTATTATGGGAAGGAAGAGGGGCCGTTTAGTCACTTAGGGGAGAGTAAATGATTTTTAGGCAGGATGAACGGGCTCGTTCTTGCCGGGAGGGAATTTTTGACAACCGAGTTCCTCTTGGGGATCTGTTTCTAGGCAGAGGAGGGGAGTTCAGAGAAAGCCTTGCCCAGCACTGGCGGTTTTTCACGTGCCTTTGGCTCAAAATAATCAATATACCTGAGGGGCATATTTTGGGGTGGCGTGTCCTGAACACTCACGACAGGGATTCGCACACTCTTTGCACTCAGTTCGGCCTCCTGGGATGCTCAGGGGGAAAGTCGTGTCTTCAGATCTGGCAGCTCAGAGACAGGGTGGTGCGACTGGAGGGTAAGAGGCACTATTGACAAATTGGTTCTTAAAATATTTTTAGGAACTGACGTTATACCAGCATGTAGGACTCGTTTCTGATGTCGAGTGTTAGGATACGCTAGAACGTATTTTAGAGGAAGCTGTTTCCTGATACTGATACTGTTTCCTGATACTACTTTTAGTGGGGCTCCTATCTTTCTTAAGATCTCTTTTTATTTTTCTGATTATAAACTGAATATATATGCTTTTTATAGAGTACTTGAAAAATACAGGTAAGTATAACAAAGAAAACAAAAATCACCCATTAATTCCACACAAAAAATGTTCACTGTTAATGTTTTGGAAGTATTGTGTTTATTACTTTTGAAGCACATATGCATATGTAATATTTCAGACGTACCATATATAGAGATTTTATATTTTGATTCTTATTAAACAACTTCACTGAGATATGATGTATATACTGTAGTATCCACCCATTGTAAATGTACAACACAATTAAGAGTAAGTGTGTAAACTTGTGCAACCATCACGACTGCTCATTTGCAGTTAATTCTTTTCCCCACTGCCACTCAATCTAGGCAACCACTGATGTGCTCTCAGTCTTTACAAATTTGCCTTTTCTGGACATTTCAGATAAATGGACTCACACAATATATAGCCTTTCGCGTCTGGCTTCATGCATTTGGCGTACGTTTTTGTTGTAGTGTGTTGTAGCAGGTATCGATAGCTCGTTCATTTTAATCGCAGAATAATAGTCCATGGTATGAATCTGCCACTTTTTGTTTATCATTCACCTGCTTTCGGTTATTATGAATATTGTTGCCACGAACACTCACACACACGGTTGCATTTCTATTGGGTAAAATCCTAGAAGTTGAATTGTTGGGCTGTACAGTACATTTATGTTTAGCTTTTTAAGAAATTCCCAGACTGTTTTCCAAACTGGCTGTGCCATTTCACATCCCCAAAGGCAACATGTGAGGGTTCAAGTTTGTGCCTATCCTTGCTGACACTTGTCATCGTCTATCTTATTGACAGTAGCCATCCTCGAGTGTACTGGTTCTCACTGGGGTTTTAATTTGGATTTCCTTAGTGACGAGTACATGCAGCAGCTTTTCATGTGCTCACTAACTGTTTGTGTAGCTTCCACACTGAGATGTTTGTTCACATCTTTTGCCCATTTGAAAAAGTGAATTGTCTTCTTACTATTGAGTTATGAGTTCTTTATTCAGAATGCAATTCCTATTATCAGGTATATGATTTGCAAGAGTTTTTCCCCAGTTTGTGGCTTGGCTTTTCTTTTTTTTTTTTTTTTTTTACGGTACGCGGGCCTCTCACTGTTGTGGCCTCTCCCGCTGTGGAGCACAGGCTCCGGACGTGCAGGCTCAGCGGCCATGGCTCATGGGCCCAGCCGCACCACGGCATGTGGGATCTTCCCGGACCGGGGCACGAACCCGTGTCCCCTGCATTGGCAGGCGGACTCTCAACCACTGCGCCACCAGGGAAGCCCCAGCTTTTTTTTTTTTTTTTACTGCAACAGTTTTTAATTTTGATGAAGTACAATTTATTAATTTTTTCTTTTATGTGTTATGCTTTTGATGTTGTATTTGAGAGCTTTTTGCCCACCCCAGGATCACTACAATTATCTCTTTTGTTTTCTTGTAGAAGTTTGATAGTTTTACCTCTTATAGTTAGATGTATAATCCAGCTTGAATTAATTTTTATGTTTGGTGTATGATAACGGTTTCAGTTTTTTGTTTTTTTTGTGTGTGGCTATTCAGTTGTCCCAGCACCATTTGTTGAAGCGCCTCGGCATATTTGTCAAAATTCGATTGACCATGAATGTAAAGGTTTATTTGGGGACTTTCAGTTCTATTACGTGGATCTGTGTGCCTGTCCTTATGCCAGGACCACCCTGTCTTCTTTACTTGTTTACTTGTCTTGATGACTTTACAGTCATCGTGGAATTGGGTAGTGTAAGTCCTCCAACTGTGTTGTTCTTTTTCAGAATTGTTTTGGCTGCTTTAGGTCCTTTGCATTATAAGAACATACACTTAGGATCAGCTTGTGAATTTCTACCACAAAGCCTGCTTTGATTTCAAGAGGGATTTCATTGAATTTACGTATTTATTTTATCAGAGCATTTTCCCATGCTTCTGTAATTCTGATACTTCTGGCTGGCATAGTTATGGAGGCATTTCTGGGGGGAAGAAGGGAGTTGGGCTAAATTACCTTTCAGTTTCCCTTTTCATCTTCGAATTCACTCAGTTTTTGCTACATGTATTTGCAAGAGATATATGGGTCTTTACAATGGAGAAACTGGTGACTATGAACTCGTCAGTTGTTAGGATCTTACAGAGTTCTCCCTGGCAGGTCCTAGGGTCACCTGGAGGAGAATGGGTGGCCGAGGCAGTCCTGGAGGCTGGCGATCACGTTGATGTGTCGTTCAGTACCGGCGTGATCACTCCTTAATGCCACCAACAGTGTAGGTTACCAAAGATAACTCTCAAGATGACACAGAGATGTGCCATATTACTCAGCGGGCCAGAGAGCAATTGTTGTCAGGAAGGCATCTGCCAGAATTGAGGGGAAAGAGCATCCCTGCCATTTCCTGACATCAAGATCTGTGGGAGGTATCGCCCAGCCCAGCGCTGATGGGATCCACGCACGCAGCACAGGAACGGCCCTCTGGCTTCTCCCAGATCAAATGGTCCACGGTAGGGTTTACAGTCCTCATTGCTGATGTTATAAGGTTAGAGGCAGTGACCTTGGGAGAGTTTACACTCAATTGAATTTTTATTGTTTCATGAAATGGGCCTTGTTTTCTGCCAGTCGACAAAGCAGCGGGCATCCTGGTGTATAATGGACGTGGATAGACTATTACTGTTTGTTACAGCCGTTTAACTGTCGGGCAGTCTTATTAGTGGGGATTTCAGAACCACAGGACTCTTGCCAGCCTCAGGGCTAATTCTTTATCCAAGTCAGCGTTAACGCTGTTACATATAACAGGTTATGACTGCTTCAGAAGGAGAGGAAAGTTCAGCGTCCCTGAGGTTTAAAACATACCAGAAAGGAAAGGAGCTGAGAGAACCAAGATCTGAGCAGTCGGGAAGTTCGGCGCAGCCGTGTCTGAGATGTAAGCCAAGCAATCAGATGTTCCAGGACGCAGTGGCCCAGCCAACCTAGAAGGTAAAAGAAACATTATTGAAGAAATCAGCTGAATGACAGAGGAGAAGCACAATGACTAAGGCAAAAATCGTCATTCGTTTAGGGATGGAAAAATGATCGATCATTTTCCCTGCATGTTATGAAAAAAATACAAACCATCCTAAATCCCTCCAATTCCCAATTACCTATCCAAATTGAGCAGAAGTCCTATTGAAGCTTATATGAAAGAGCAGGTTATAAAAGGGATCATAGCTTGGCTTCGGAAGGCCAAGAAAACGTCCTCATTATACTGGTGTGGTGGGATCTGACAGTGATGCCGCATTCTGGATCATGGCCGATTAATGCAGAGATGTCGGGGAGAAGGGGAGAGTCCCAGGCCGCCGTGAATACAGGAAACAGGGAACAAGAAACCTTTCTCAGAGGTGACATGTGGCATCGAATAATACTGTGGGTGAAGAAGTTTTGTAGTGGGAATAGACTGCAGGTGTGTGTGTGTGTGTGTGTGTGTGTGTGTGTGTGTGTGTGAGAGAGAGAGAGAGGGATCTCCAGTTAGTCTTTTTTTTTTTTTTTTTTGCGTTACGCGGGCCTCTCACTGTTGTGGCCTCTCCCATTGCGGAGCACAGGCTCCGGACGCGCAGGCTCAGCGGCCATGGCTCACGGGCCCAGCCGCTCCGCGGCATGTGGGATCTTCCCGGACCGGGGCACGAACCTGCGTCCTCTGCATCGGGAGGCAGACTCTCAGCCACTGCGCCACCAGGGAAGCCCTCCAGTTATTCTCTGTGCTTATATCTAAGTCAGGTGGTGCTATTTCTCCTTGCTCTACTTTTTGCTTCTTCCATAGCACTTATCACCTTCAAGTATGTTACTATTTACTTATTTATTATGTTTGTTGTCTGTCTCTTCCCCATTAGAATGTAGAGGGCAGGAGTCCTGCTTTGTTTTATTCACTGATGTATCCCAAGCACCCAGAACAGTGCCTGGCGCATGGCACCCAATACATAATTGATTGAATGAATAAAGACCCGAAAGGGAAGGAAAGGAGGATTCTTAGCCAAATAGGGAAGTAAAGAGTTATAACTTCTTACTACGGGAAGGAAGATGGTGGCACAGAAGGAGAGTGGAAGTTGTTCCGGATCTCTGCTCAATCTGGGTCTCGTCTGCTTCAGTCCAGAGAGAAGCATCTCCCTCAACAGTGGGTTTTAATGGTCCAGCTGCAACAGCACAGACAGGGAACAAGTCCTGTGCAATCCCATAATTTGATGAGCAGTCCTCTGTTGTTTGTTCCAGAAGTAATGTACCCATCCATTAAAATATGTTGCCAATACTCAGTCACAATGTTAACTTGAAGCATAGTATTTGTCCTTATTTTCAAACCACTCCATTTTAAAGAAGTTCAGTTTGCCAGGTCTATATTTAAAATCCATAGGCTGTAACTAATTTAAGCAAAGGTACAAAAAGTGACAAGTGCAAAATAAGTTTACCTACCAAAAGGGGATGTTCCTGGCAAGCTCTAACAGTACAAGTGGGTTTGTTAATAATAGATTCATTTTCCTGAGAAACTAAGCATCAGAGAGGCCTAATTTCCTGAGTCACACAGTTACTAATTGGTTACAATCAGTGTTTTTTCCGAAGAAGTTTGAATCACAGGAGCAGTGTTCAAATCCCATTGAATGTGCAAATGAAAGGGGCCTTGAGGACACCTGATGTAATTTCCTCCGTTTACAAATTAAGACACAAGCTCAGTGTATTAGTCTGGGGTCTATAGAATAGAACAAATAGGATATATATATATATATAATATATTTCTTATGATAATTTATTATATGTTTATTATAACAAATAATTTGATATTTATTTTCATAGACTATAACCTATTTATTATTATATAAACTTATTCTTATAATATATGCATATTTATTTATTATATAAATATAATATATTATTTATTTATTACAAATAATAAATTTATTATAAATTATTATATTATTATAAATAATATAAATTATTATATTATTAAATTAAATTACTATATTATTATAAATTTTATATTTATATATTGTTATAGTTATATATTTATACATAAGGAAAGCTGGAGACAGATGGTATAGCTCCAGTCCAAGTCCAAAGGCCTGAGAACCAGAAGAGCTGGTGATGTAAGTTCCAGGTCCAGTGTGAGTCCTGAGGCAGGAGAGGACCGATGTCCCAGCTCAGAATCTGTCCGCCAGAGAGCGTGGATTCTCCCTTTCCTCAGCCTTTTTGTTCGGTCCAGAACCCCAGTGGATTGGATCAGCCCCACTCATGTTGGGAGGGGCAGTCTGCTTTATTGAGTCTCATTCAAATCTAATTTCATCTAGAAAAACACCCTCATAGCCACACCCAGTATATTGTTTAGTCAAATATCTGGGTGCCCTGTGACCCAGTCAGGTTGACACAGAAAATTAATCGTCACACTCTGGGAGGGGATTTGTGCACAGCCTCCACTGTGAGTCAGGCCAGAGCTGCCAGGACCCTGACATGGACGGAATTCCCAGTTTCCTGTGCTTCCCTCTTCACATCCTTACACCTTCAGATCAATGCACATTTCCTACATAATTCCATAATTTCCTAATAATTCTCATACATCTAATTAGTTCTCATTTATGCATATTAAAATCATTCATTTCTAACAAATTTCTTCAGTGCCTTGTATATGATTTTCCTCAACTGCTTAGCAGAAAGCTATTTAATCTACACATTTAGAGGAATACTGTCACTACAAGTTAGACTTTTTTCCCCATAGAAGTAAATGGTTCGTTACTGAAATTAAGGTTCCTTATCATTGCACTGTCCCTCTGTGGATATGATGGGAAGATGGTACAGGTGTTATGGAGGGTGTTTGGCCTGAGACAGTTTAGAAAGGAGCGATGAAATATTTTCTTGATTGAGACGAGGCACAAAATAGGATGTTTTCTGTTGCTTTCATCTTGTTTTCCCTCATGAGAAAGGAATTTTTTTGATCTTTCCATTAGTATAACTTAAGTAAATCATCTCCATAAAGATATTAAAAATACCTGCTGAGTGTTCTAGAAATCAGAAGAATCAGAGTAGTACATCAAAGCAGATTGGAAAAATGGGCACGATTTGTGCCCCTAGACAGCTTGTGTGAAGGGGAGAAGGTGGGCAGAAGAAGGTCGCCCACTGTGACAAAATGGAGTTTATTGATCCTTCATTGAGGACTGCTCTGGGCCAGAGACCGTACAGGAGGCATTTGACCTGAGACTGGGAAATGTGCTGTGAACTTGCCTGAGTCACATGAGTCCCAGGAGGCTGAAAACATCTCCCGGGGTTTTCTGCTGCAGCTCATTCTGGGAACCACCGTTTCAGCTGAGCAAACGAAAGGTGATAAGTATCACCTGGATGTTTGTTACACATTCAGATTCCTGGCCCTGCTCTCTTGACATTCTGGTTCAGTAGGTTTGGAAAGAAGTCCAGGAGTTGGTGTTTTTTGTTTGTTTATTTGTTTTTGTTTTTTTAATTTTTTATTGGAGTGCAGTTGATTTACAATGTTGTGTTAGTTTCAGGTGTACAGCAAAGTGAATCAGTTATACATATACATATATCATCAACTCTTTTTCTTTTTTCTTAGATTCTTTTCCCATAGAGGTCATTACAGAGTATTGAGTAGAGTTCCATGTCCTGTATAGTAGGTCACTGTTAGTTATCTATTTTATACGTCAGTCCCAATCTCCCAATTAAAGAATCCCAAGTGTTGCTAAGGCAGGTCGACCGTGAACTTCCTTTGTGAAACAGTGCCCTGTGCTCTGCCTCATCTCGGGTCTCAGCTACCCCAGGCTTCTGGGAGCTGCATCCACCGCTGCCCTTCACCTGCTTCCAGAGCGCAGAGATAATAAAGAAGTGTATCAGTGAATCCACCCTGGCTTTTGGGAAAGTGAGGAAATATTAGGACACATGCAGACTCAGGATATAAAGAGCCCCCCCCCCCGCAACATGGGGTTGTTCCCTTACTTTGTTTCTTGAGTGTCTTTTCTGCCAATCAGGTCCAGGCCTCTTGGGGTGTTTATGGGGCTCTGTGGTCCTTCTGTGTTGTAGTTCACCCTTCACAGAGTTACAGCCTCCGGCTCCTCTCCAGATCGCACTGTGAGTTTCCCAACTCCTTCAAGCCCTCCTCCAGATCGTGGTCAAGAAGAGGGGGCTTTATTCATCCTGCAGAGCCACAACTTTGCACCCTCTGCCAATGTCTGTCCCCACCCCCCTGCTCCTGGGAACTGCCATTCTACCGTCTGTGTCTACGCATTCGGCTTCTGTAGGTTCTGCCTAGAAGTGAGATCATGCGGTGTTTGTCTTTCTGTGTCTGGCTTATTTCACTCAGCATAATCCCTCCAGGTTCATCCATGTTGCTGCAAAGGTACAGCATGGTGATCGTAGTTAATAATACTGCATTGTATACTGGAAAGTCACTAAGAGCTGCTAAGATCTCAACTGCTCTCACCACACACACACACACACACACACACACACACACACACACACACACACACACACTGGTAACTAGATATGTGAGGAGATGAACATATTTATTAGCATAACTGTAGTAATCATTTCACTGTGTATATTGAGACATCATGTTATATAACTTAAATAGATACACTTTTCATTAAAAAATTTAAAAAGTGAACAATAAGAAGGGGTGCTCTATTCTTTTCATGCTTCTGACAGCCAGGCCTATCCCCCATCAGGGCCCTGCTGTCCGGGCCACATCCCCCAGACCAGATCCACCTTCCCATGACCCCTGAGTGTTGACTGTACAGGCACTTGCGCTCGTTTCCCATCTCTCCATCTGATGAGTGGTAACTGTGGCTGAAGGTCTTTGTCTCCTCTTCAAGAGCTCTGGAATCTGCTCAGCCAGCTCCTCGCTGACTTTAATTCTTGCATCTCTATGCTGCCCTGTCTCTTTTCAGTCCCAGCTATTTTCTTTCCCTCTCTTTCCCCTTTCTGCCTGTGTCAAAACCTATTACACATTCAATATTCTTGACCCTTAACTTCACATGGTTCTTCTGTATAACCATAAAGAATTACTCCTGCCTATTCTCAATTAATAGATTCGGCTACCTTTAAAAAGTGACTTTTCTGTTGCCCATATGTATTAATCCGCCAGAATTTTGCTCTTCCAAGCGAGCATGTGGTTACTATTTCTTTTATGATTCTAGTCGTCCAGATTTTGTCACTGGGCAATTTTAGCTTGCAAATCCCGAGTCCTAACTTCTAGCTCAAAAATCCCAAACTGCAAAGAAATTCTCCTTATTGAGTTTGCATTTTTAACTTTGAAAACACATCTTCCTTATAATAATTTCAAAAATGAAGAATATTTAAAAAAGTAAAAGGCTATTCTTTCTTTTCTCATTCCGCACCCTAGATGGGATCACGTTTAGAAGTTTTATGTGTCCTTCCAGACATCTTTTATGCATATCGAAGCATGTCAGTTTATAGATATTTGCAAACATTGGTTTTTCTAGAGCATATGTTTTACCTAATTTTGATTGAAATCGTCATCCTTAACTTTTATATAGCTCAGGCTTCTGGCAGAGTGAACTCTTAACAGAAGGTACTAATTATTATTATTGTAATTTTTACATGAAGAAATGTATTGCCACACGTGTAAAATTGCTGAAATCAAAAGGATTAAAAACTAGTTAAGGAAGGTTCTTCCAAACTGGTGGTTCTTAACCTTGGCTGCACACTGGGATCCCCTGGGAGCCTTGAACATTACCAGCTCCTTTGCCTCCCCTTCAGCGATTCTGACTCCATTGGTCTGTCGTGTGGCCGGGATTTCAGGAGTTTTCCGCGCGTGCCCAGGTGAGTCTGTTGTGCAGCCAAGACTGAGAACCACTGTTCCAAACACAGATTAAGGACCATCAGTGTTAAAATACAAACATAGTTGGGAGCAGCCCCTTGGAGACCGACTCCCTTTCTTAATTAAAGGTTTCTGATTTTCACTTGACTCCCATGAGTATGAGGTTTTCTTAGAACACGAACAAGCAAACGCCCAGCCAGAAGCAACAGCCCTGCTACCCAGAGAGTCTTTCCAAAGGTGTCACGTTGGTTGGTGACGGGGGCAGGGCTGGCCCTGATCTGAGCCTTTTCTGCTTCTGTGGGCTGTGACAGGACCAGGTGTGGTGCCGCCCCCTTTCCAGGAGCCTTAAACTGAAGGTGAGGCAGGGGCTGAGCCTGGGTGGAGAGGTGCCAGGAGGACACAGGGAGTGACTCATCTGTTAGGGTCAGAGGTCAACAGGGTGCAGTTTAGGAAGTGGTGGGTAAGGAAAACGAGAGAGGCGTAAGCATGGGTTTGGGAGAGGAGGTCGCTGGGACGATGCTTATGTATCTCCAGGGGTCCCAGCTTCACGTGGTGCCACTTCCACGTGCCAAGTCAAGACCTAGCCAGAGGCGTCTGCTCAGACGGGCCGTGTTAGGATCCGGCCCTGCCACTCTCTTCTCCCAGATGGGTATTGGCGGGCTCAGGGGAGGCGGCCTGAGCTAATTGCCTGGCAGGCGTGACTCCCATCAGCCTCCACCAAGGAGGCAGGTAGACGAGGAGGGATCCCCAGTTCCCTCCTATAGGGCACCCCTCTTAGGGGTGACGGTCACTCTCCTCTTTTCCCCAGGGGCAGCACAAATGCAGCTAATTGTACCTTCAGCCAGAATGTTTAAAGAGGCTGAGCTATACCCCCAGCAGGTTAGAGGTCGAGCTTTCTGCAAATGACCAAGCGTCTAGCTGTATGTCTACGACTGTTCATTTGGGGTTTGGGCAGAGAGGGTGAATGTGCTCCTTCCTGCGGACCACCTCCCCCAGAGCCCTCACACTGGGCAGAGGTATTTCATCACTAATCATTCCCGAGTGGTTAGGAAAAAGCAACTCTCTGTTCTTTAAAAGAGTCAGAACAGAGTAAGATAATGGCGATTCAAAGCTAGGATTTGGAAAAAAAAAAAAGCTAGGATTTTTTTTTTTTTTAAAGTAGTTATGTATTCAGTATTTTATTTATTTATTTTTGGCTGTGTTGGGTCTTCGTTTCTGTGTGAGGGCTTTCTCTAGTTGTGGCAAGCGGGGGCCACTCTTCGTCACGGTGCGCGGGCCTCTCACTATCGCGGCCTCTCCTGTTGCAGAGCACAGGCTCCAGACGCGCAGGCTCAGTAGCTGTGGCACACGGGCGTAGTCGCTCCGCGGCATGTGGGATCCTCCCAGACCAGGGCTCGAACCCGTGTCCCCTGCATTGGCAGGCAGATTCTCAACCACTGCGCCACCAGGGAAGCCCGAAAGCTAGGATTTTGTATGCAAACATTGGAGTGAATACTGTGTGTAGATAATTTATTTGAAATCCATTTTACAAATTAAGGCAATTATTTAAGAATTTTCATTGGAATTTGGTCTGAATGCTACAGAATGAAACAGTTATTTTCCTGTTCCCTGCAGCAGATTCTCAGGGAGGTGCCTGTGCGAGCCTGACCGAGGATCCCCCCGAGAGGCATAGAAAATTTGCGCAACTTTGGTCATCGGGAAGTGGTAGAACACCACCCTCCATCGTATAGGTTCTCTGAAATAGTTTGCTAGTGATGATAATTATAACTATAATATCATAAAAGTTGGCGGTGGTTGGGGACCGGTCAGTTTGGCAAGAGGTCCTGCGGATGAAAAGGCATCTTCTTCCCTCATTTATAAGTGCCAGTTGGAAGACACAGATGGAGGTTGGCATGACTCCAGGTATAATTATAAGACTTGATTCCGTTACAGGCCTGACTGAAGGGAGAGGGTCAAGCTTGCCTGCAGTCCAGAGTCAAAGCAGTGAGTTCCCAGACGCTCAGATTCAATTATTTAGGGGAGACCTCTGCCAGCTCCGGTTCTGTTATTGCACCTTTGAGACTCCCTACCTACAGTGGATGCCTGCTGACGGTTACAGCTGATAAACCAAGTAGGAGATTCCTGCTCTGGGGGCAGCAACAGCTTCTGCTGAGACCCATTGCTGGCAGCAGCTCCGGCAGTGGGGACTCCAAGCTACAGCATAAAAGCCAGAGGTTATCTGGCAGTGACTTAGCAGGGCTAAGAGCCACTCTAAAATCCAATTTTCTCTCTGTTTTGGACTGATTCAGAAGGCTCCAGGGATCAGGGTAAGTGCGATCCTGAGATGGTAGAGTCCTTGGGGAAAAAAATCTCTTTGGTGGGTAAAGCACTGGCAAACAGAAGTGGAGATGACTGTTTAAATGTTACGTACTCTGCCGATACAGATTTGAAAATAAAAAGAGGATTAGAGCTCTCAGGATTAATACAGGATTAATCTAGTTCTTTCCTTAATACCAAAGACACAAATGTCCTGAAGGAGGACTTGATGCTCTCTTTAAAAAAAAAGAGTTCATAATTCTATAGAATTAGAATTCTCATAAGGAGATCATCTTTTGTGAGCAAGATGATTTAGAAGAAATTCATTCCCTGATCAGCTTATGTTCATGATGAATGTAAATGTTGTTTTTTAAATTGCCATTGATGGCAACAAGGCAGCACGAATCGAAGGAGTGCTGAATTCTGGTCGATGAACAGTATCAGAGTTTGGGAAGTAAGTTTCATGTTTACAGCTTCGAGATGCCAATGAAATACCAGCTTGGAAGTGTTCCTGGTTATTAACCTTTGGAGAGAGGGAGCTCATCGACATTTTATTAAACCTATTTTCTTTAATGTGGCCTTTTTATTTACTAATCATCATTCAGCTGTGCCGAACAAATTTCAGGGAGGTTTCCTCAGGCAGGAGTTTCAGAGTATTTTGTGACTATTTTTTTCTCCATCTTGACACGCAGTCTTCATTGATATTTAAGATGTTAATATCTATATATAGAGAAAAAAGAATGCCGTTCAACATCTCTATTATTTTTGGAATAAGCCTCTGGATGAAAAAGACGATGGTATCAATTTAGGGACCATTCTTGACAAAGATTCTGACTACAAACGTTCAGGACCCTGAATCTGGAAACATGTTGCTGGGGATTTGAGGGGCAATAAAGGAGAGGAGATACATCTGCGGGGACAAACCCAGGAAAGCACTTCCGAGTGCAGTTAGATGAGACCACTGGCAATATAAATTACCGTTTATGATTGTGAACTTCGGAAACAGACAGACTTGGGTTCACATTCTGATGCTGCCTTTAAGACCCTGGGTAAGTTACTCAGCCTCACTAAGCCTCAGTTTCCTCATCCCTAAAATGGGGACGGTGAAAGTGCCAACATTACAGGATGGCTGTGAGGCTTAAATGATAATTCTTATGGCACATAGTACATTCTCAATAAATGTGTGCAACCCTTTTGGCTGCAGTTGGGGGTCAAAATGATGGCTCAAAGGAAGTAGGCACCAGATAGAAGAAGAACATCTGTTTTTGACAAGGACTAACTCTTACAGCCCTGGGTACTTTCATGACATTCTTAAGGAGGGTTCAGGAAAAATATGCACCAGGTATACGTTCTGTGAGCCTAAGAGGAAAATAAATTTTACTGACCAAAGAATAGGAGGGGGTCATTTATGGATTGAGTCAAATTTGATTGCCGACAAATGCAACAATATGTCATAAAATAAAGTCTTACATCTGCATAATACTCTTGACATTTTTTTCTCTCTTGTGTTTTTGGCACTGGCTCTCCCTTGAGTTCCAGATGGGTTTTTTTTTGTTGTTTTGCAGTACGCGGGCCTCTCACTGCTGTGGCCTCTCCCGCTGCGGAGCACAGGCTCCAGACGGGCAGGCTCAGTGGCCATGGCTCACGGGCCCAGCCGCTCTGCGGCACGTGGGATCCTCCCAGACCGGGGCACGAACCCGTGTCCCCTGCATCGGCAGGCGGACTCTCAACCACTGCGCCACCAGGGAAGCCCGAGTTCCAGATGTTTTGATTTGGGCTTTTACTAGGTAGATTAGAGGACTGTGCTGCTACTGAAGTTCACAACCTGTAAGTGGTAGAACAAGTGTGCAGGTCTTACCTTATGATGGGTGAGTGAATAAACGAATGGTAATTCTATGCACAATGCCTTCTTTCACTCCAGGATACCTTAGTAGCTCAGTATCAAGAATAATTTTGTGCAATGCCTAGTTAATTTGCAATCATAACTAATCAATCATTTCATTGATTCAGTTAGTATTTATTGAGATCCTACTAGGTACATTGTATTAGATAATGTCATTTAATAAATATGTCAAGACATATACATAGATTACAGTGGTGGCAACAACCCACCAAAGCTTCAGGCCATTTTAAAACAAGACCTTATCACCTTTTTTATAAACCCATTGAAGATTTTTAGAATAACTACGAATTAAAGATTTTCTTTTTTGAAAATGGACTTAAAAAATTTTTTTTTCCTAGCGGTGGAGAAGTGACCAAAGCTACAAAGGGATCATGGAATGGTGAATTCCTTTAGGAAAAAGGATGTAATTTATACATTTGATTGCCAAGATGTTTGTAAAACCAGCTGTAAAAATTGACACATTTTGTCTAGGGAACCAGGCAAGATTCCGTCACTGAACAATAAAACCGCTGTTGGAGGTTGCAGGATACCAGGGGCCAACACCGTGGAAAACTGAGGCCCGTGCATTGTGGGCTTGTGGATAACGTGTTAATGTCTGGGCAAGACCCTTGACGTTGAGAACCAAGGATACAACAGCTCTCGGCATATGTGTTTCATTGACAGAGATGAAGGGAGGGTGCTGGATAATTTTTGTTCTTTTATTTTATTTTTCCTGAAATCACATAACACGGAAGTTTCGTTCGGTCCACAATTACTTGAGCTCTACAGGAATCACACGGTCTTCATTCTCCAGTAGAACCAGGGTTTTGTGGAGCGTAGGGATACAGCCCTGCGGCAGCTGAGGGGCAGTTGCCCCAGAGCAGTGTTCTGTATTACATTCAGAGACCTCTCAGCATCACTGGATCCCCTGAGTCTTCAGCCTGCACTTCTGCTGGGAGTGCTCCACTCCCACGTAGCAGGGGCCGTGGGAGCTGAGCGGCTGCCAAGGTCCCTGCATCCTGGGCTCGTTCTTGAGCATCCGTGCATCCCTTCCCGGAGCCTCTGAGAGCTCCTCTTTCCATCTCGCCATTCTGTCACCCTATTTGTTTGACAAGTTAGAAGCTAAGACAGAATGACTTCATTGTTCCTATACGTATGCAATTCACATTGTAGACACAGAATTTCTGCAGAGAGTTCTTTTTAAACTTTTAAATGTAGTTTTTAAAATTTATTTTTTGAAAGAACCGTATAAGCATGCGGTTAAAAAATAACCAAGCAGTACCAGAGTATACACTATGCAGTGGAAACTAAGTCCCCTCCCCCTTCCTCCCCAGCCCCCCTTCCCAGAGGTCATTCCATACTCTTCCAGAGCAATGCTGTTGATCAACAAGCATGTATATCTGTTTTGTTTTTTGTTTTTTTTTTTGCGGTACGCGGGCCTCTCACTGTTGTGGCCTCTCCCGTTGCGGAGCACAGGCTCCGGACGCGCAGGCTCAGCGGCCATGGCTCACGGGCCCAGCCGCTCCGCGGCATGTGGGATCTTCCCGGACCGGGGCACAAACCCGTGTCCCCTGCATCGGCAGGCGGACTCTCAACCACTGCGCCACCAGGGAAGCCCCATGTATATCTGTTTTTTAAACACAAAATGGGGGTGTATGATATTCTGTATTCTGTACCTTTTTCCAAAGAACGGTGTCTCAGAAATCTTTCCAGATTGGTATATGTAATTCTACTCTTCCAAATGTCAGTATAGAATTCCACTGGAGAGAGGTAACAGGATTTATTTATTCAGCTTCCTCCTGGACATTTCTGTTGTTTCCAGTTTTGTTTTGTTTTTTGCTCTTAGGTGATGCAGCGAACATCCTTGTATCAGCATGATGCGTAAGATAAATGCCTAGATGCATCTGGGCATATATATGATTGATTACGATGAACATTGCCAAACTGTCCTCTGTAAAAGTTGTAGGAGTGTCTTTTCTTGCCAGCAATATATTAGAAAGGTTGTTTGCCCATACCTGCTGTAATGCACAAAGATTATAAAATGTTTTTATTTTTACCAATTTGAGAGTTAGATTAAAAAGGTATCTTATTTGCATTTCATTAATCATTAGTGGGGCTGAGCATATTTACAAATGCTTAAAGGCAATCTGTATTTCTTTTCTCTCTGAAAATTGTCCATGTGTGTCTTAGTAGATGCCTGGTATTTTTCTTTCCGTTTTGCGTAAACACTTTTTAAATAGTAAAGGCTTTAGCCTTTTCATGTGTGTTGCAAAAACTTTCACAGTTTGTCACTTGTATTTTGACATTTAGGTAATATTGTTTGGCACAGTAAAAACTTGCTATTTTATGTAGTCAAATCACACAATTTTATCTTCATTACTTCCAGGTTTTGTTTCTTATTTGAAAGGCCTCTTGGTATATGGTTTAAGTGGTTATCAACAAAGATCTGGGTGAGCCTTCTGTCTTCTCAGTGCTCCTACAGCACCTCGAGCACGGGGTGTGAATCTCAAGGATTAACTGAAGTGACTTCTGTTTTACTCCAGATAAAACGGAGTCAATTTGACCCCTAAAGAGGGGCTCAGAATGCTGTCTCCCCTTGTCCCAGAGGCCTGCTCACCCCCTGTCCCTGCCATCTGTGTCACTGAAGTCTGTATCGCCCCCCCCCCCCCCCCCCCCCCCCCCTCTGTCCCTCAAGTCTCTGTCCCCCCCCCCCCCCCGCCCCCAGAGGTTGATCCACCTTGTCCCAGAAGGGTACCCTCCTCCCTCACTTACTGGTCTCTGGACCAGAGAATCTGGCCTGGAACTCAAATAGAGGTTGTAGACAGGAACCCATCTAAGTCTTAGCACAATGTTGTACCTGTTTTCTTTTCTAAAGGTACTGAGTACACAACCAGAGGTTTATTATGTTACACGTATTCTGTTCTTCATCACCTCTTACCATTAAAAATTCTATTTACTTCTGGAGCCCAGGACATCTCTCTAAATTCATCACCGGGAAGTTTATTGCAGTATTGCGCAGTTTGGCCCCATGGTTAATTTTGCAGCATTCGAGAAAATCAGACAGACCTTATGGGACGTTTATAACATTCAAGGCTTCAAAGATGAGCAACGTGTACCCCTGCCATGGATGAGCTCACAGTTCCAAGGGAGAAGACATGGGGTGAAAGTTCACAGTACAAGTGGTTAGTGCAGCCATGGAGGGCTGTGCAACATTGAGGAAGGGGTTATACACAGGGTAGTCTTTGACCTGGGGCTTGCAGCAGGCATAAGAACCCTAATTCTCTACATACGCTCTATTTTTTGCAACGGATATTTCTTTGCACAAGGTAGCATTCCGCTTGTTTTGCTCAATAAAGGTAAACACTTGTTCAATAAAGGAACTACAGCAGTGAATGGTGACTCTCAGGAATTATATCTCTAATTCCGAAAAGTGTCTTAGTTTTTCTTTTTTCCTACTTTCTTCTTCCCATTATAAGTAACGTCAATACTCAGGCACTTTGTTTAATCGCGATGTTAAACAAATTGGCCACCAGAGGGCACTGCATACTGACGGTGCCTCCATATTGGATGCTCAAATCTTCAAAGGCTCCAGAAGTGACTGTGTCACTCAGGTCTGTTGGCAACGGTTTCAGACCAAAAAATATGGCAGAAATTAAAAGAGGAGTGTGGTAAATCAACTATACTTTAATATAAAATGAAAATTAAATTTAAAAAAGCAAGGGAACTTAAAAAAAAAGGGGTCAGTGTGAATAAAGAAATTAGATAAATGGTATAGTAGAATTTCTCTTTAATTGTTCATAAAGAGGAAACGTCTACATGGTTATGAATGTAGCTTACATCAGTTAAGAGAAGGTAATATGATAACATCAGCGTCCTGTATAAATCAGCATGACTTCTAAATTCTCTTTGAAAATGTTTTTAGTTTCATTATGTGGTTTAATTCTCCATCTTAAACTAAAGATAAAGAAACAGTTCCTAATGTATTACATTCTTTTAGACATTGAGGTAGATATTATTGTTTGAATGGTGTCAAAATGTTGTAGTTGTGCACAAATTCTTTTCCTGCCTGTTTACAGAGTTTTGTTTTGTTTTGTTTTGTTTTAGCTACATCACGTGGCTTGTGGGATCTCAGTTCCCCCAGCAGGGATCAGACCTGCGCCCCCTGCTGTGGATGTGCGGAGTTTTACCCACTGGACCTCCAGGGAAGTCCTACAAAGATATTGTAATGTATGTATTTCCCCTATGGATTTGAGGATTCCAAAACATTTTTCGAGTATGATTTTCTCCCCTCCATCTTTTCCTTAAAACTTTTTAAAGGTATCATGTTTGTAAGCCCATTTGCACGTGGTCGAACTTGGCAATGTGGAGACCCTTTGTTACCATGGCTGGCACTTTAAGTCAATGCCTGGCATTTGTGAGCAAACTGAACTGGCCCCATGAAATGGGCCCAAATCATGTAAACACTGTCAAGAACCTACCCCAAATTTCTCAGAAGGAGGAAAACATTCAAGTAGGTTGTTGTTTGCAGGAATCCCACATCCCCAAACCGTAATCTCTGTGTTCCGATGATTTCTTACTAATTTATCAGACATGTTTAATGACAGTTTGGAACAAAGTCCTGCCCTGATAGGTAGGTGTTGCGGAGAATCAGAAAGTGATAAGACATTCCTCACGCCTTAATCCATGCCCCATTTAACTAGTACTTCTACTTAGGGTTATTGCTTGGCACAGTAAAAGTGTAGTGGTGGAAATGAGATACGGCCTAACCCAGACTATCAAATATTACTGGGGAAACTTTTAAGGGAAATAATTATAATTTTGAAAACTATCAAATAGCAGCTATTCAGTGCTTTGAGATTTAGATGTAGGTTAAAGCCACTCTTTAGATTAAACCATGATTTGTCTTTTAAGCTTGGAAAGCAAATGAACGTTTGCCCCTTGGCTCTCTTTGCAGTGAGTGACCACCTGGGTACCTGGGGGTGATCCTGTAGCCATGCATCGTTCTGCAGATAGAATCCTCTGTACCACTAAATGTTTGGCCTCTTACATTTCATTTTGGATTGGCGAGGCAACTGGAATAGGAGTTCCTTGGAACTGGTTTGTTATATGTTAGTAGTACCTTGGTACACACTGCTTTGGGAAGACTAATGACAGCCTTGGGGTGTCATACCTTGATGGTCTAAAGATTAGCTTCAAGTCATTAAATCTGTACAGTGATTTATTTAAAGTGATTATTGCTTGTAAATTATTGTTATTTTAAGAGACGCTTTTCTCTCATTGCCTGGATCAACGACTTGTAATAAGTTCTGTATTGAAGAGTCATTGCTTCCTAATGACCTGTGTATCTTCAGGGCAGGCTGGATCTATTTTATCCTGGGGCAAGATGGGTGTGGTCTCTGATTGTCTGGCTAGAGTCTAAATAGCATCAACCCTAACACAGGAAGAGCTCAAGGATACTACTCCCCATCCCCCCGCCCCCAGGCGAGCAATTGTGCCCTCTTTTCTCAAGCATTTATGTGGCCTGCTCTAGGGAAGAGGCAACAAGTAGATCGTGGTTGGTTAAGACCCAGGTTCTAGAGCCAAACAAACCCGGACCAGCCAGGAGCAAACTTTGTGAGTTTAGGCAAAAGGTTCAACTTCCCGGCCTCAGTTTCCTCATGTGCAAATTGGGTGTAGGAACAGGTTACTGTGAAGACGAAGGGCCACTCTGTCTATAAAACACTGAACGGTCCTTATTAGTTATTGTTAACTGACAGAATTGGTGGGAAAACCGGGTACTAAAACTGGCCTTGCCTGTACAATTTTTTATTTTAAATTAATATTATTTTTTAGAACAGTTGTAGGTTTACAGAAAAATTGAGCAAAGAGAACTGAGATTTCCCACATTCTCTTCTTTCCCACCCACAGTTTCTCTTATTATTAACATCTTCCACTATTTTTTATAATCAATGAGCCAATATCGATTCGTTATTCTAAAGTCTATAGTTTACATTAAGGTCCGCTTCTTGTGTTGTACATTCTGTGGGTTTTGATGATGGATAATGTCATGTGTCCAACATGTTAGCATCATACGGAATAGTTTCACTGCCCTAGAAACCTTCTCTCTTCCACCTATTCATCCCTCCCCTCCCCCAACCCCTGGCAATCACTGATCTTTTTTTTTTCAATTTGTTTTATTGAAGCATAGTTGATTTACAACGTTGTGTTAGTTTCTGCTGTGTAGCAAAGTTATTCAGGTATACAAATATATACATTCTTTTTCATATTCTTTTCCATTATGTTTATCATGGGATATCGAATGTAGTTCCGTGTGCTATACAGTAGGACCGCGTTATTTATCTGTTCTATATACACTAGTTTGCATCTGCTAATCCCAAACTCCCAATCCATCCCTCCCCCCGCCTCCCTTCCCCTTTGGCAACCACAAGTCTGTTCTCTATGTCTGAATCACTGATCTTTTTACCGTCTCCGTAGTCTTGCCTTTTCCAGAATGTCATATAGCTGGAATCATGCAGTATGTAGCCTTCTCAGATTGGCTTCTTTCACTTAGTAATTTGCATTGACGTTTCCTTCATGTCATGTCTGGCTTGATAGCTCATTTCTTTTCATCTCCGAGTAATATTCCATTTTCTGGCTGTACCACATTTTGTTCACCCATTCACCTCTCATTTTCCATGGTATTTGCACTGCTTCCTTCCCTCTGTCACCCAGTCCTGGGAGCCGACGGAGGAGGAGATTGCAGCTTACACATCACTGTAGCCTTAGAATCTGGGACAAGACTGGCTAAGTAGTAGGTCTGCAATAAATGTTTGTTTAAATAAGAAAAGTGGAAAGAAAGGACTTTTAAATCGGCTACAATAGCATTCGTGCTGCTAAGTGGCAGGTTTTCAAAGGGCTGTCGGAAATGATGTCAGTCCTTGGCTTGTTTTATTCTTGGGAACCTGGAGGGTCTGGTGCTGAGTCTGCAGGGCAGCGACACGTCCCTGGCGGGGACAGGCCAGTGGGCACAGCAGCCAGACACATATTTTCCACTGGCCTAGCAACGGCTGCGCTCCCCGGAAGGTGGCCTGGCAGTTACTGTCACATCTTTGCTTAGAGAGGAGTGAGTGTGGTCAGGGGGTCTGGAGACTAACTGGCCTTTGAGGTGATAAATTGCAGTTCCCTGGGGATCTGTATAAATACATCATTAAACCATGGAGTGACTATGGCCAAAAGCATCGCTATAAAGTGTTCATTATTTAACGGCTGCTGCGGAAGAAGTTTTAGAATTTTCCTAGGCGAGGTAAGCAGGGCATAATTCATGTCGTCGGCGGGAGGTTATTCTTAAAATCAACATTATAAACATGAAAGTAGAGACAAGAACAAATTCCTGGGCTTCCCTGGTGGCGCAGTGGTTGAGAATCCGCCTGCCAATGCAGGGGACACAGGTTCGAGCCCTGGTCCGGGAAGATCCCACGTGCCACAGAGCAACTAAGCCCCTGCGCCACAACTACCAAGCCTGCGCTCTATAGCCCACGAGCCACAACTCCTGAGCCCACGAGCCACAATTCCAGTTGCTACAGCTTTGCCCAGAACCTTTGCCCAGAACCAAAGCCCATGTGCCTAGAACCCGTGCTCCACAAGAGAAGCCACTTCAATGAGAAGCCCACGCACCGCAACAAAGAGTAGCCCCCGCTCTCCGCAACTAGAGAAAGCCCACGCGCAGCAACGAAGACCCAACACAGCCAAAAATAAATTAATTAATTTAAAAAAAGAAAAAAGAGTAAATTACTATTTGGTGTCGTGCTAACCCATGTGAAACCCTGGCCTGGAACTTTTTTTTTTAAACAGAGGAAAAATGTTTCTTCCATGAACTTGTGTCTATAGAGAAACTGTTACTTAAGAAGAGGAAAAGATTTGATATATAATCATTCTTCTTATTGTTTTTTTAGTCAAAAAACAGAGGATCAGAGACCTGTCCTGTGGCATGAGGGGAGGCCTGCCCTCGAATCACCCCTGACCCATCTGGGAGGTTCACAATAGCTAAGGTTTCATGTGGTGAAAGCTTGAGGGGACTTTGGGGAATTAGCCAGTTACGGACTGTATTGTTTTACTCATCTCCTGTTCGCCCTGCTGGTGAGGGAGGGATTCCACCCGGGGAATGGGGATGGCGAGTACACAGCCTAGAGGAGGACACCACAGGCCATGCTGGACCACATGGGGCCGACCTCAGAAGAGTGTGACCCAGCAGGGGCTGCAGGAGGCGGGCTGTGTACTCACAAGAGGGTGAGGTGCCCCTGGGTCCCGTGGGAGGATGTGATTGACTTGCTTGAATCATTCCCTGGGCTGGCTGGGGACTGACACCCACTACTCAGCTGTGCGCAGGAACCCGCCTGGTCCCGTGACAAGGGCCACGCCCTAGGGGATCTTTTCTGCAATAGCAGGGTGGGGAGGGGAACTTGGCCTTAGCCTTTCCAAGGCCCTCTTGGTCTCAGATGTCAAGACAGCACATAATACAGCACTTAACTTTAGGTCTTACACCGCATGTGCATAGGTGAGGGGTGTCAAAGGGAGAGTGTCAGGCTGATGCTAATTGATTAAACATAATTAAATTAGCAGCCAAAGTAACTAGTTTTTTCCCCTTATTCACGGCAGCCCATGTTTCAGGCACAGTTCAGTTCCTGTTCTCTGAGTCACTGTCTCTGAGTCTCATCACGGAGAAGTCATAAAAGGCACCCACCTCGCTTGCTAGAGCAAATGAAAAGACCCAGAGAGACACTTCACACCCGTGGCAGGTGATTCAGGGGCAGTGGGTGTTTTCTGCACCAGACATGAAGTCCGAAGTTCTGTTTTGTACGTGGGCACTGGACGCCACATCTAAAAGCAAGTATGTGTACTTGGGCCCCAGAGCACGGAATGATTTCTTTCTGCAGAGTGCATATGGAATTTTCATTTGTTTTTAATAATGTATTTTATCCTCTGGTGGGATTTTTCATATACCAGTAGGCATTCTCCAAAGGCACAGAGAACGATGTTTACTTGTCATCATGCGGGACGGGGGTGGGGTGGGCCTAGACGGTTTCCTTCATGGAGTGCCGTGTGGCTAATTTGTCCCATCGTGTCCAAGGCGCAGAGGATAGGAAGTGTCATTTATTGTGACTGAGGGACTTTTAGACTAGCATGAATTTGCCAACGTGTATATCTTGATGGCTAACTTTAATTTTTATTCTTAGGCATTGCTGTATGTTATTCCAAGGGTGAGATATGGGTGACCTTGCTGTGTCTGAATTCTCAGATTTTGCTGAAGAGCAAAAGGTGTGTTCTAGATTTTCTTTACAGAGGCGCTGGAGACCAAAACTCTTGTTCCTGATTAGGGTCCTTGTTCTTAATGTTTGAGAGCCCATTGACTCCCCAGCGGGCTTCTCTGTTCCCTGAGAATAAATAATAAAGCCCCTGATCTGTCTCTTTCTTGCTTGGGGGGTTAGTGTGTGCACTCCACAAGGGAAGGAGGGACTGGCTTCACTGAGTTAAAGTTGCTTGTGCTTTTCCCTATTTCCAACCAGCTGTTAGGAATTCTGCAGCCCTCAGCCCTGCCCGCCTTGGCATTACCACGCGTGTGCAGAGGGTATTGATCCAGTGTGGGCAAAGGCAAGATTTAGGCCAGTTGTTAAAATCCTGATGAGAGTTAATGCACGCTGAGCATGGATTTACATTCTACCTTGAGAGTCATTAAAAATGAATGCTGTGCTGAGCTGTTTTGTCTTGGCTTTGCATTTGAGAAAAACCTCTAAGTAAAAGCAACTAAGAAAGTGTGAATAGCTTGGAAGTCCCTTCATATTCATTATAGTTTTGTGTGTGTGTGTGTGTGTGTGTGTGTGGCAAAGAATTTCCCATGTCCAGTTGTAATTGGTGACCTGCAGTCAGCCCCCAGGGTGGGCATTATTACTCCCTGTGACCTCTCAGGCATACACCTAACCCAGGCAGGCAGAAAATGAGAACGTTTTATGTCAGTAAATTAAATCTGTCCCAGGCAGATCAGCCGATTATGCCTGATGACAAGCCTTAGTTGGTGGCTCCTGTCAATAATAATATTGTAGGTATGTAGTGGGATGGGAGGGGGTGATGTGTGTCAGTATCTCTACAATAGACTTCTCTCCAAGATGCAAGTATCCAGCGATGTGTTTGGCAGATAATAGGTTCAGTTTTATGAGCTTTATTGTTATCTTGGTGATGTGCTGATGCCTGAAATCTCAGTCTGGGCAAAGCTGTAGCAACTAGAATTGCCCGAGGTTATAGATTGCTAAATGTAATTATTCAACCCTGTGTCGACAGGTGACTTCAGAAATATAGAGATGCTAATCCTGGCTCTGCAGAGTTTGGTGGAGATTGCTGCTCAAATATATAAAATATTACATTTATACTGAGATCATGTAAATGATCTAAGAAAGAGACCCATTAATGGAAAGAAAGCATGTTGCATTAAAGGTCAGGTGTATTACTTTTAAAATATCTGAGACAAGAGAAGAATAATTTAACAAGCGTTTATCGAGAACAGTTTTTGGATGTCATTTTTTTGGGTTACTGGTGAGCACTGAAATATTTGAAATCCCAGTTGCTGATTTCATGGGCTTTAAAGAAATGACTGAAAAAAGCACACATGTACACAGAAAATCCTGTGATCAAATGTAAACCTCATATAAACAAAGAGCGTTAGTTTAAGAGACTAGACATTAGTGTAAAAAATTTATTTTAAATTCTGGGGGGTCATTAGAGGGAACCAAACGCATCCAGCGCTGGGGGTATCCAGCCATCTAAACCCTCCCTTGACAAAACTGGGGTGTCTCAGCAGGTCTGTAACATGGGGCACCTGCCGAGGCTCACAGTATGGCCACTGTATTGAAATCTTCATTATGATTTTTGTAATTTGAAATTTCCATGCTTTTCCAACAGGATTGCTAGATTTAGCAAATAAAAATGTAGGACACCTGTTAAAACTGAATTTCAGCTCAACAATGAATACTTTTTTTTCCCCGTTTTAATAGACCTTAAGAGCAGTTTAGGCTCACAGCACAATGGAGCAGAAAGGGTAGAGAGTTCCCGTTTACCTCCTTCCCCCACTCATGCACAGCCTCCTCCATAATCAGCACCCTTCCCAGAGCAGGGCATTTGTTAACCAAGGATGAACCTACATGGACACATCATCACCATCCAAAGACCACAGTTTGCCTTAGGGCTCACTCTTGCTGTGGTGCATTCTATGGGATTTGACAAATGTATAATGACATGTATCCACAACTTTAGTGTCATTCAGAGTCCTTTCATTGCCCTAAAAGTCCTCTGTGCTACATCCCTCTTCTCCTGAAACTCCTAGCAACCAGTGATCGTTTCATTGTCTCTGCAGTTGTGCCTTTTCTAGAATGTCATATGTTTGGAATCATATGGTATGTAGCCTTTTCAGATTGGCATCTTTCACTTAGTAATATGCATTTAAGGTTCCTCCATGTCTTTCCATGGCTTGATAGCTCATTTCTTTTTATTGCTGAATAATATTCCATTTTCTGGATGGACTGGTTTATTTATCTATTCATGTGTCGAAGGACATCTTGGTTGCTTCCAAGTTTTGGCAATTATGAATAAAGCTGCCATAAATATCCATGTGCAGATTTTTGTGTGGACGTGTTTTCAGCAACTTTGAATAAATGCAAAGGAGTGTAATTACTGGATGATATGGTAGGAGTATGTTTAGTTTTATAAGAATAGTTTTTTTTTTTAGTATAAATATGTCCCCAATATTGCAGAGCAGCTCTACTTTTCAAAGATGGAGGGCTTCATGCAGGGCAATGGACACACAAGTCACATTTTTTTTTAAAATAAATTTATTTATATTATTTATTTATTTTTGTCTGCGTTGGGTCTTCGTTGCTGTGCGCGGGCTCTCTCTAGTTGCGGTGAGCGGGGGCTACTCTTCGTTGCGGCGCATGGGCTTCTCATTGCGGTGGCTTCTCCTGTTGCGGAGTATGGGCTCTTGGCACGCGGGCCCAATAGCTGTGGCGCACGGGCTCAGTTGCTCCGTGGCATGTGGGATCTTCCCAGACCAGGGCTCGAACCCGTGTCCCATGCATTGGCAGGCGAATTCTTAACCACTGCACCACCGGGGAAGCCCAGCAGTCACATTTTTAAATTAGGGTTTTGAAAAATAAGGCAAACTTTACATCTCTCTCTACCCCTCCAATTGATGTAACTTACTCCTAGCCCCCTGCTGGTTTCCATGGCATCCAGTGGTGCTGGAAGGAGCCAGAGATCCCACACGCGGGAGGGCTGGACAGTGTCCTGGGCACTTTTTAAAAAAAATTAATTTCTGTTGGAGTATAGCTGCTGTACAATGCTGTTAGTTTCCATTGTACAGCAAAATGAATCAGTTATACGTATACATGTATCCCCTCTTTTTGGATTTCCTTCTTTTTTGATTATGAGGCTGTGCCTGACACCCACAGAGCCTCTCACTGGGCTTGGACTTGGGACTGTGGGCTGAAGATGCTCCCCCATGAAATGCTTGCTCTTCACCGAGGCCTCTCATACCTTTCAGCTTTCTGGTTGCCGAGACCTTGCTTCTGCTGCCCCTAACTCACCTTGCTGTCCCAATCTCCCCAAAGGTTTCTCAGGGTGGCCGGCGGGCTTTCAGAAGTGAGACCTGAGGCTTGGAAGGCATCAGGCCTTCTCTGCAGAGCTGTTTTAGGTTGAAAAGGAAAAGCAGCTGTCCCAGTGTGAAGACGATTGGTGGACAGCCTTTGGTGCTGCAGAGATCTGGGCAAGCCTTTCCGCCTACGAAGGCTCAGAGGCCCTGCAGCCGTGCCCCCAGCTCTGGTGCCCAGCACAGTTACCTGGGGAGCTGCTGGTCCCAGGGCCAGGCCTCACCCCAGGCCTGCTGGACCAGGTGGGGAGATGGAGGTAGCAAAGCGCTGTGTGCAGTAGCTCCCAGCCTGAGAGGGACTCCTGGAAGGGGGTGGGTTGGGGCTGTAAGGTGGGGACTTTCTTGTCCTGGGATCTGCCAGGGCCCACGAGGTGCCAGAGTCAGCAGAGGGGACAGGCCTTCAGTGGTGAGGGAGTGAGATGGCCCAGAGCACACCCTTCCGGAGGGCAGCTTGCCAGGTCACCCTGCCGCTGTACCGCTCCCTTTTCAAAGTGGCTGAGACACCACTTGACTTCAAGTCTGCAGGACGTGCAACAGCAACATTCCTGGGGACCCTGGCACCCAGCAGGGGGCAGCTGTGGGCAATGAGGTGCAGGGCCGTGCTTAGGTTTAATCCCGCCTGAGGGGCAGCAGAGTGGACATTGCTGGAATGCTGAAAGGCGGCCTGGGGAATTCACTGATTACTCCTCAGTGACCTCCCCCTGTGGAAAACCTAAGCTCCCTAAAATTCTAAGAGTCAGTTGGTAAAATAGGACGTAAAATCTTTTTTTTCTTTTTTTACTTTTTTTTCCATGGGACGTGATGAGGTTGGATGAGGTTGGATGAGCTCAGGAGCTTCAAAGAACGGGCACAAGAGGGCGCCACCGGGGAGACCTGCTGCTCGTCCCCTGAAGTGCCTGGACTCGTGAAATAGACCAAAGCCAAGCATCCCGCCTTGTCAGTATCCTGAGAGCAAAGCTGACACCCTGGTCATACTCCTGGGCCGGGTTTATAAAGCCCAAGTTTTATGAAATTAGGATGCCAGGTGACTAACAGTGGAAACGTAAAAACTTCAAAGATTTATAAGCAAGCTCGGAGGGACTTAGAGGCTTTAAATGTTTGTCACCAACATTTCCACAAAAGGGGTTGCTTTGCTGGGGATAGACTTTTCTCTAGGACTCTCCTGGGATGGGCACCATCCTTGCAGGCCCTTTTCTGCAAGACATTGTTCTGTGCTTCCAGGGCAGACAACCCACCACTTGGATTAAAAAAGCTAGATGTATAATTCGGTAATGTCTAGTTGTGCAATTTGTGAACAATTCTTTTCCAACTTCATTTATGTGCTCTGATCTACCGTTGTGTTTATACTTTGATTTCGGAAGCAATTCTCCCATTCTCATTTCAAAATATTTCGGCCTCATCTCAACTAAAATGCAAGGCTTTTAAAAAGCAAAGAAATGTGTTAGTGATCACAAATGATTGTGATGTGACCATCTGATGGTTAAACACCTGAGGATCACATATAATCAAGTGAATTTAATTCACTGTCTGTCCGGCTGCTATAACAAAAATACCGCGGACTGGTGGCTTAAACAGCAGACATTTATTTCTCAAAATTCTGTAGGCTGAATGTCCAAGATGAAGGCTTCTGAAAACTCAGTGTCTGGTGAGGACCCTCTTCCTGGTTCTTGGTAGACGCAGTCTTCTCCTTGTGTCCTTATATGATGGAAGGGGCAAGAGAGAACACTCGGGGGTCTCTTTTATAAAGACAATAATCCCATTCATGAGGGCTCCACCTTCCTAAAGTCCCCACCTCTTTATACCATCACATCAGGGATTAGATTTTAATATATGAATTTTGGGAGGACACAAACATTCAGTCCACAGCAACACATGAATAGATAAAATACAGAAAGCTAAGAAAGCAATTTTCATGGACGTGGGTTCAATTCGATACAACAGCCATTTGTTGGAGTCCTACTGTGTGTCAGGTCCAGGGACTTGTTATTGGATCAACATGAGTGAATGAAATATTCTTATCTGTAAGGTGGTTAGAGGGGAATTGGATGAATTACAAATAATTTTAACTAAATGATTGAAGGCAATTGAATTTTATGTAATGTTTGCCTGTATTTTTGTTATAAAATGTTTGCTTATACTTCAAGGCTTTTAAACGGTGATAGATATGGATGTTGACTTGACATTTCAATGCTAATGATCACAAAAGTGGTCCTTGCATTATAGCCAGGAAAGAGATGGCCATACAAGGAAGAAGCCTCTGATGTGTCCCTATACATAGGTTAGAATAGACTGCTTGTTAACGTTTTGTGATTTTCATTTCATTAGTAAAATTGAAAGTACATTGTAAAGCAACTAGCACTTCTATGAAAACATACGTATTTTAATTATTACATACCTTCAAGACCAGAAAAGGGAGTAATCTAAAAAAAGACATGTATCAATAATACGCTGTGGGCTGCATTGAAGATTTAACGTATATTTACTTTGATTTCCCTTAATAAACGTTTAATTTTTATTATTAAAAAATGATCAGGGCTTCCCTGGTGGCGCAGTGGTTGAGAGTCCGCTTGCCGATGCAGGGGACGCGGGTTCCTGCCCCGGTCCGGGAAGATCCCACATGCCGTGGAGCGGCTGGGCCCGTGAGCCATGGCCGCTGAGCCTGCGTGTCCGGAGCCTGTGCTCCACAACGGGAGAGGCCACAACAGTGAGAGGCCCGCGTACCGCAAAAAAAAAAAAAAAAATTATCTCAGACATTTCCGCCCTTCCAGAAGAGGAGAAAGAGAACTTTTCGGAATTTGGAGCTAGGGAAATACTTACACTTGCATCCACCTTTGTTATGGAATTTTAATCATACAGCACTGTTGCAAATAAATCTTCTGAAAAGAGAGCAGCTACAAAAAAATTGCAGCTAGATGTGCACCAGATGTTTTTCTAACAGGCAGTTTAACTGGATTATATAAATCGAGTATAATGATGGTTTTTAAATCTCCATTTTCCCCAGGTCCGTTTTATTTTATGATTCTATCATCAGATTTCTTTGGAGACACCCAGGCTTCCTGTCTTTTTTTCTGTATTCTTTTCATTTTATACCTGCTTTATCCTTTAATTTGAACTTGAATCACAGTCATCCCTGTCATCTGTTCTTCCCTTTTTCTCCTTTTAGTTCTCTCTCTTCTATATTCTTTCTAAAATATTTTATACACACGTAGCTTTTATTAGAAATAGAACTTTTTATTAGAACTTTAGGTTAGAAATTCTCTAGCCTAAAAGTTTTCTTTACTTTAGAATATGATCCAAAAGGTGTCTAGTTGAATGGAAGCAGGGATTTAAAAGGCTGAGATTAAATATGTTAACTTAAATTTTGATATTTGAAAATAAGATATGATGAGCAGTACAATAAGTTTATTTGACGAATAATTTGGCATCTTTTGCTGGCATTAGAATAAAATTGGTGAGGAAGAAATTTCATCTGTTTTGGTTAATTAACAATTTTCTTGCCAGTGTGTTTTGTATGGATGTGGCATTTAGGAATGTCAGAGACATAAGTATTGTCATGCTAGAGAGAGATGTTGTGGGAAATACTTTGGTTGCTGTATATGCACTTATTTAGAATTTTAATTCAGCTTCTGGTATGTTGTATCTGTACGTATGTTCAACTCCGTCTTGGTTTTCTATCCTATGGTGTTTAGGAAGCACATCTATCTAAAACATCCCATCTATTTTCTTTTTTGTCTTTAATGATACAATACAATTTATTAATTTTAATAAACCTTGACCCTTGAGTAAGCATCTTTTAAATATTTTGTGTCACAAAATGGGAAGTATACATAAAACATTTTAGCTTTATATTGAAGTACGAAGGCTCTCATGAGGTTGAATTGTGAGCTGAACTGTTGGCTTTTTGCATAGAATACCATTTTTCCTTGAAAGAGCCACTGATACACAACCATACACACCTATGGCTGTTCAGATTTGTGTATTCGACAGACCTTTCCTTAAAAATGTCAATTCAAGAAAACAAAATACTATATTTGCTGCCAAGGATAAAATTGGAAATTTCAGGTAAAAATTTACATTTTTGAAAACTTGTGTCTACCCTGAGCTTGAAAACTTCCTAGTTCTTAAAGATTTTTCTGACGAGCTCAATGGTAATACAAAGGTAACTTTTTGATATTGTGTAGTGAAATGTGTGAACAGGTGGAAGATAAGTATAACTCAGTAAACCAATATTTTCTAAAAAGTATCAATGTATAATGTCACAGAATTATGTGTGGTAAGAGAACGATCCAATGTAAAAGATAGACCAATCGATTTCAATGTAATAGAGTAAAAATATTTACTTAGACAATTTAAGTTTCCACATTGTAGCTAAATTAAAAAAAAACTTCCACTTACTGAGTTTTGGTGTGGTTTCAAAAAAGAAATAATATCCCCAATCAGCTGAAAAGAGCTATGAAAATACTTTTCCTTTTCTTAAGTATATATCTGCATTAAGTCAGATATTTTTCATATACTTCAGCAAGAGTAACCTCTCAACATATTGAATACAGACCCTTATATGAAAATTCAGCTGCTTCTATTAAGCCAAACATTAAAGATATTTGCAAAAATGTAAAACATTGCCACTCTTCTCACAATTCTTTTCTTTGGGAAATATAAATAATTATAAATATAATTATTTATAAAAATATATCATTTTCTTTAAAAAATAATGGGTTTATCATCATTCATTTAAAATAAATACATACTTCTGAATTTTTCAGTTTTAATGTCTAATATAAGAAGTGACAAATGTAACATCCATCACCATTCATAGTTACAAATTTTTTTTTCTTGTGGTGAGAACTGTTAAGATCCCCTCTCTTAGCAACTTTTCAATATGTAATACAGTATTATTAACTATAGTCACCATGCCCTGCATTACATCCCCATGATGGATTTATTTTATAACTAGAAGTTTGTAGTTTTTGATACTTTTCATTCAGTATGTTTCTTCTTGATGATGTAGTATATCCTTTAATAATTCTTTCAGACAGGTTTGACTGTGGATGATAAATTCTCTAATTCTTTGTCAAAACTTCCCATTTATTTTTCTAGGAAAGTAAGCATATTTAAGTAAATACTTTGGTGGTTCTGGAAATTTTCTGTAATTTTCTATGCAGATAAACACATATACATATTAACATTTGCCCCTATATAAACTATATTTATTATGAAAATAACGCTTGACAGTTAAAAACCAAGAATATGGAAGTCCTTCCTAGAGCTTTATTTATTAATGATTGGGTGTCTGTTCTTTGCAGCTTTTCTCTACGTCCCTAACCGTGGTTCTTACATTTCAGAAGGCATCAGAATCTACAGGGGGGCTTTAACAGAGATTGCTGAAGCCCATCTCCACCATTTTTTTTGTGTGTTTTTTGTTTGCGGTACACAGGCCTCTCACTGTTGTGGCCTCTCCCGTTGCGGAGCACAGGCTCCGGAAGCACAGGCTCAGCAGCCATGGCTCACGGGCCCAGCCGCTCCGTAGCATGTGGGATCTTCCCGGACCAGGGCACGAACCCATGTCCCCTGCATCGGCAGGCAGACTCTCAACCACTGCGCCACCAGGGAAGCCCCCATCTCCACCATTTTTGATTCAGTATGTCGTCGATGGGGACTGGTTGATTTTTAACCACATGCACATAATACTTTGAGCAAATTTCTCAAAAGTTTTTCGGTGTTGCTGATATTGCTGGCCTAGGAATCACACTTGGAGTCCACTGGTCTATAAAATGCTACAGGTTAAATTGGTATTTTTCTAATTTCCTTTCCCCAAATGTAACTTAGGGGAGGCATCAAATTAATTTTGCAGTGGCCTTGAAACTGCCTGCCTTGAAATCCTCACTTCGTCAACAATAAAAACTGTTGCTGTTGTTATTATTATAGAGTAATGTACAAATATGATCAAGTATTACATGCTTGAGGTTAAAAAATCATACGGTACAGAGGCATTTAAAGTGGATAGCAACTTCCTCCCCTTCTGTATTTCCAGTTCTCAGAGGGAACCATCTTCACCTCAATTAACCCTTTTCTCTGGCATTTACCCCTATATATTGCTATTATGTTTAAATTGTTGTTTCTTGATTCATCACTTTAAACACATACTTGTTTTGTGAGAGGAATCCTTGAATTAGTAAACCAAACTTCTCTGTCTCCATCCCAGAAGGATTTTATTACTAATTTTAGTTCCTTGATTGATTATTTTTAGACTCTAAGTAGTATTTTACCTTTGTATTTCTTGTTTCATCAGTTATAGACAATAGCTCTTGATTCCTCACTTCGTGATATGAAGATAACAATAACATTATTCTTTCGGCTCTTCTCGATTTCTAGCTCTTGTTTTCTGTGATTTCGTCACATGACCTTTCATTTTATTCTATAACCAAAATTGTCCTCTTTTCTTTGTCAAGGTTTTGATAAGAGCTTGAAAATAGAATAGTTTACTTGATCTCACTATGTGCTTCTTGTTCACTAGAGGGCCATGTAGTGTAATGATTGTATTGTCTTGTTTTATTATTATTTTTTTAAATTTATTTATTTTTGCCTGTGTTGGGTCTTTGTTGCTGCTTGCGGGCTTTCTCTAGTTGTGGTGAGCAGGGGCTACTCTTTGTTGTGGTGTGCGGGCTTCTCATTGCAGTGGCTTCTCTTGTTGTAGAGCACGAGCTCTAGGCACGTGGGCTTCAGTAGTTGTGGCACACAGGCTTAGTTGCTCTGCGGCATGTGGGATCTTCCCGGACCAGGGCTCGAACCCGTGTCCCCTGCATTGGCAGGCGGACTCTTAACCACTGCGCCACCAGGGAAGCCCTGTCTTTGTTTTTGAACTCTGTTTCACATGGAGTTTCTATTGAATTTTTTTAAAAAACTTGACTCTTTGCCTTTATCATAGTCTAATTTTAATTTTTTTTCATGTTTACTATTTATTTATTTGGCTGCATCAGGTCTTAGTTGCAGCATGTGGGATCTTTAGTTGGGGCATGCAGGAGCTTTAGTTGCAGCATGTGGACCCTTAGTTGTGGCATGTGTGACCTAGTTCCCTGACCCGGGATTGAACCTGGGCCCCCTGCATTGGGAGCGTGGAGTCTTGGCCACTGGACCATCAGGGAAGTCCCCTCATTTTTAAATAAATCAATATCATACCAACTATTTTGTTAATTTCCCTTTTACGCAAAGGCCTCTCTCTGAGACCTTTATCTTTTTTCTCTGATCTTAGGTGGCTTTTTCCTAGGACTGCTACATAGCTCTCACCTAGGGATCCCCTTCATAGCTCTCCTCAGTTGGGTCCACTCATTCCTATATCCCCTGATTTCTTCTTTCTCATCCTTTTTCTTAACTTAATCCTTCCTTTTGCTGATTTACATTCTTAATAAAGTTACTAACAAGGAAATAAGTATTGTGAGTCCTACCATGTTTAAAAATGTCTCCATTTGGCATTTAAAATCAATTAATTGGTTGACTTCTATAGAAATTTCTGTTAAGAATTACTTTCCCATCAGAAATCTGAAGATGTTGCTACATTGTCATCTGCCATCCAGTACTAGTGATGGGAAATTTAATTCTTTCTCCTTTGTAGGTGATTTTCCTCTGTCTTCTGTGGAAGCCTTAATATCTTCTCTTTATTCTCAGGGTTCTAAAAATTATCTGATTAATTTCTTTTTTCTGTTCCTTGTCATCTCTGTTTGGAATCTGTTACTTTGGTGGAAAACAAACTGGATTTCTTCTTTTATTTTATTGAATAACTGTCATCTCTTTATTCTATTTTTCTATGAGATACTTTACATTTATCTTCTTCCTGTCCTCCTACTAACATTGTTGGCAATTATATTTTTAATCTCTGAGTCTTTTCTGATTCTCTGATTTTTCCTTTTTCATAGCAACTGTTATTATTTGTGGATGGAATATCTCCTAAGAGGCCACCAAATTAGACTTTTAAACAAAGTTCTATTTCCTGCCTTGTGTGTTTTTCCTTTTTTTTTTTTTTTTTAATCCTGGGATCTTTTTGTTTTGTTTTGTTTTTATAAACCTTGGTCTTTATGTTGCAGAATTTCCTCAAATGTCTGGTGATGCTTGGTTGCCCATTCATATTTAAGAATGAAGCACTAGGGGCTTCCCTGGTGGCGCAGTGGTTGAGAGTCCGCCTGCCAATGCAGGGGGCGCAGGTTCGTGCCCCGGTCCGGGAGGATCCCACGTGCCGCGGAGCAGCTGGGCCCGTGAGCCATGGCCGCTGGGCCTGCACGTCCGGAGCCTGTGCTCTGCAACGGGAGAGGCCACAGCAGTGAGAGGCCCGCATACTGCAAAAAAAAAAAAAAAAAAAGAATGAAGCACTAACAGACAGACCCCAGAAGGCATGGGTTAGTTTTTGATATATTCTAAAATGCCAAGCTACACATGGCTTCGTTTGGTGCTGTGTCCCCTATGATGGCCTCCCTATTCTTCTCAACATTATTCCCAATTTCTTTAGGGAAGAGCATCTTTTTCTGTGACTTGTATTATAAAAACAGGCTGCCAAGTGTTTTGCACATGGAAGTTGGGAGTGGCGTGGGGAATCAACATCTATAGGCTGTTTTAATCCACGTATCTCCTACTCCTTCTTTCCTGGCTCTTCTGAGTCTTGAGTTCCTCCACATTGGCAACTGGCTCAATGGAGGTCCCCCCAGGGCATCTTCTGGGCTGTGATCTTCCTGCTGTGCTTCGTCTTTCACGTCTCCCGCCTCTGGGCCATCTTGTAATCTTTGGCCAAATCTCCCTCTCATTTAAGAAAATTATTGTGGCTGTTTTTTATTCATCATTCTAATGACATCTCAGGAATGGAGGCAATAAAAGCATATTCTTAATCTTGTGTCCAAAATATAAAGGGTCACATATCAAAGTTTATATTGAAGGTATGTTGTAGTATCTTACTTTGGTGAAATCACAATTTATAAAGAATTGTGTTTCGGCAGAATTTTTAAAGTAATGGTAGATTTTTGTTGATGAGTTAGTATTCGGAACCAGCTGTCAGTCAGCGGGTCTCTGACAAAGTCCTTATTTCATTACTGTAAGCACGGGAGACTTTTTTACATGGGAGAGGTCCAACTGAAGTTTTTGTGATGATAGACATGTTCTATGTCGTGCTTTCCAATGTAGTATCCTGTGTGCCTGTTGAGCGCTTGAAACATGTCTAGTGCTGCTGAGTAACTGAATTTTAAATTGTGTTCACTTTTAATTAATTTAAATTTAAATAGTCCATGTGACTGGTAGCCACCATGTTGGACAGGCCATTCTAGATCATTGGATCATTTTAGTTTTCTTAAAGTACTTATACGTGTTTGCTTTGAGCCCATCAGAGTATTAGTTCTTTAAAGGCAGCGATGTGGTCTGTCTTGGTCCCTCTTGTGTCTTCAATGCTTATCACTGTACCTGGCACACAGTAGGTGCTCAAAAATATTTGTTGCCTACATAAATTGAGAATTGAGAAAGATAACACATTTTTAGTGTGCACGTAGATCTGAGTTTTTCAGTCTACATCTCGGTGGAGATTCAAGACTAGGACTGGGTTGTAAAGAATAGATACACCACTTTCTACTTCAAAACGTCATTTAACACGAGCTGTTATGTTGATCATAGAAACATATTACGTTTCACGGGAAGCTTTTCTTCTACCTGGATGGCATGTTTGCCCTTTTCTCTGTTCTCTTTTCTACTTAGCTAAATCCTCGACATTAAGATTCAGCCTAGGTGACCCTGTACTCCAGGAGGTATTCTGTGACTGTTTCACCCACTCTTCACTTAGCCTTCTCCTCCCTGAGTCTGGATTAGATGCTTCTGCTGCGTTATTGGCGAGCTGCTCACTGCTCACCATCCACTGCTCACATGTTTTCACCATGATACTGCGAGCTTCCTGAAGGCAACACCTTGTCTGATCAGCTCCGTTTCCCAGCATAACACCTGAGAAGGGCAGGCATTTGACTAGCTCTCTTACTCATATTAATTGCTAACCTTGGCTGTTGTATCTAGTACTAGTGGCCTAGGAGGTAAATATGTAATAGCCCAACCTGTTTGTGGCTGTGGTTTGCGCTTCTCTTATTTTTAAATGTAATTATCAGAAGTTGAGAAAAGGACCTATCTTTCTTGGTACTTAGCATATATGGTACAATTTAAACGTGGATAAATACCAAGAATTTATAACTAATAAATTTCATTAATCCTCATCCATGTATTTACGGAAAAGATTGAGCATTTAGCAAGCTAGCATTACTTTGTCTATGCATCTTCTCTTGTCTGGAGCTGAGAGGAGAATGCTAAAATGCATCTTGTGTCTGGGTCGAGGGCTGCACGTGGTGATTGCGGAGCTGACGTGAGAGGTTGCGGTGTTTCAGAGGGTGGGGATGGATACCATTTCCTTAAGTGGGGTTTGCATGTCTGTGAAGCACATTTCAGCAAAACAAGCAGATGCCAATAAACCGTCCTCTTAGTAAACAGGAACGAGGCAAACAACCAGGTGTTTTCCTTAACATGAGCCATGCAGAGAGACACGGGCTGGATAACAAAACAGCCCAGGATGCTTTGTGTCTTTATAGGAGAGAGGTGGGAGGGAAAGACACAGAAACCAGGGATCGTCATAATAAAGGCTGTAAGAGGATTAACTATCAGGGCCGGAGGAAATGTTTCTGAACCACGATGCTGGGAGATGCTGAGGCAACGTGATGTGCCGCCCTGGGGGGTCCTGCCCGCCCTAGCACCCCCCCAACCATGGTCTCTCTAGTAACTTACTGCCACATCTCTACCCCTAACTGAAGAGGCAAGAATCCATCTCAGGGCAAACTCCAAACTTTGGCCACACTCCCCACCTCAGGCTATCCAGCTCCCCAGGTTCCCTGAGATGGAGATATCTCCCGCGGGCTGCACTGAAAGAGCAGGGCCAGTGTGTTCAGGGTGTCCACGTTTGATCTGTCAGCACAGCCTCCCATTTCCACCCAGGAGCATCCTTTCTGCTCGGGCAACTCTGTCTGGAAGCAGGTTTCATTAGCCTCAGCCGGAGGGGGTACCTTATTCATACACATCCTCTCTGAACCTAACATGCACAGTTTCTGAATTAGTTCTGGAACTGACTGTCACGAGAGGTTTTACTAGGTTCCTCCTCTCCCCTTGAATCTATACCACCCCCTCCCTCAGATCAGACAGAGGAAGGGAAGATACCTAGTGAGGGTCAGCAAAGGCCAGAACACGATGCCCCTGCGAGCCTGTCCTCTGCTCACCGCCCTCCCTCCACCAGCTCCTGTGACGTGGGGAAGCCAGGCCTTGGTTCTGGTCTAGCACTGTCCAGGGCGTGGCCTCCCATGGAGCATCCTGGGTAGAGCCCATAGCTTTAGGCCAGAATCTTTTTTTTTTTTTTTTTTCGGTACGCGGGTCTCTCACTGTCGTGGCCTCTCCTGTTGCGGAGCACAGGCTCCGGACGCGCAGGCTCAGCGGCCATGGCCCACGGGCCCAGCCGCTCCGCGGCATGTGGGATCTTCCCGGACTGGGGCACGAACCCGTGTCCCCTGCATCGGCAGGCAGACTCTCAACCACTGCGCCACCAGGGAAGCCCTAGGCCAGAATCTTGATCAAGTTTTGGCAGGACAAGAATGACTTTGATTAACTCCTATAACACCAAAACTGCAAAATATATTTAGCTCTGAGGTTGGTGGAAGCAATGAGAGTTATTTTCAGAGATACTGTCCATCTCTGGGGGACCTCCAAGCCTTGGTCAGGAAGGGAGAGGCGTCCAACACAGACCCCGAGCACCGCTGAAATCCACTCCTCTCAGCATCACAGGGTTCCCCTCAAGGTAGCGTCAGCTGCACTCTCCCCCGAAGACTCAATACCATTGCATTGGCCGTAGAAGACACTGCAGAGCCCACTGCTGCGTCTGTTTTCGGGGCCGTAATTGCAACGAGCGTCAGCGTCCTCTCTGCGCCCATCCTAAGTTCCGGCCAGCATTTCAGCTGCTCTGCCTGCACAGGTGAGGTGATCTGGGCTTATCCTTGGGGGCTGGAGTGGGGGAGGTGTGTTCTCTTCTTCGTCTTCCCAGGATTGGTTGCTGCAAAGACCTACTCCCTGTTAAAGGCATCCAGGGCAGCCCAGGGTCCTTTCTTGTCTTGAGCCACTAGCAGGAGAGGCAACATGGCCAGGTGGGAGTGGAAGTTTTAGACTCGGGTAGAACTTTACCTTATCCTCTTGTGGGAGTGATCATCACTCTGGAAACCATAACCTCTGATCATGTAAACCTTAAGGTTACAGGGCTGGGGAATGTAACTTCCCCAGGGGATATCTGGGGCTGGTGGGTCGAAGGTCATGCTTCACCGCTGGCTGCCGGGGTGTATTTTAGCCACTGGGGACACAGCAGCCTACAGCAGCCTCTGGTTTCCTGCGTCCTAGAGGACGAAGCCTGGGTCGTAAACCCTCGCTGGGAGTCGCTGAGTGGTTTTGGTTTAGTGACTCGGCCACCTGGACTAAAGAAGGAAGAGCAGAGCCAGAGAAGGGCAGGTCATGTGGGACAAAATGAAGGGGCAGAAGCGAAGGACGGGGAAGTTGTAGCAGGCTTCGTGGGAAGGAGGGCAGGACACTTCTCACCTCTTGTCTTACTGTCCTCCAGTCTGGCTGCTGTTTCCACGTCTCCCCTGAAACTGCCCTGGTCCCTCAATCTCTCCTGCAGTTGAATCCTGAAACACTCCCCTAGGCTTAGTGCACTCGAGCCCGCAGCCTCAATACCTTCCAAACACTCTCCCACTGCTTCCGTAAAGTGAGGTCCGCTCTCTCTTCTCCAGTCCACACTGCCTGCTCCTTCTTAGATGGAGTCTGTTGATTCCTCCTTGTCACCTCTGTCATCACTGAATAGCAAAGTGCATCGAGGCTGGAGCCTTCACCTCCTGTTCCTTGATGACCTTCCCTCCCTGTGTTACATCATGGCATCAGGAGTTCTCTGTATGCTTATACCCCCCAATTGGACTGCAGCACAAACTTCTCCCCTGGGCTATAACTCTTTGTATCCAACTGCCTACCTGACATCTTGAGTTCAGTGTGGAACACAACTCTTGCTTCCCATCCTTCATATGTTGCTGCAAGTGGTTGGAAGAAAAAAAAAACTAACTTTTTATTCTTCATTAGAGTTAATTTATATAATTAGAGTTAACTTAGTTAAAATATAATTAGAGTTAACTCTATGAGTTAATTTATTTTTGTAGCTTAAATCCTCCAGGTTTAGCTTATGTAGTGTGTGTACTTTAAAAAAAAAATTAATTCTTAAGTGTACATTTGTGGCCTCTTAAATAACAGCTCAAGGCTCTTCTCCATCTTCCTGCCCCACTTACTTCATTCTGTCCTAATTGCTTTTGCAAAGCACACATGGCCACGGAGCTCTGGAATTAAGGAGGCAGCTAGGGAGGAGGAGAAATGCCCAACCCCTGACCTCCTGAAAGATTCCGCTTCAAGGAGTCAAGATCTCGTACAGTGAGGTCTCCTCTTTGCTTCCTTCTGCTGTGGGTGTGGGTGGTAATTCTGATGTAAAGTACACCCACTGCTTTCTTCTCTGATCTGGCATTCTGCATAAATATTATCTAAAATCTGGTTTCCGAATTTGGTGGAACTATAGGGAGAAGAAAAAAAACAAGGGCAGTGGTAATTCCTGGTTGGGTGTCCTTAACAACATTAGATAAGTTCTATGACTTCAGATTTTGGAATCATAGAATGTCTATTAGATTCATATATTTAACAAATTTACCAGGTGCTTACTAGATACCAGGTATAATACATGCTTGATTTTATCAGGAGAGAACTAAGTATCCACACTTAGCTATCATGAAAATCTAAAATATAGCTACAGAATAATTTCCTTTTCATTTTTTGAGAACACATATACAAAGAAAATACAACTGTGGTTTCCCACTGTGAAAATAGTTATATGGGAAAACTAGAAATGATGAATCAACAGGTAAGGTGGGGAATCCATGGGAGAGGGCAACTCAAAGTTATCCATGCCTTTCTTAATGTTTAGTGACTTAGGAAATATCCAAACTTAGGGAATACTTTCTATTAATTCGCTAATTTGTATTGCTTAGTCATTCTTATTTGTTTCCTAGGTTTTTATAAATTTTCCTGTTATTTTGCTATCCAGTGATTTAAAAAACATTTGTTTTTTTTTTCCCTTAGCCTGCTCTGGCTAATTGTTTAGTGAAATTTAAGAGGTCATGTAAGAAAGGAATATTTTCCCCTCTTATCCTGTTTGTGATATAGTATCTATGTTAGCATTTCTGCATGAGAAAAATAGGCCGTGTATAAATGAATAGGTGACAGATTGGCTCATTCTTCAGTCATTATGTGAGGACAAAACTCAGAAAGGATTGTGTCGCATTAATTAAATATGAATAATGGCTATGAAAATGAATCAGAGAAACCATTGTTAGAAATCTCTTGGGAACCTGTTCTTCAGAAAATATGTGTGAGAAAAGTCATCCTCCAATGGAGAGGAAAATGTCTCTTTATGGAGTTTATTTGTATACGTATTTTGAAAATCTAAATTAACTTGTTAAACAGTGAAACATAAAATATATGTGAGTTATTCAAATCTATAAATTTAAACTCAGTGTAAATTCCCTAAAAATATTACACATGCATTAAAACTACCAAGCTGGTATGCCATGGAGTGGTAGGCTAACATTTTTGAGGGCACTGGGACTCTAAGTATTCTTACTGTTTTGAATGGTTGAAACAGTGTCTGATGTAATTTTGGTGTGTGAGACTCATTCAAGTATGAAGCATATAAAAATGTTCAGAAGGTGTTTCTTATGATTGCTAAGATGGCTGCACGTGTGGGCATTTTCTTCAATGGCAGTAAAATATGTTGCTGAAGTGTAATTGTTTCTACTTTGACAGCATTTGACTATAAAAAGTGGTCAGATAAATCAGTACTTACACTTCTCATTGACTCTGGGGGAAAAAAAGTCAAGTCTTTATTAGTATTGATATTTTAATTCTTTGGATGAAATATTTCCCACACTCTCAAGTACTCTCATAAAAATTCTGAGAAAACCTTGTCCGTTCACTTAAAGATCGATCCATTTATCAAATTTATAGAGTGTCCATATTTTTAGCAATAGATTTAGAACAAAAGAATGGACCGCACCAAACAAATCTCCATATATATTTATTTAAAATCTGAGAGACAATTATCTCATTTTTCTCATTCTACGCTCAGGTTCTGCCCACCCACATGTTCATATTTAACCCGACTTCTTGAGCCGAGTGGTTCTAAGCACGCTCTTGCTGCCTGACTCACGTGAAAGCCAATACTGTTGTTGCAGGAAGGGGGACGCCTTCCAGGGCCCGAGAGTGGGCTCTTGTCTAACACTCGGAAATGAACTGTCCAAGGAGACACACACGCTGACAAAGCAAGAGACCTTATCGGGAAGGGGCGCCTAGCTGGAGAGCGGCACGGTAAGCGAGCCCAGGAGAACTGCTCTGCCACGTGACTCGCAGTCTCGGTTTTATGGTGATGGAGTTAGTTTCCGGGTTGTCTCTGGCCAATCACTCTGACTCAGGGTCCTTCCTGGTCACCGCCCAGCCAAGATGGAGTCAGCGAGGAGGATCCTAGGAGGTCGGTAGGACATATGGACTGGCGTCTCCTCTCTCCTTTTCACCTTCCCCGAATTCTTCCGGTTGGTGGTAGCTTGTTAGTTCCCCGTTCCTTACCTGGACCTCCTGGTGTAAGAGAACTCATGCAAGCGGTTACTATGGTGCCCGGCCAGGGTGGGCGGTTTCACTCTGTGGTTTCCCTAACACCATGGCACTGGCTTTTGAGAAAAGAAAGAGCTTTATGGAGGTGCACCAGCAAGCAGACAGGAGGCAAGCTCTCCAGTCTGTCTCTTCATCCAGTGTTTGGGGCACAATGTAAAGAGTTAGAGGAATTTCAAACTTGGAAGCTGATTGGCTCGTTGCTAGTTAATCCATATAAACTACCTGTGCTGCTGGGATCCTGATTTTCTTCACTGACCAGCTTCTTGCTTTGTAAAGGGCTTCAGTGGCAACATTTCTATTCTTTGAGTGCCGTGAACTGCAGACTCTTGGCTCTAGGGTCATCCTGGAGGCCTGAGTTCCCATCTTGCACCTGCGCAGTGTTGCCTCTATAAAATAACCCTAGGTTTGATTAATTAACAACCTATTCAGGGAGGCCAAAGCAGTTTAAGCTGGTGCTGTTTCAAGTTGATTAACCAATAACCCATTTACGAGGCAAAACTAGTTTTAGCTGGTCAGTGTTTTGCGTGCTGTTTCAAGGTTACTGTTTGTTTTTATCATTTTGAAATGAAGATGCATATGTAATAAATATATTCCTGTTGTTAAAAGTTCACACAATGTGTATGAATCTAAATCTTCTCCCCAATTAACCTCCTTCTTCTTTTCAGAGGTGACCATGTATGTTACTTTTCTATTTTGGGGTAACAAATCACCATAAATTTAGCAGCCTAAAAGAACGCTCGGGTATCATCTCAGTTCTGAAGGTCAGAAGTGCCGGGGGCTCAGCTGGTCTCCCTGGTCGGGGTCTCATGAGGCTGAAATCAAAGTGTTGTCCAGAGTAAGCTTCTCACCTGGGGCCCAGGGCGCTCTCCCAACCTCAGTGGTTCTTGGCAGAATCATTTTCCTTCTCATGCTTTCCCTGTGGTCCCCTCCATCTCCAGGCCGGCTGGGGGCTCTGTTTCTGGTGCTCTCATTGTTCTCCTGATGCCTTTTGATTGATCTCTTTGACTTTTTCTTCCTCATCTGGTAAGAAGCTCTTTTTCAAGGGCTCATGTGATTAATGCAGGGCCCACACGTAATACAGGAGGACCTCCCTATCTTAGGGTTACTTGATGAATAATCTAAATGACATGTTTTGCCGTGTAACTCCTGGGCATGGCATGAGGGGATGAAGGTCGTGGGGGCCAAAAATCTGCCTACCGGATGATCGTAGTCGATTTGGCACTTCCTTTTTTTTTCTTTTTTCACATCTGTATTGGCGTATAATTGCTTTACAATCGTGTGTTAGTTTCTGCCTTATAACAAAGTGAATCAGTTATATATATACATATATCCTCATATCTCTTCCCTCTTGCGTCTCCCTCCCACCCTCCCTATTCTACCCCTCTAGGTGGTCACAAAGCACCGAGCTGATCTCCCTGTGCTATGCGGCTGCATCCCACTAGTCATCTATTTTACATTTGGTAGTATATATAAGTCCATGCCACTCTCTCACTTTGTCCCAGCTTACCCTTCCCCCTCCCCGTGTCCCCCTCCCCATGTCCATTCTCTACATCTGCATCTTTATTCCTGTCCAACCCCTAGGTTTTCCAGAACCTTTTTTTTTCTTTAGATTCCATATCTGTTAGCATACGGTATTTATTTTTCTCTTTCTGACTTACTTCACTCTGTATGACAGACTCTAGGTCCATCCACCTCACTACAAATAACTCAATTTTGTTTCCTTTTATGGCTGAGTAATATTCCACTGTATATATGTGCCACATCTTCTTTATCCATTCATCTGTCGATGGATACTTAGGTTGCTTCCATGTCCTGGCTATTGTAAATAGAGTTGCAGTGAACATTGTGGTACATGACTCTTTTTGAACTGTGGATTTCTCAGGGTATATGCCCAGTAGTGGGATTTCTGGGTCATATGGTAGTTCTGTTTTTAGCTTTTTAAGGACCCTCCATACTGTTCTCCATAGTGGCTGTATCAATTTACATTCCCACCCACAGTGTAAGAGGGTTCCCTTTTCTCCACACCCTGTCCAGCATTTATTGTTTCTAGATTTTTTGATGATGGCCATTCCGACCACTGTGAGATGATATCTCATTGTAGTTTTGATTTGCATTTCTCTAATGATTAATGATGTTGAGCATTCTTTCATGCGTTTGTTGGCAATCTGTATATCTTCTTTGGAGAAATGTCTATTTAGGTCTTCTGCCCATTTTTGGATTGGGTTGTTTGGTTTTTTGACATTGAGCTGCATGAGCTGCTTATAAATTTTGGAGATTAATCCTTTGTCAGTTGCTTCATTTGCAAATATTTTCTCCCATTCTGAGGGTTGTCTTTTCGTCTTGTTTATGGTTTCCTTTGCTGTGCAAAAGCTTTGAAGTTTCATTAGGTCCCATTTGTTTATTTTTGTTTTTATTTCCATTTCTCTAGGAGGTGGGTCAAAAAGGATCTTGCTGTGATTTATGTCATAGAGTGTTCTGTCTATGTTTTCCTCTAAGAGTTTGATAGTGTCTGGACTTACATTTAGGTCTTTAATCCATTTTGAGTTTACTTTTGTGTATGGTGTTAGGGAGTGTTCTAATTTCATTCTTTTACATGTAGCTGTCCAGTTTTCCCAGCACCACTTATTGAAGAGGATGTCTTTTCTCCATTGTATATTTTTGCCTCTTTATCAAAAATAAGGTGACCATATGTGCATGGGTTGATCTCTGGGCTTTCTATCCTGTTCCATTGATTTATATTTCTGTTTTTGTGCCAGTACCGTACTGTCTTGATTACTGTAGCTTTGTAGTATAGGCTGAAGTCAGGGAGCCTGATTCCTCCAGCTCTGTTTTACTTTCTCAAGATTGCTTTGGCTATTCGGGGTCTTTTGTGTTTCCATACAAATTGTGAAATTTTTTGTTCTAGTTCTGTGAAAAATGCCAGTGGTAGTTTGATAGGGATTTCATTGAATCTGTAGATTGCTTTGGGTCGTAGAGTCATTTTCACAATGTTGATTCTTCCAATCCAAAAACCTGGTATATCTCTCCATCTATTTGTATCATCTTTAATTTCTTTCATCAGTGTCTTATAATTTTCTGCATACAGGTCTTTTGTCTCCTTAGGTTGGTTTATTCCTAGGTATTTTATTCTTGTTGTTGCAATGGTAAATGGGAGTGTTTTCTTAATTTCACTTTCAGATTTTTCATCATTAGTGTATAGGAACGCAAGAGATTTCTGTGCATTAATTTTGTAACCTGCTACTTTACCAAATTCACTGATTAGCTCTAGTAGTTTTCTGGTAGCATCTTTAGGATTCTCTATAGTATGTCATCTGCAAACAGTGACAGCTTTACTTCTTCTTCTCTGATTTGGATTCCTTTTATTTCTTTTTCTTCTGTGATTGCTGTGGCTAAAACTTCCAAAACTATGTTGAATAAGAGTGGTGAGAGTGGGCAACCTTGTCTTGTTCCTGATCTTATTGGAAATGGTTTCAGTATTTCACCATTGAGGATGATGTTGGCTGTGCGTTTGTCATATATGGCCTTTATTATGTTGAGGTAAGTTCCCTCTAGGCCTACTTTCTGGAGGGTTTTTATCATAAATGTGTGTTGAATTTTGTTGAAAGATTTCTCTGCATCTATTGAGATGATCATATGGTTTTTCTCCTTCAATTTGTTAATATGGTGTACCACATTGATTGATTTGTGTATATTGAAGAATCCTTGCATTCCTGGGATAAACCCCACTTGATCATGGTGTATGATCCTTTTAATGTGCTGTTCGATTCTGTTTGCTAGTATTTTGTTGAGGAATTTTGCATCTATTTTCATCAGTGATTTTGGCCTTTAGTTTTCTTTGTGACATCTTTGTCTAGGTTTGGTATCAGGGTGATGGTGGCCTCATAGAATGAGTTTGGGAGCGTTCCTCCCTCTGCTATACTTTGGAAGAGTTTGAGAAGGATAGGTGTTAGCTCTTCTCTAAGTGTCTGATAGAATTCGCCTGTGAAGCCATCTTGTCCTGGGCTTTTGTTTGTTGGAAGAATTTTAATCACAGTTTCAATTTCAGTGCTTGTGATTGGTCTGTTCATATTTTCTATTTCTTCCTGGTTCAGTCTCAGAAGGTTGTGCTTTTCTAAGAATTTGTCCACTTCTTCCAGGTTGTCCATTTTATTGGCATATAGTTGCTTGTAGTAATCTCTCAAGTCCTTTGTATTTCTGCAGCGTCAGTTGTTACTTCTCCTTTTTCATTTCTAATTCTATTGATTTGAGTTTTCTCCCTTTTTATCTTGATGAGTCTGGCTAATGGTTTATCAATTTTGTTTATCTTCTCAAAGAACCAGCTTTTAGTTTTATTGATCTTCGCTATTGTTTCCTTCATTTCTTTTTCATTTGTTTCTGATCTGATCTTTATGATTTCTTTCCTTCAGATAACTTTGGGGTTTTTTTGTTCTTCTTTCTATAATTGCTTTAGGTGTAAGGTTAGGTTGTTTATTTGAGGTGTTTCTTGTTTCTTAAGGTACGATTTTATTGCTATAAACCTCCCTCTTAGAACTGCTTTTGCTGCATCCCATAGGTTTTGGGTTGTTGTGTTTTCATTGTCATTTGTTTCTAGGTATTTTTTGATTTCCTCTTTGATTTCTTCAGTGATCTCTTGGTTATTAAGTAGTGTATTGTTTAGCATCCTTGTGTTTATATTTTTTACAGATGTTTTCCTGTAATTGGTATCTAGTCTCATAGCGTTGTGGTCAGAAAAGATACTTGATATGATTTCAATTTTCTTAAATTTACCAAGGCTTAATTTGTGACCCACGATATGATCTATTCTGGAGAATGTTCCATGAGCACTTGAGAAGAAAGTGTATTCTGTTGGTTTTGGATGCAATGTCCTATAAATATCAATTTGGTCCATCTTGTTTAATGTATCATTTAAAGCTTGTGTTTCTTTATTTATTTTCATTTTAGATGATCTGTCCATTGGCAAAAATGGGGTCTTAAAGTCCCCTACTATGATTTTGTTACTGTTGATTTCCCCTTTTATGGCTGTTAGTATTTGCGTTGTGTATTGAGGTGCTCCTATGTTGGGTGCATAAATATTTATAATTGTTATATCTTCTTCTTGGATTGATCCCTTGATCATTATGTAGTGTCCTTCTTTGTCTCTTGTGATAGTCTTTGTTTTAAAGTCTATTTTGTCTGATATGAGAATTGCTACTCCAGCTTTATTTTGATTTCCATTTGCATGGAGTATTTTTTTCCATCCCCTCACTTTCAGTCTGTATGTGTCCCAAGGTCTGTAGTGGGTCTCTTGTAGACAGCATAGATATGGGTCTTGTTTTTGTATCCATTCAAGCAGTCTATGTCTTTTGGTTGGAGCATTTAATCCATTTACCTTTAAGGTAATTATCGATATGTATGTTCCTACTACCATTTTGTTAATTGTTTGGGGTTTGATATTGTAGGTCTTTTCTTTCTCTTGTGTTTCCTGCCTAGAAAAGTTCCTTTAGCATTTGTTGTAAAGCTGGTTTGGTGGTGCTGAACTCTCTCAGCTTTTGCTTGTCTGTAAAGGTTTTAATTTCTCCATCAAATCTGAATGAGATCTTGCTGGGTAGAGTAATCTTGGTTGTAGGTTTTTCCCTTTCATCACTTTAAATATGTCCTGCAACTCCCTTCTGGCTCGCAGAGTTTCTGCTGAAAGATCAGCTGTTAACCTTATGGGGATTCCCTTGTATGTTATTTGTTGTTTTTCCTTTGCTGCTTTTAATATTTTTTCTTTAATTTTTGATAGTTTGATTAATATGTAGTTTTGTCATGTTTCTCCTTGGATTTATCCTCTGTGGGACTCTCTGTGCTTCCTGGACTTAACTGTTTCCTTTCCCATATTAGGGAAGTTTTCGACTATAATCTCTTCAAATATTTTCTCAATACCTTTTTTTTTCTCTTCTTCTTCTGGGACCCCTATAATTCGAATGTTGGTGCGTTTATTGTTGTCCCAGAGGTGTCTGAGACTGTCCTCAATTCTTTTCATTCTTTTTTCTTTATTCTGCTCTGCAGTAGTTATTTCCACTATTTTATCTTCCAGGTCACTTATCCGTTCTTCTGCCTCTGTTATTCTGCTATCGATCCCTTCTAGAGAATTTTTAATTTCACTTATTGTGTTGTTCATCATTGTTTGTTTGCTCTTTAGTTCTTCAAGGTCCTTGTTTAACGTTTCCTGTATTTTCTCCATTCTATTTCCAAGATTTTGGATCATGTTTACTATCATTATTCTAAATTCTTTTTCAGGTAGACTGCCTATTTCCTCTTCATTTATTAGGTCTGGTGGGTTTTTACCTTGCTCCTTCATCTGCTGTGTGTTTCTACGTCTTCTCATTTTGCTTAACTTACTGTGTTTGGGGCCTCCTTTTCACAGTCTGCAGGTTCATAGTTCTCGTTTTTTTTTTGGTGTCTGCCCTTAGTGGCTAAGGTTGGTTCATTGGGTTGTGTAAGCTTCCTGGTGGAGGGGACTGGTGCCTGTGTTCTGGTGGATGAGGCTGGATCTTGTCTTTCTGGTGGGCAGGTCCACGTCTGGTGGTGTGCTTTGGGGTGTCTGTGAACTTGGTATGATTTTAGGCAGCCTCTCTGCTAATGGGTGGGGTTGTGTTCGTGTCTTGCTAGTTGTTTGGGTGTCCAGCACTGTAGCTTGCTGGTCGTTGAGTGGAGCTGTGTCTTGGCATTGAGATGGAGATCTCTGGAAGATTTTTGCCGTTGGATATCACGTGGAGCTGAGAGGTCTCTGGTGGACCAGTGTCCTGAACTTGGCTCTCCCACCTCAGAGACACAGCCCTGATGCCTGGCTGGAGCACCAGGAGCCTGTCATCCATACGGCTCAGAATAAAAGGGAGGAAAAAAGAAAGAAAGAATGAAAATGATAAAATAAAATAAAATGAAATAAAGTTATTAAAATAAAAAATACTTATGACAAAAATTTTTAATGTAATAAAAATGAAAGAAAGAAGAGAGCAACCAAAGCAAAAAACAAATCCACCAATGATAACAAGTGCTAAAAACTATACTAAAAAAAAAAAGAAAAAAAAATGGACAGACAGAACCCTAGGACAAATGGTAAAAGCAAAGCTATACAGACAAAATCACACACAGAATCATACACACACACACTCACAAAAAGAGAAAAAGGGAGAAATAATATATGTATCATTGCTCCCAAAGTCCCCCTCCTCAATTTGGGATGATTCGTTGTCTATTCAGGTATTCCACAGATGCAGGTACATCAGGTTGACTTTGGAGATTTAATCCGCTGCTCCTGAGGCTGCTGGGAGAGATTTCCCTTTCTCTTCTTTGTTCACACAGCTCTGGGGGTTCACCTTTGGATTTGGACCCACCTCTGTGTGTAGGTCACTGGAGGGAGTCCGTTCTTCGCTCAGACAGGATGGGGTTAAAGGAGCCGCTGTTTTGGGGTCTCTGGCTTACTCAGGCCGGGGGGAGGGAGGGGCACGGAGTGCGGGGCGAGCCTGCTGTGGCAGAGGCCGGCGTGACGTTGCACCAGTGTGAGGCGCGCCGTGTGTTCTCCCGGGGAAGTTGTCCCTGGGTCACGGGACCCTGGCAGTGGCGGGCTGTACAGGCTTCCCGGAGTGGGGTGTGGATAGTGACCTGTGCTCGCACACAGGCTTCTTGGTGGCGGCAGCAGCGGCCTTAGCGTCTCGCGCCCGTCTCTGGAGCTCGTTTAAGCGGCACTCTTAATCCCCTCTCCTCGCGCACCAGGAAACAAAGAGGTAAGAAGTCTCTTGCCTCTTCGGCAGGTCCAGACTTTCCCCCGGACTCCCTCCCGGCCAGCCGTGGCGCACTAACCCCTTCAGGCTGTGTTCACGCCGCCAACCCCAGTCCTCTCCCTGCGCTCCGACAGAAGCCCGGGCCTCAGCTCGCAGCCCCGCCCGCCCCGGCGGGTGAGCAGACAAGCCTCTCGGGCTGGTGAGTGCCGGTCGATCCTCTGTGCGGGAATCTCTCCGCTTTGCCCTCCGCACCCCTGTGGCTGCGCTCTCCTCCGCGGCTCCGAAGCTCCCCCCTCCGCCACCCACAGTCTCCGCCCGCGAAGGGGCTTCCTAGTGTGTGGAAACGGCTCCCTCCCACTGGTGCAGGTCCCGTCCCTATTCTTTTGTCTCTGTTTATTCTTTTTTCTTTTGCCCTACCCAGGTACGTGGGGAGTTTCTTGCCTTTTGGGAGGTCTGAGGTCTTCTGCCAGCGTTCAGTGGGTGTTCTGTAGGAGTTGTTCCTCGTGTAGATGTATTTCTGATATACTTGTGGGGAGGAAGGTGATCTCCGCGTCTTACTCCTCCGCCATCTTGAAGCTCCTCTCGGCACTTTCTGAATGAACGTTTTAGTGGTCACATATGTAGCTAACTTTCATGAGTCGCCCATAAGTACTTGACAAGAGGGTGTTTTCACTGTTTTCTGAGTTTTCTATATAAATTAGATATTATGTTCTTTAAATCATTTAAATCTTGACATGTTTTTACCTGCTTGTGTTAGAGTTTAAACTCGTTTTAAACATCTCATGCTACTAGCTTGTTTCTATTTCTTGTCTCTCCTGCCCTTCTTGCTTTACAGATGTTATGGCCATGCTATTTGGAGCACAGTGATTCCTAAATTATGTTCATGGTGAATTGTACCTTCTGGGATTTGAAGTACTAGTCTTTGCCCTTGTAATTTTTTTTTTTTTTTATCTTGCAAAGGTTTTGGCTCTGTATTTCACAGCATCACTTAATAAGATCATGATCTCTCTGTTCTCTCTTTCTTTTCGTTTTGTTTCATTTTCTTTTCCTTTTTTTCTTCTTCTGGTGAGTGCTATTCATCTGTTAATAAGTTTTACTGACCTCTTCCCTCTTATTTTATTTTTCATTATTGCATGTTTGCTTTGATACCCTGCCACTCCCTTTTATTTTATGTACCTTTGAATGAATTGGGCTTTCCTGGACCACCCATTAGCAAGTTTCCTTGTGGGATATTAGATAGACCAGAGCAGAATTCCATTTTAGTTGCTTTTCTTTTTCTGTCCTTTGGAAACATGACTTATTTGTAGCCATATCCCATCGGGTTTTTGAAACAAAGCTGCATCCAACAGGCCTTTTTTGGCAGCTCAGCTCAATCTATTTCTCCCAACAGTGGTGGCCAAAAAGGGATATAACTCTTGCCCTGAGCACGTGTCCACACTTCTGGAAGTGTAACATTTGTGCTGTCTAAGCTATGGTGCCTTCTAAATGGCTCCCATTGTAGTTTAGGATTTTTTCCCAACTCCTACATATGATCTGAGGTCTGGGGTTTATAGGGGTCTCCTAGTATCCCTGAAATTGACACCTAGGAAGAGAAGGAAAGATCCTTGCTGATTTATGAGCTCTGTTCATAATGGGATAATGGATGGGGGAAGGGGAGGTCTCTGGAAGTTTTAAAATTTTGGATGTAGTCCTTTGTGTGTTTAAAAATATTTTCTTCCAGGCTGGGCTTGTCTTTTTTTCAGTGGAGATTACCGTTTTTATATAGTCAGAATTATCCATTTTTCTTTATTGCTTCTCTGCTTTGCGTCTTGTTTAAGGAAGGTTCCTTCCTCTCCCCAAAGTTATAAGCAATTCCGCTGTTTTTTCCCCAATGCTACCAGAGTTTTCTTTTTCACATTTAGTCCTTTACACATTGAGAATTGATATGTTGTCTATGTGATGCAGGGATCTGCATAAATTTACTTTTATTTAAAAAAATTGTAGTTATTGTTCCAACACTGCATAGACAAATTGAACAGTGCATCCCTTCCAACTGCTTTGAAAGGCCACCTTTTCATATTTTCAGCTCTAAAAACTGGGACTGTTTGTGAATAGTTTCTTGGTTCTATTGATCTATTTATCATTGCTGGCACTTTTACCCATGCTGTTTAATTTCCTACAGTTTTGAAGTATATCAAGCAAGTATTCCCTCCTTCTTTTCCAAAATCTCTTTGCCATTCATGTTGTTATTTCTCTTTTACATGACTTTTCTCATCAGCTTGTCAAATTTTGAAATGTTTTATAAACATTAGGATACGTACTGAACTTTCATTGAATATATATGTCAATTTAAGGAACATGATTAGCTGTATTGGTGTTGAGTCCCCTCGTGTGGGAATGGCTTTCTCCCTTCACTTATTCAGCTTGTCCTTCAGAAAAGTTTCAGATTGTTTATCATCTAGATCTTGCACATTTCTTGAGAGATTTGTTCAGTGTTTTACAGTTTTTAAAAAATTTTATGGCTCTTGTGAATGGAAATTTTTGTTGTATTCATTTGGTTATTGCAAGTGTAGGGGAAAGCTATTGATTTTTCATTTGTTAATATTCTACACAACCATTTTTATGGTTTCCATTTACCCTTGTTGTTCTTCAGAGCTGGGATGTTTCCCTGCCCCTTTGCTGTAGCTTACTTATCATTTGCGGGTTAGCTGACAGCCTAGCTTCCTTCATAAATGTCTCCTGCAAACGCCTTTCCTTAAAAATTTCCCCTTCCTCTGAAAAGACTGGCAGTCTGTTGATGCTGTTAAGGTATTTGTGCTATCTTTATTGTTTCATGAATGCTTTATTTTCTTTCCAGATTATAAACTGCATGATGACTCTGACCAAATTTCAAGATTATTCTCTTTACACAAATGATTTAATGATGAGCTTGTGATTATCAGCAAATACTTGATCTTGTAAAACCACTCTTAGATCCATAGAACTGCTATTTTAGCATGTTAATTATCATATTAGTTGGTTCTTATAATTCCAAAAATATTTATAAAAAACACATGCTTTTAAAAGATTCTGCCTTTTCCAGTTTTTGCTGAATCAATCCATGATAACAACTATGGTAATTATTCCCCAACTTAGACTATTGCTTTTCTGGAAAGAATTTGAAATTCAAGCAAAATTCTAATCACACATCTCATCCAAAAAGAATGCACAAGAGTCAGGGATTGGCAGCTGTTCAATTTCCTATGCTGTTTCATTGGTCCTGGTTGTAATGTACCCTGGAGCATTTGTCATCATAAGCAGAGGAGGTTTATGAGTCTAAGACCCAGGAGGTCAGATGTGGTATGCTGCTGCATTGCCCATTACCATTATTTACACTCACCCTGGAACTGAATTGGTTTCCTGTTTCTTTTCATTTAACAATGTTTACAATGTGGAAATAAGCTGGTAATAAAATTTCTTGGCCATTTTTAATCTAGCTGGTGAACTCCGCCTTCCCTGGAAATAGAGCAGCTGCGTGGTTGATTTTGTAGCTGTCTTGTCCTGTCTTGTCTTGCCACTCTTCCCATCCCTGCTCCGTGCCCTCATTCCCCAGCGAGGTTCAGGATGCTCATCTGTTTGCCTGCCTCACCTGCTCCGCCGGCTGCTTCGAGCAGCCTGGCTATTTGTATTATACTTGGGGGATTAATTACCAAGTACAAGCCTATAGGGAGTCAGGAAGAATATAAAATGCTTCAGTGCAGGCTTAGCAGAAGGGAACTTTGAATCAACTTCTCCCCACTAAAAGGGTGGGTTAGAAATAACACTTTATATGAGACTGTGAGTGACTAAGATGAGATTTCTTTATTTTCTTGTGCAGGAGGTCATGAATATCTCATCCTGTTTCAATTTACGGGTATAAGGAATATAAAATTAGGGCTTCCCTGGTGGCGCAGTGGTTAAGAGTCCGCCTGCCGGTGCAGGGGACACGGGTTCGTGCCCCGGTCCGGGAAGATCCCACATGCCGCGGAGCGGCTGGGTCCGTGAGCCATGGCCGTTGAGCCTGCGCGTCCGGAGCCTGTGCTCCGCAACGGGAGTGGCCACAACAGTGAGAGGCCCGCGTACTGAAAAAAAAAAAAAAAAAAAAAAAGAAAAGAAAAAAAATCACCAGGAATATAAAATTAAATCCTTCAAATGATGAATCATGTGTATATGTATCATTTTAAACAAGGTCATTAAACAGTATCATTGAAACAAGGTGCTCTAATCTTTATAGTTCAGAAGCTTTTCTCTTAGTATAAGCATAAACTCATAGTGAGACAACTGGGAGGTGGGTTATATTAAGGATTAGATGAAGAATTCCAGAGGGTACCTGGTACATTCTTCCCAGGAGTCTTGAAAAATAGGGGAGATTGTCTTGCATCTGGAAAGAAAGAAATGAAATAAAAATCTCCTGACTGTATCTTCCAACCCTGTGTTAATGACTAGGGAACCCATCACTTAGGTAAGCTCTGTAGACATACCTCCAAAAATACCACCAAGGGAGCTTGTAGGAGTTTTTAGGCAATCGAAATATTTTGTATAATATTTTCATTTTAGAATCTGGCCCTTGCTTGACAAACACACAGGAACGTGGGCTTGAAATTTGCATATTCTCGAATGCCCATGCTGGGCCTTGTAACTGAGATTTGCAAATATTTCTTTCCAGCTAGGCAGGCAGGCTAAAACAAAGCAAATGAGTGGGCCATGTGCACAGGGCAATTAGTAATTCTCTTACATCAGAACTCCTGAGCCAGCAGGACCCCAGGATTGAGCTGCATGCTACTTTGTCACATAGGTCTTCCTCTTAATTGCCATGACTTGTTTTTTTCAAGACTGGTTCAACCTCATTGTTATTCTGCGTGTTCTGTGATACCCCTGCTTGGAGGCTGCTACAGTATCCACCTCGATTATGTAGACGGATGGAGATGTAGATACAGATCTAGATGGAGAAACAGTCCTTTCTGACAAGTGGTGGAATAACTAAGGTGGGATATGGAGGATGAAATCTTTCCGGTTCTAAATTGTAAACTGTGGCTCTGATTGCCTTCCAGCAGCAGTGAAACACTGTGGTTAATCCTGGCCACAGTGATTACTCCCTCTGGGGGTCTTGTTACTTCTCATATACCCAGAGGAAAGCCTGCTGAGAGACTGCAGGGGACATGGTCCGCTCTGGAAACAACGAGCATTGCCCATAGGTTAGATGGGAAAAGTTACAGGTACAAAAGGGCTTTCCTCTCGTTCTTTTAAGCCAGTTCCAAGCTTTGATACAGGCTCTAAGCTCAGAGATTTTGTTAGTAGCCCAAAGGAAAGCCCTATATTTGGCTAGAATAAAAATGAAGCTTCCTGGGAAGGACGCAGAGTTCTGTGTTTCCACCGAGCACCTGGTGATCTGCTTCTTTTCAATTTAGCTTGGTGACGACTGTTTCTGGAAACTGGAACCTTTTTGGTGGGGTTCTAGGGAGTCAGTCCTAACTCTGGAAGGCTTTGCTTCTTTGTGCCTCGCCATTCACTTCTCCAGGTGGGAGCTGGTGGGAACCTGGGGGGAAACCCACACTTTCCCTGTTAGATATAAAAGACTCCTATTGCTTTGTACTGAATTTGACTTGTAAAAGCTATAGGGAAATACTCACTGAAATAGACAAGGAATTAGAAGTTCTGGGACTGTCTCTGCACGAGGCCGTGAGCATCTACGTTAATATTACGTCTTATTGCTCTGTGCTGTCCCCAGCGCCTTATGTCTCTAGGAGTAGTGAAATAGAAAAGAAAGTGGACATTTTAGTTTTTACATCATATCTAAAAGTTAAGCTCTAGCAGAATTTTTGAAAGCTAAGTTGGATGTAGAAAAAGACGAACCAAATAAGAAAAAGCAAAATCTCTTCATTTAGAGCTTGGTCTAGCAAAGGGGTCAGCCACTGTCACTTGGTTTTGGCAGAGACTCACAGGCTGGCAGAGGGGCGGGGAAGCTCTCTGGTGATAAATGAAGGCTCCAGGTGTGCCCTGATGGGAGGGTATTGTCATAGGGAAGCTGCCAGTGGGTACTTAGAAGCAGGGCATCCTACGTGATTGGCTAGAGGTGCATGTTTGGCTTTCTCTGGTTGGTCCTAAGTTGGACGTGGGGGAAAGATTAGGGAAGCGGTCAGTTATTGATCACGTCCTGGCTGTTTAGGGCTGATTGTTACGGGTTTATTGTTTGGCTTCCTGGACCGGTGGCTAAATATAATGGTCTGACTTTCTACTTGCAGTCGACTTGCAAGTGATAGTAGGTTAGCTTCCTGGACTGGTCCTTGAAGGTAAGTTGGTTTCCTGGACCGGTTGCAGACTGTGGGTCAGAGTTCAGTTTTTCTGTCTGGTCTGGCCATTGTCTGTTTCTGCACTGGGTCTCTCACGGGTTTGAGACCATGACCCAGCAGAGCTGAGAGACAAAATATTTGAAAGCGTATGGAAAAGCCTTTACACGAGAGGAATAAACTTAGCCACATGTTTGTTTATACGTACAAAAGGTCTCTGTGCTCACAGTGTTTTGTAGCACTCTTGAAATGGAGTGATTCTGACCTTAATTTTTAGGATCTCCCTAGGCTATAATTAGAAATGTTCAACTGAGAGTGAAATTTGCCAAAGTGGCAGTGAAGGAATCCAATTTATTTAGCGTTGAAATTAGAACAAAAGTGATTCCTGAGGACAACAGGGATGACAAGTCATTCCGGAGCAAGATGTGGAGAGATGCAAAAAGTGAGGATAAAAACATTCTGGAAAAGCCAGTTAGGAGAAGTGCAGGTGCCCAGAGGTTACTGCAAAATTAATAAATTCCTGAAAGATCAGGCACGCATTCAGCCTCCACACAAAGTGGAATGAAGGAAGACCAGTGGAAAATTACAACAGCATAAGAAATAATTACAAGGAGAAGCAGCGATCAGATTAAAAAGTGTGTAACAAGAAAATAACTTGAAATCTGAGGCAAATCATAAGGCGGGCATTTTATCAAGGAAAATGCTAACATGATAGGATGCTTTGTAGAAAATATACGTTTTGAATCCTGTAGTTTGACTGACGATTGTGGGCTTCTCATTATGAAATAGATGAGAATTTTTTTTTTTTTTTTTCTGGTGAGAGCTTTTAAAAGAGCAAAGCAACTACAGGTTCAGTGATAATTGAAATGACACCAAAGTAGTAGAAAGAGGACAGAGAAAATAAACCCTTTGTAGCTTATGGCACTTTTAATCTCAATCCATGAAAATTCAACATTATCAGTGTATGCTGTTGTCATTATGAGGCTGTTCCTGTTCTTTGATTCATTTCTTGATTGGCTAGAGGCAGTTTTTCAGTATTTTGTGAAAGGAATAATCTGTAGGTCATAATTTTTAAAACTCTTTAAATATAGTATATGTGGCCCTATTGTCTTATGGCAGTTACTGTAGAAGAAAAAATATATAAAGAAAAATTTTTTTTCCTCTTTAGGTAACCTCTTTTCCCTATGCTGTGGATTTAAAAAAAAACACCCCCCCCCAAAAAAAAACCTTGCCATTAAAATCACTGTATTGCATCAGTGATTTATGTACTGAATGACTTACTGTATTCATTTATTTATTTTATTTATTTATTTGGTTGCGCTGGGTCTTAGTTGTGGCCGGCAGGCTCCTTTGTTGCAGCTTGCCAGCTCCTTGGTTGCGGCACGTGGGCTCCTTAGTTGTGGCATGTGAACTCTCAGTTGCAGCATGCATGTGGGATCCAGTTCCCTGCCCAAGGATCGAACCCGGGCCCCCTGCATTGGGAGCTCAGAGTCTTACCCACTTCACCCCCAGAGAAGTCCCTGGCAATCCTTTTTGATTAGTTCTTGGGAAGCCCCTGGTTCTTCACATCTTCCCATTGCCTATTTATTTATTCTTTTCTTTGTATCATAAAGACCTTCTTACTCATCTCCCCCAAGTACAATCCCGGCTGCCTTTGTAGAGAACTTGCTCTGTGCTGGCACAGTGCTTTCTATACGTTCCCGTCTTATTTTATGTTTGTCACTCGTATTCCAGATTCCACTTTCTATAGCATCAGTCTAGCTGTGTACTATCTCCAATGTCAATTTTAATGTTTTTTTCCATTTTGAAATGTATCTTCAATTCTCCCTTATTCAACTGATCTTCTGTCCTGTTGGCTTTTTTCAATAAAGCCTATTTTTTCTTTTCCCCTTATAACTTTCTACTCCTATTTCATAAAGAAAGTGATTGCTTGAGTCTTTTTAAAACTTTTTATTTTTGAGGTGAAATATATATAATATAATCATTTTAAAGTGCCAAGTAAAATAAGCTAGTTATAAGAGGATCACGTTATGATTCTACTTCTAGAGTAGCCACATTCATAGAGAAGAAAGAGAGAAGGGAGAGGTTCGGTGGGCAGGTGAAGGGGATGGGGAAGAGAGAATGGGGAGTTGCTGTTTTGTGGGTGCAGAGTTTCAGTTGGGGAAGATGACAAGTTCTGGAGATGGATGGTGGTGATAATTACACAATAACGTGAACGTACTTAATCTCGAGTCTTTTTTTCAAATGCAGACGATGTATAGACATTCCTTCCCTTTTTGTGCTAAGTTATGTTTAGGGCTGTGCTCAGAATCTTTGGGATAATGTTCCCTTCCCACCTTTCTGCGTTTTTGGTGGGTGTGAGCCCCACTGGTACGTAGTCCTCCCTACCTCTTTACTTTTCAGGTACTCAGCCTCACAGAGGAGGCCTATGACCCACACAGACACGCCCTTCAGGGCTCTGGCCTCACTCGGTATGGACTTGGGCCCCCCTGGATCCCCTTCTTGAATCTAGAACCAGATGGAGGCTGAGATCTGCATTTCCTGGCCCAAACCCCAGCATCTACTGGGTTTTAACGAGTATAATTTTGGTAAACAAGGCAGTATGTTCTTCTAACCCTGTCTCCTCTGACACTGACAAATAGGTACTGACTACATAAAAATTTGAAATAAAAATACGCATTGCCACACACTTTTCTGTCTTTACCATTTCTGCTGTGCTTTAGTGGCCTGGGCTGTGCTTTCCAGGATCAAATTTATGATGGCTGGTTCTTCTTTTTCTCTGATCCAGTTGTCCAGATGTTGCCATTTCTAATTAGATTGGTTTATAGGAAGAGAAGTATTGCTGGGAGGGAGGAAGGACAGTACACTGGTTTTCTTAAACACTCCTCCCAGTGTTAAAGTTGTGGTTATATACGAAACGTCTGAAAAAGCCAGGAGTTGAAAATGGAGGGATTGGTCTTGGTTGGGTCTGTAGGCACTTGGGGGATCCTGTCCAAATAAAGGGGCACTTGCTGCTCAGCCCTACTCACAGTTGCCAGATCTTTTCTGTTTTTTCACCAAAAGACAAAAATCTAGATTTTGTGAAATCACCCAATTATTTAAATACCAAATAAGATTAAAATGAAACTATAAGCATACAAAATACTATGTTTACCCAAGTAAACCTGGTCCACAGGCTAAAAAGGATGGATGCCCAGTGTCTGGTTTACAGTCATAGTGTGTCTGAACCAGGGGGCCTTCGCTCGGAAAAGAGAGGCTACGATCACCTACTTTGGGAAGATGAGCTTTTCTTAGCATCAGTGGGATGATCTGTGTCTTAATTTGTGATGGGATGCTGAATTTTATTTCCCACTAGCTCTTTAACAGTAAAAACAACAGAAATGTCAAATATTTCTTCGTAAACTCATGAACAATTTCTTCACTTAGAGCCAGTAAACAGTATAAACTAGTTGATAAGAAATTTTAGATTTAAGTCAAATGAGACATTCTGAATTCTTTCAATATTCTTGTCTTTTCCAATAATGGATTTCATGTCTAAAATGACTCAGATTCTGGCTTTGGCTGTGCACACCTGTGAATTTTCACCTTAGTTGTGTGATTTTTCTGCCTTATCAGTAAGTATTTAAGTCAAAGCAATCTAGATAACTTAGCTGACTTTTAATCTGTTTATCTCCTTACATAAACAAAATGGCCACGTATAGAATAGGATACCATGTCTTGCTCCTGTGTTATTTTTAATGTGTTTCTGCTGTAAGTGGAAACAATGCTGCTACGATCTCATTCCTGGTGAAATAGTACGGATCAGCATCATTCTTTTTACAGGAATATGCAACAGAGTAGTTTCATTCTGTTCCAGCTCTCAGGCACACACTGGCTATTGTGTTAGTTTGATTGGGCTGCCATAACAGAATACCACAGGCTGGGAGGCTTAAACAACAGAAATTTATTTTCTCACAGTTCTGGAGGCTGGAAGTCCAAGATCAAGGTCCAGCAGGGTTGGTTTCTGGTGAGGACTCTCATCCTGACTTGCAGGCGACTGCCTTCTAGCTGCCTCCTTACATGTCCTTTCCCCTGTGTGCAGGGAGGGGTCTCTGGTGTCTTTTCCTCTTCCTATAAGGACACTGGTCCTATGGGATTAGCTCCCTCCCCATGACCTTATTTAATTATTATTTCTTCCTTAATAAGAAATAATTCTTATTTCTTTCTTAAATATAGTCACATTGGGGGTTAAACTTCAACGTGATTTTGGGGGACATAATTCAGTCAGTAACAGCTGCCTTGTAAATAGTTCTTTATCAGGGAAACACTCTGTTCTACAGTGTAGCGTAGAGTGGAAGGACGCAAATAATCTAAAAATATAAATTGTCTCCTGGGATCAAGTAAATGACTACATAAATAGCAGAGGTACTGAAACTAGATGCTCTTGTGTCTCCTTCTTCATATTGGTAAGGGAGGCTTTTGAGTTTACTTAAAATGAAAATAAAACATTTAAAATGGCTTAAAGTGCATAATCATTGTGTATAATTATACATAACATTATATAATTATATATGTATATATGTGTCTATTAACTGTATAGTATATCTGCAAATCTATCAAATGAGATAACGTATTTCCAGCTATCTAATTCATATTCTGCAATTTAATTTTGCAGATTGCTTAACCCAAGAGGAGTAGTGATGTGTTTGCTTTTGAAGTAATTACAGTATAGGAAATGGCTTTTAATTGGGAGAGAAAAGCACATAGAATAAAGAAAATAAATTAAAAAGTTGATAGCGTACATTTTCCTATACTAGATGGAAGAGTCCTCCTTACCAGATGATAATTAGGCTGTGTCACAAAGCTTTAGTGGACAGTCTTTGGCAACGATGATCCTTTGTTTCCACGGCCCAAACCCAAACTTCCTGCACGGTAGACTTTGCTAAGGAGAATGTTTTTCTCCAGGTGACTACTTAGTTAGCTCGCTTCTGTGTGCTCATGTATTACACTGTGCCTCATTTAGCCTTTCTATGTGTAGGGTTTGGGGCTAGATATTGAGTTCTCAGATATGTCATCTCTACCAATTATGCAGAAAAGGTATATGATTTTATCCTATTTGTAGGGTAATTTACCTGGCTCTGCTTGGGGTGATTCCTCATTACCACACTCAGATAACTCAAGCTCTGTGATCAGAGCGTCCCACTCAACCAGCAGACCCTCCACTGGTCCTGGAGCTGCCCATCCAACAGGGCCAAGGTCTACAGAAAGAGGGAAGCAGGGCCAGAGCACAGGTGTCCGTATACCTTGCCAGTCCTTCTAATGTTGCAGCCAGAACCCTTTCTTCACGTTGCCAACTGGGACGGAGAATGTGGGTGTCAGTCTGGTCTGGTCGCTATCTCAGAAAACAAGAATTATGGCTCAGCAATCTACATTAAAATTAAATTCTAGGGCTTCCCTGGTGGCGCAGTGGTTGAGAGTCCGCCTGCCGATGCAGGGGACACGGGTTCGTGCCCCGGTCCGGGAAGATCCCACATGCTGCGGAGTGGCTGGGCCTGTGAGCCATGGCCGCTGAGCCTGCACGTCCAAAGCCTGTGCTCCGCAACGGGAGAGGCCACAACAGTGAGAGGCCCGCGTACCGCAAAAACAACAACAACAACAACAAAAAATTAAATTCTATCATGATGATTTACCTAGTGGTCTTCCCTAAGATGTCAAGAAAGCCAGGCGTCTGGTCAGTGGTGTCTTCCGGATTTTACTGCCCTCCTGAAGGAGGTTTGTGTAACTTAGTACAAAATACATATATCTCCTGGTCATAATACCTTCTTCAGCAGACCTTGTAGTTTCTTCTTAAAAGACTCCCTTGTTAGACTTAATTTGGTCATACCATTTCTTCTACTAAAACTTTATTTTGACTTAGGTTTTTATGGAGAAAGGATTTCCACTTCGGGGAGGTAAACTAACAGAGAGAGAAAGGGAGATGAGGGTGAAAGCTTGGTGACAGAAGCACAGCAGAATGGCCTGTGGGTGACCCCGTGGGGACTGAGCCAGTGAAACCTTTGTGCAGGTGTAGGGTTCTGACTAGAAAGGTTTCTTCATAGACCCTGCCTTTACTTTTGAATCATGATTTGTTTTCTCAAGAAGGGAGAATCTTCTTCATGAAGTTCTGCTGACAAAGCTCCCATCGTTTCCCAGTGAGGCTGGGTGTTACTTATTTATGTGACTGCTGTCAAAGCAGGTGTGGGGTGATCTGAAAAAACCCCACACAGCTTCCTGAGTTTATAGAAGAGCCCAGAAGTTTCCTGTGCGTTCATGTCAGAAAAGACCCTTTGGAGAGAAGCCGCATTTGGTGCAGGGTAAAGGAAGGACTGTTTCCGTGTTCTGAGTTCACAGTTGAAGCATATGTAAAGTTGAGTGAGTGGGTTTGTATATCTTTTTTTTTTTAAGTATAAAAATTCACTCTCTCCCCTTTTCAGAGACCAATTAATTTAATATTTCAGATGTAAAAGTTGCACTTAGATTACTGAAATTGTGACATAAATAAAGATTATAGTTCTTCCTTTCTCAACGTGTGGCAAAATAACTAGAGGCAAAACTTTCAGTGGCATGTAGGCTTAGAGCGAGGGTTTTGTGGTAATACAGAGGGGACAGAGTTCCTCTGGATTGAATAGTCCCTGTGAGATGAGTGCTATGGGAATACGAAAAGGCCCAAACAATATTTTCCTCCAAGGCTATAGCGTTTGGCAGCTGTTTTGTTTGATTTTTTTTTTCTTCCAATTACATTCTCTGTACAGACCTTTATTCTTTTTAAAGAAAAGGTATGTTTGTGGCTAAATGGCGCTATGCATAATAGAGGCCAGAAGGTGACTGCATGCAAGCTCTTTCATCTCAACTCATACGTCCCTGATACAGGGACTGGGCAATAGGTCCGGGGAGTGCATTTATATCGATGCTTATCCTGTAGAGCATGAGGCCAAACAGCATTGCTAAAGGCAGTCAACACAGAAACAATACAGGGTTTTTTTAAACAACTCACCTCCTTCCTAGAAGTCTAAGCTTTAAGCGTTTTTCTCTTGTGACCTTGAGAGTTTCACCTTGTCTTGCACTATCCTTCTAGGATGTCACTTCAACCTCTCATGCATCTCCACCGTGAAATAGTTCTCTACAGCCTTGCTGCCACGGTCCTCCTTTGGGTTTGCTCTTACCCTGGGAAGGAGAAGGAATATCAAAAGAGTCCTGATGGAGTAAGAACCTGTTCCTCCTTTCCGATCGCTTCAGGTATTTCATTGCCACATCAAGTACGTGTTTAGTGTGTTACTTGTCCTGAAACCTCTAAATCCCTCTAGTTGGAAAAGTACTACCTAGAAAAATAGTTTGCTCATGGTGTTGGCTTATGTTGCAGTCCTGATAATACCATGCATTTGGGTTTTCATGGAGGAGAAGAGGAAGGAGCTTCAGTGCCTGTGTGCACATCACTACTTCTAAAAATCACAAATGGCTCTGGGCAAACAAAATAGACAAATCTTCTGCGGCTCTGGGGTGTGAGACTAGAACTCATTTTAGAAATAGAAGGTTCCAGATAGCAAAGTAAATGAAATCAGGGTGCTTAACTACTCATTTGGTATGTTATTATTTTCTCTGGGAAAGTTTATGAGTGGCTATTACATGTCTGTTCATACGCATAGAGCAGGCTCATATATCTTCTTTTTGCAGACTTTTTTTAACCTTGTAACATGTCCAAACTCTTACTGTCTTCACTCCATGATTATGTAGTGGGAACAAGAGGTACTTTTACATTGAAAGTGTTCCTCAGGCACTTCTCCACGTTACGCAAAAGTTGGCAGCTTAGCAGCCGTTTTTCTGGGTTTTGGTGCAACCATTGTTTTTGGTGACTTTATCGGACTGCCATTTGTTGGGACCTCAAATGTGTGAAGCTGGTCACTGGGGCGGGGGTGTGGATCCCTTTACACTGGGAACCCTACAGTCTTAAGGAGGGGTTAGGTACCAAAAGATCAACTGTTCTCTTAAGATCAACTGGCAGAGCCATCAGAGTGGATTATGATAGCGTTGGCTGACGTCTGGTGGCAGGAAAGGGGATGAAATCTCTTGAAATATAACTTCCTTGAGAAAAATGTGAGTTTAGGCTGGTGACCCATACTCAGGAGTTCAAGGAGTGAAATCCACAACTGATGCTGGAAAGATTTCTCAATTCAGTCACGTTAGCACAGTGGTGCTGCTATGAGAAACGCTAGCTGAGCACGAGAGTGTGAAATTAAACCAACTCCAGTTTCAGCATCCAACATGGGCCCTTCCACTGTGGCTTGTCCTGCACCTGGACCAGAAAGGGCATCCTGGCATCAGTAGAAAAGCATCATACATCACATGGTATAGGATCACTCATGACAACCACTCTGTGTGGCAAAGAGAAACCGTTGCAGCATTCAGCTCTTTAGGGACCAGACCTCTTTCCTCGTGTTTGGACACAGGACTGAGACCTCCTTGCACTGGATCTCAGGCAATTTGTGTGAGGGGAGGAGGGAATCTTCTGAGGATGACGAGCCTTTCTTTTAGGGAGTAGGGATCAAGTGACTTATTTGCTTGGAAAAAAAGAGATAAAACCACAGTTAAACTTCCTTCATGAAATATGACCTTCCAGTGTCATGGACTGTGATTCTTCATAAAGAGTGTTTTAAGTCAGGATATGTGATAATGTGAAGGCCTAATATTATCAGCTGTGAACCAATTCTTAAAAATCAGTATTTCCTGCTACTCTTCATCTTCTCCAGCCAGGCAGCCATGAATTCATTCTCTGTATGTTTACTGCCCCCTCAATAGTGGTTCCACAGAAACGTAAAGGGAAAGAAATGATCAGCTTTTGAGTTTCCAAATAGACTTTTGTGGTAAATACTAGATGTAGTATCTTTGAGAGAGAATACTTTTTGAGACCCAAGGCGGGGAGTGGGTTTGGGAGAATAAAATGCAGTTGCAATTTACTCAGCGTTATACATTATGAGAAAAAAATAGGTATATTAAAGATTATATTTACAAATCCTTACATTCCAGGGAATGAGCATTAGAAAGCTCAAAATTCAGGAACGAATGGTGTTTCCTGTCTGCATTTTGGCTGTGCTATCTGTGTGACTAGGGTAGTGGAGGTTAGGGTTTAATTTGAAAAGAGGAGAGAGGGTAAATGGCATTACGAGGCAAATGCAGGAAAACTGACACTCCTCTCCTTTGTTTAAGCTGAGAAAGAGTCCTCATGGATATAGAGAACAGGTTGGTGGGCGCCAGAAGTAGGGGCTGGGAGTGGACAAAAGGGGTGAAGGGGGTTAAAGTACAAACTTCCATCTGTAGAGTAAGTATGTCATGGGGATGTCAAGTACAGCATGGTGACTATAGTTAATACTACTGTATTGCATATTTGAAAGTTGCCGAGAGAGTAGACCTTAAAAGTTTTCATCACAAGAAAACATTTTGTAACTATGTGAGGTGATGGATGTTAACCAGACTTACTGAGGTGACCATTTCGCAGTATATACAAATATTAGGTCTTTATGTTGTATGCCTGAAACAAATATAATGTTGTATGTCAGTTATATCTAAATAAAAAAAGTATACTTGGATTTGCAAACATGGCAAGCAACACACTGTGCCCCTCAGATTTCTGCACGAGAGTGTAAGACCTCTCTGACCTAGGAGAGGGAGAGAGAGTTTCAGTAGCGGTCCAGAGGGCTAGCTGCCTTTAAATGTGTCCCGCTGGACCGCTAATTATATAGAGGTTTGGGGCTGTCTCTGGCTCTACCTCAGAATTACACGAAATGGTACCAGAAATGTAAGTGTTGCTCGAGAATTGTTTTCCTGTGTCATTTCAGCATTGTGGTTCAGCAAAGAATAGAAATTGAGGAATTTTCTCTTTAGATAAAGAGAGATGGGGAAAGATTCCTTAGTCTCCCATGACCAAGTTCAAGAGGGTAAGAGATGGCTGATAGAGACCCGGAGGTGGTCGTTAATTTCTGCTTAGAAATATGAGGAGTGTTTAGATGAAGAAAGGGAGACTGATGACAATGTGAATATAAGAAGTCTAGTGAGATGGAATAAAATTGTGGATGTCTGAAGGGCGGGGGTCCAATATCTGATAATTCTCTCTGATGTTGTCAAACCAGCGAATCCCCTCAAATCAGCTCATCACCACGAGGATTCAAGGGATCATCCACATTAGCTGTGAAGTGAAAATGTTCACATCCTACTTCATAGCCTGACAATGTCACGCCTGTTACAGTGGTGTTGAATTTGTGGATGCTATACAAATCCTCACACATTTATGTCAGCAAATTCTAATTCAAACTGATGAATGCTACAAGTGCTGAAATATATGTCCACTTGCAGTCGGGAACCCAAATTCAGGGGCATGTCCACGGAACAGTGAAGAAGGAAGAGGGTGTCTGCCAAGCCAGATGAGTAGAACTAGCCCGGATCATCAGATTCTATAGCTGGATGAAATTTATTTGAGCAACTTGGCTTATCAAATGTGATGACTTTTCATATTTAGGATCCAGCCTGGCAGTAGTTATTCTCACGGTCAAGGATGTAGCAAAACTAGCATTCTGTGTTCTGGTGTAGACTTGCTATTGTGTTTCTGTACTTTCATACATTGTGAATGAATTCCCTCTTTGACATTATATACCTTGGACATTGGATTCAGTATTTATGTGAAGGACAGACCATTTCATTTAAGGTCGCAAAAATATAAGACAGAAGAACAAAGATAATTCTTTAAAAGATTCACTGGTTATCAAGTTAAGAGCTGTCTTTGTTTGCAGGAGATGCTGACATGGTAGTAGGATCACAACCGGTTTCAATGTTGCATTCATATTTCTATTGTTTGACATTCACAGAATAACAATAGCATTGTCAAAAGAACAACCCATCGGGAGAATCTTTGCTGTGTTAGCTGAAGCACTCTCCATAAACCGTGTGCAAAAACAAAAATAGGGGCTTCCCTGGTGGCGCAGTGGTTGAGAGTCCGCCTGCCGATGCAGGGGACACGGGTTCGTGCCCCAGTCCGGGAAGATCCCACATGCCGCGGAGCGGCTGGGCCCGTGAGCCATGGCCGCTGAGCCAGCGAGTCCAGAGCCTGTGCTCCGCAACGGGAGAGGCCACAACAGTGAGAGGCCCGTGTAGCGCAAAAAACAAGAACAACAAAAAAAAACAAACAAAAAACCAAACAAAAATAAACGTGTAAGGAGTGTGTCTCCATCATTACATGATGACAGTCTCTCACGCTCAGGCCATGATTTCTTCTTGGCTGTTTTATTATGTCTTGTGAAAGCCTTCACTTTGAGGGCTAAATAAAAGCTTATCTGTTTTGGTCCCATCGTGAGTACACCTTACATTTGAGAATTAATTTCTCATTTAGCCTTCTGAGCATTAATATACTGCAGAGTTTAAACACAACGACTTGAGGCATTTCCATTTAAAACAGAGCTTTTAGTATGATTCATGATGAATATTTTACATTTCCCTCTTTCTAAAGATGGAGGGCATTGTTATGTAAGTTGTAAGGAATATGTCTGCAAGAACAAAGCAACGCGGTGTAAACAGTTCAGAACCATTCTGTGAAAAGCTCTTTTCTATCTAGTTTATCCACACCTTAGCAGCATTTCCCTGGCTTTCCCCTGGCAAAATGTGAAATAGGATACCCTAGAGGGTTATAGATTGGTAATCCTAATATTTGGTGTTCCCAAAATCCATTTGTAAGAAGTGAGAAGAAAGTGTATCCATCTAAGGGTTAGAAGAGCAGAATTCTGGGGCCAATTCCTCTACTCTTCAGCTGTGTGACCTTGTCTCAACAAGGCACATAACTTCTTTGAATCTAAATTTTCCTCTTCTTTTAAATGGACAAACTGACATTTACTCAACATTCTTCCGAGTTGTGAAAATTGAAGATACTAGATGAGGTGGTGTTTGAAAACAGCCATCTACAAAACTAATGAAGAGTTGAGACAATCTAGAAAACAGGGTGGATCGTTTTATTAAATCAACTGAATGTGTGGTCTCCACTGCCCACAGTGGACCCTCACCCTCACCCCCAGACTCATGCCTACAGTGTGCATATTTCAGTCTAAGTTATTCCATCTCCACCCTTTCAGAGGTTGATGTTCTGGTGTTATCAGGACTTATCGTTATTTCCCAAGATACATCAAATGGAGCCTAACTCCAAAATGACACTAGAGATTATCAGTCGTTACTAGTAATTGAAAGTCCATGGTTTTTACAGTTGTATCACATCCTTCCTGCAGTGAATGTTTTGTTATAACCAAGGTCTAATGGGTTTTGAAGGTGAGACTGATGAATTCGTATGTCTCTCGATCTACCTTGTTGATGGAATTCTCTCAAATCTGTACATTGGAGCACAGCGTTGGTTTGAATGTGAATACTTATTCTTGTAGCATTCTTTTTAATTAAAGGTGGCTTTTTGGGCTGTAGTTTTGTTTTGTTTTCCCGGAGTCTCTCAACAAAACCTTTTACAGTTTTTCCTTTTCTTTGTTTAGTAAACAAGTCTTTACCTGACAGAAGGAAATAGCTGGAGATAGACCTTCACAAAACCCCCAGTGATGTTCCCTTGACGTATGCTGTCCCAGTTTTGTAAATTAGAAATCTGGTCATCTCAGCTCAGTCTCTGAGCAGTGCCAGCTGTCTTCTCTTTCTATCACTGCAAAGATGCTTTGAAGCTGCTCCTCTATTGTGTTGGCAACATTAGCACAGGAAGATTTGAAGACTATAATAGCTGGAAAAGGTTACACAGCTTCAGATAATTGACTATGGCAATATAAAATATTGCCTGCTCTGTTTTGTAACAAAGTAGGTATTGCTTTCTTTTGCATTTGAAGGGAAGCAAAGTAAAGCAGAATTGCCTTTTCTATTAAGTTTCCAGGTTAAAAGCTGCAAATCTGTGTTGTAAAGTGTGTCTTTCCTGGCTGCATACAGTAAATTACCATCCCATCCTGCTGGATGGACAGTATGTTTCCAGCTTAATGAATCAGATGCTTTGTATTTTCTCCAGCTACTTAGTATAGGGCAAAATGGGCTCATAAAAGAGGAACAGCCTTGAGGGACATCAGTCATTTTAGTTGATTTGCCTTCAAATAATTGTCAGGTGAAATAATGATGTAGAATTCTTTTTAGACGTCGAGAAATAAAAGGCAAATATTTTCCTTTTTTTTCTTACTATGAATAAAAATTCAAAATGAATCCTAAGTAGCCAGAAATGGCTCCGCACTGCAGTAGTAATTGTTCGTCCCAGGCTGAACCGACTCAGAGAGCTCTGGCCCGAGGAAGTCGATTTTTCATGAAAAAAAAAAAGTTCTTTGTTTCCGTTACTATTGCATTGTTTGAAGTCAAAGGGCAGGTTCGACCTAATCCTACTTTTAGTTTGTGTGGTTTCAGGTTTATTTACTTGGTGAGTCTGATAGGCATTTAGGAAAACGTGGGTGATAATACTGGATTAATTCTTTCCATATTCATGACGCTCCATTTAAAAATGAATGTGACAAGACACCCTTAAACAACAAAGCCATATGAGCTTCCTCCGAGAAGCTCTTAAGAATTCAAACACTATTCAAGCAATTGTCACAAGACAAAACCACTATGGAGCACTTAGGAAACGGGTATCGAGGCAAGATAAAAATCCCCCTATATTTATATGTTAAACCAAAAATCACAAAATCAGATTCATTCTAGGGCAGGAGATAAATACCATTCTAATGGCTACAGAAGGAAAGAACAATGAAGAAACTATTTTCCAGGTATTCTAGAGGTAATAGAAATAAACCTCTAAAGAGAAGCATAAAATATTTATTGAGGAGGACACTGCACACTCTAGAATTACACGGGGCTGGTGACAGTGATTAAATGTTCTGAGGCTGCATAGAGAGACGCTGAGGTTTTCATGTACAAGATATTGATTCCATGATGAATCGCAACAGTTTGTTTCCTGCAACATGGGGAGAAGTGAAAATAATGCACACACGTTTGTAGGCTACATTGTACACAAAATGGAGCAGGTGATGAGATAAATGAATGATGAGTTTCCTTCTCCCATTCATAAACGTGAGAGTTGCATAATGAATTAATCTGTTTGAAACCAGGAAGTCTAGCTATAGCATACAGTTATTAAAGATGTCAATGAAATACTCAGATTTTCATTTCAACCTGAAGATTGGCCCCTTTATTTGGTTTTCATTTAAAATCTCAATGTGCAACGCTACCCATTAGGATTGCTTTTTTCCCCTAGTGTCAGCATTCAAGTGTGTAATATAGAGGACCCTTAAGCAAATCAGAGAAAAGTAGGGAAAAATTGCACATTTTGAAGTGATTTGATGGTATTTATGATTTCAAAGCTCCTGTGTAGGTGGCTGCTACATAGATTATATTAAATTTCAGTTACTCCTCTGATTGTTATCAACACCTTTTATTTTCCTTATTGTTTAACATCAAGCTTTAACTTTGACTATAGTTATCCCTAAATAAGAAACACATGGTTAAGAAGGGCAACCAGCACAGAATCAGTGGCAGGATGAGTAGATGTAAATGAGGACCTGGGTGTGAGGGAAGGAGAGTGAAGACCAGTTAAAAGTGTCTGAATCAACTTTCCTACCCATGTCTGTCCAGCCTGCTCTGTCCTGCGTGCTCGAGGGTCCATCACATTCTCCACTGACCACCCTGTCCTGAGCTTTTCACATCCTCACAAGAGCAAACCCCCCAAAGGTGCACCTACCTGAGTCCTGTTTCTGTGAGTTCTCTTCAGCGTTCATGGAAATGTAATGGAGTCAAGTGCCAAAGGGAGCATCAAAGTTAAGTCAAAAAATAAAAAGACCCCAACAGAAAGTTCTTCGTAATACTATTGCCTCTTGTAAAACTTCTCCCTAATGGATGATGAAAAGGTGAAGCACAGTTCAGAAGTGAGAGAGTTCATGGTTAATGGATTTTGAATGGCATTGCATCTCGGGGCATTGGTCTCCTTGCATTTCCTTATATAAGAATATCTTGACGTATTTTACAGGTTATAGAGTATATTTGTATACAAATATGTTTTAGCCAAATCATTTGCGAGTTATAACATATGAAGCACCTAGTCTACTGCATACTTGCAAGTATATCGCATAGCAAATGGTGGGACAATGTCACGCTAATTTTTAAGAATGAAAGCAACGTGACTTTTTTTTTTTTTTTTGCAATTTACCTACTAGGAATGGTAGAGTGCTTTAGGAAAGATGATTTATTTAATAATGAACCTAGTCTAAAATTTAAAAGATTGAAGTCGTCAAGTACATTTAAGCTGTTTCAAATTGAAATGTAATATTTATCACAGGGAAAAATATTAGAGAAAGGATAATGTGTATTAAAAACATTTCTTTTTTTTTCGGCTATGCCGCACAGCTTGTGGGATCTTGGTTCCCCAACCAGGTATTGAACCCACGCCCTTGGCAGTGAAAGCACTGAGTCCTAACCACTGGACCACCAGGGAATTCCCTAAAAACATTTTTTGGTAATAAAACTTCCAAACCTCTCTAAAATTAGAGATGATCTTATGGTGAACCACTAAATCCCATCATTCAGCTTCAGTGATGGTCAACATATGATCAGTCCTGTTTCACCTAAATTCTCAAATACTTTCTTCCATCAGGGGATTCTTTTGAGGCAGATACCAGACATGATAGCAGTTCTTTCATAAATACTTCAGTATGCGTCTCTAAAAGGAAAGTTCTTCTAAAGTGTGAAACTACTGTTATCACAGCTAAAAATTAGCAATGATTCCCTAATGTTATGAAACAGTTGGTCAGTTTCATATTTTCCCCCACTGCTTTACATGTCTCTTTTTAAGTTTGTTTGCTTGAATCAGGAGCAAACAAGTTCACACCTAGGGAAGTCCATGTTCTTTTATAACAATTAATTCTTAGAAAAAAAATATGCCTTTTGGAGCCTAGAAATTCACTTCTACAGGTGCATCTGATGGTTCCACGTTATCTTGATAGATTTGGTTATCTTTCTTGAAAATGTAATCCTCCTTTTAGGTGTTTTCCTCTGAAGAATCCTTCAGACCAAGGAACCTTGTGAGGCACTGTCTTTCCTTTGTGAGTCCTACAAAAGAAATGAAACTCTCTAAAGTAAGTGGTGACCCAGGAGTCCGATGACATTTAATTTGGGCACTTAACGTTTATGTGGTGGCCACAGCTACCGTGAATCTAAAGTGTGTTCTTTTATCTGTTTTATCTTGTCAAAAACGTCGTGACTTTGACCTTTCCTTGCACAATCTATACATATACAGTAGAAAATTTAAAAGTATTTTTGGCAATCAAGATTTTCTTCTGATCCCTGTGTGGAAAAAGAAACACTTATGATCTTGAAAAAAGCATATGTTAACTTCCTTTGAATTCTTTCGATCAGCTAAAAGATGAATTTGCCATTTTAAGGATATAATATTGCAGAGATCTGTCTTCAAAGTGAACCCAGACAGGAATACTTTTTTATTTAGGGGATTTATATTTTTTAAAGGAAACAGCAACTAAATTTGAAAACCCATGTATGTACCCAATGCATCAGGCATTTCAAAGAACCGTGTCTCAAAAAATAGAGATTTGATTCCTTAAAATGATCTCTGAAGTCCCATCTTGAAATACATAAGTCAACAAATTGAATTTTAATGGAAAATCAAGGGTGTCTTTCAAAGGACGGTTGAATGCAGATACGAAAAATGCAAAGACAGAGAATCATCAGCTTGTTATAATGGCATTGACTTGACGCTAACATTTTATGTTTAAGTAAGAAACGGTGTGACCTCAAGGACGAATGAGGAAAGCAGCTTGGAACTGGCACAGCCCACCTTTTCCCTCCTCCGTGGACTTGCTCATCAGCCCGCTGAACCACCTGCCTGAGCACCAACAGCCAAAAGCATAATCACACCTTCTGCATCCGTGTCATTTCAATATAGCTGTAGGTGGCTCTTTATCATTATATGTTTATCTTTTGATTATAAAATAATGAAATAGAAGATGAGGCCACCATGTTGTTCTAGAACTCCTCCCATCACTTAATAATATAATACTCAAAATGTAAAACGACATGGACTTCATGTATAGTAAATCTTTTGCAAACTAATGCTGTAAGATTGTTATATTATTATTCCCATGTCCTCATGGAGGACCTGAGACGGTGGGTCTGGACGAGCTGCTGGTGTTGCAGTCAGTGGCAGGCGTATTCCTCAGGTCTGGGTATTAGCTACAAGTCACATGTGTGTTCCCCCCACTGTGCCGAGAATTCTACTAATCTATAAGAAAAAGGACACATTTAAAATGCAGAAGTGCAATTTCAGACTACTCAGGGCTTCCCTTTGAGTGCGAAAAACTGAAGAAATCAGTCAACATGCAGGAGAAAATTGAGAGTAATTGCTAAAGTGCCAGACAGTTAAAATGGCAAATCTCTTTTAGAGTGTGATAAGGGACTTACACTTATGGTTATTCCTCTACATTTTAGTCTCCCGTATGTTCTCTCAGTGGGGAAAAAGGGTAGTCACTGTGGCTGTTTGCTGTTTCCTACATCGAGTAATTACAAAGAATATATAGTCATTGAGAAAGATATTTTCCAGCTAAGGCTATGCCAAGGTGTCATAATGAAAAAAGGACATTATTAAATCTTAAATTGAAATGAATGTAGATAATTGTGTAATATGTCACCTATGCCTTAATTTTGATTGTGTATATATTTCATTCATGACCCATTGGAGCTATTTAGGTCCTCTGTGTATAGAGAGGACGAAAAAGAGAAACACTACCTGTCTTTTTAAAAATATATATATATTTATTTATTTTTTAATTTATTTTTTTTACAATATGTCCTTGTTGGTTATCTATTTTAAATATAGCAGTGTGTACCTGTCGATCCCAGACTCCCAATCTATCCCTGTCCCCCACCCTTCCCGCCCTGGTAACCATAAGTTCATTGTCTAAGTCTTCAGTCTGTTTCTGTTTTGTAAATAAATTCATTTGAATCACTTTTTTAAAACCCACAATCTACTCCTTTAGTTGTTGGCTTGGTTTCATCCACACCATGGCCTGGAATCTTTACTTTCTGGTTCCCCGGATAGTTTTGCTTGGGACTGTGTGTGTTTTATATAAAGACTTTAAAAGTTCCCAGAATTTGGGGTGCTATGGAGTAATGATTTCATTTAATACATTGAAATTGTTCCCATCTGGAATTGTTATAATTGTTATTGAAATAAATTATCTTTATATTCTTGCTTCAATAACATATGGTGTTGCTCGATACAAACTAAAAAAAGTTGAGATTGTGTGTGAAAGCTTTATCGTCATGGAAGTATCAACCCTCTCAGTAGGGTTTTATGTGGAAATTTCACTCGTTTTCTAGTCCTGTTTGTTTCCATGAATTATTCTGTTTGGAGCCCTCTGTACTGTGTAGGGTCAGCTTATGAGTTTGCCTTCCTGCCTGGGGTATTCTTGTGGGTTACGTTGGTCTGATAGGCAGGAATGTTCCAGAAGAGCCACCAGAGGTGGGTCGCCCCAGTCTGTGCCCAGGGTGAGGGAGGGGAGATCAAGGCTGTGCATTTCATTCTGCTCCTGGGACACTTCTGTAAGGATTTCATGCTAAAGGAGGGGGTTGAACTCAATGAATTCTGTGATTACACATTCAATTTACACATTTTCGAGGTGAGCCCTTCTTCCCTTTTCAGCCATAATTTCTTTATTGCATTTCAATAAACGGTTACTTCAGTTAGTCTGCAACTTAGAAAAAGAACACATTTGAAATGCTTTTTAATTTGTACCGCTGTGTACTGACCTTTCTTGGTGTGTATTTACCATATTGAAACTGCTGTTATTTAGGTACCTTTCTACTATTAATTTTTTTCTACATCTTATTGCTTTCCTTTATTGTATTTTATTTTGTTTATTTTTTTAGAAAAAAAGTGAATTTTTATTTATTAATTTATTTATTTTGCAGGAAGAGCATTTGTTTATTTATCTATTTATTTTTTCTTATTAGTCTTCCATTTTATACACATCAGTGTATACATGTCAATTCCAATCTCCCAATTCATCACACCACCACCACCACCCCCTACCGCTTTCCCCCTTTGATGTCCGTACATTTTTTCTCTACTTCTGTGTCTCAGTTTCTGCTCTGTAAACCAGTTCATCTGTACCGTTTTCTAGGTTCCACATATATGCGTTAATATATGATATTTGTTTTTCTCTTTCTGACTTACTTCACTCTGTATGACAGTCTCTAGATGCATCCACGTCTCTACAAATGACCAATTTCATTCCTTCTTATGGCTGAGTAATATTCCACTGCATATATGTACCACATCTTCTTTATCCATTTGTCTGTCGATGGACACTTAGGTTGCTTCCATGGCCTGGCTGTTGTAAATAGTGCTGCAATGAACATTGAGGTGCATGTGTCTTTTTGAATTATGGTTTTCTCTAGGTATGTGCCGAGTAGTGGGATTGCTGGGCCATATGGTAATTCTATTTTTAGTTTTTTAAGGAACCTCCGTACTGTTCTCCATAGTGGCTGTATCAATTTACCTTCCCACCAACAGTGCAAGAGAGTTCCCTTATCTCCACACCCTCTCTAGCATTTGATGTTTGTACATTTTCTGATGATGCCCATTCTAACTGGTGTGAGGTGATATACCTCATTGTAGTTTTGATTTGCATTTCTCCAGTAATTAGTGATGTTGAGCAGCTTTTCATGTGCTTCTTGGCCATGTGTATGTCTTCTTTGGAGAAATGTCTATTTAGGTCTTCTGCCCATTTTTGGATTGGGTTGTCTGTTTTTTTAATATTGAGCTGCATGAACTGTTTATATATTTTGGAGATTAATCCTTTAGCCGATGATTCACCTGCAAATATTTTCTCCCATTCTGAGGGTTGTCTTTACGTCTTGTTTATGGTTTCCTTTGCTGTGAAAAAGTTTTTAAGTTTCATTAGGTCCTGTTTGTTTATTTTTGTTTTTATTTCCATTACTCTAGGAGGTGGATCAAAAAAGATCTTGCTGTCATTTTTGTCAAAGAGTGTTCTTCTTATGTTTTCCTCAAAGAGTTTTATAGTGTCTGGTCTTACATTTAGGTCTCGAATCCATTTTGAGTTTATTTTTGTGTATGGTGTTAGGGAATATTCTAATTTCATTCTTTTCCATGTAGCTGTCCAGTTTTCCCAACACCACTTATTGAAGAGACTGTCTTTTCTCCATTGTATCTCCTTGCCTCCTTTGTCATAGATTAGTTGACCATAGGTGTGTGGGTTTATCTCTGGGCTTTCTATCCTGTTCCATCGATCTATATTGCTGTTTTTGTGCCAGTACCATATTGTCTTGATTACTATAGCTTTGTAGTATAGTCTGAAGTCAGGGAATCTGATTACTCCAGCTCCGTTTTTTTCTCTCAAGACTGCTTTGGCAGTCTATGTTGAATAATAGTGGTGAGAGTGGACATCCTTGTCTTGGTCCTGATCTTAGAGGAAATGCTTTCAGTTTTTCACTATTGAGAATGATGTTTGCTGTGGCTTTGTCATATATGGCCTTTATTATGTTGAAGTAGGTTCCCTCTATGCCCACTTTCTGGAGAGTGTTTATCATAAATGGGTGTTGAATTTTGTCAAAAGCTTGTTCTGCATCTATTGAGATGATCATATGGTTGTTCTTCAGTTTGTTGATATGGTGTATCACGTTGATTGATTTGTGTATATTGAAGAATCCTTGCATCTCTGGGATAAATCCCACTTGATCATGGTGTATGATCCTTTTAATGTGTTGTTGGATTCTGTTAGCTAGTATGTTGTTGAGGAATTTTGCATCTATATTCATCAGTGATATTGGTCTGCAATTTTCTTTTTTTGTAGTATCTTTGTCTGGTTTGGGTATCAGGGTGATGGTGGCCTCATAGAATGAGTTTGGGAGTGTTCTTTCGTCTGCAGTTTTTTGGAAGAGTTTGAGAAGGCTGGGTGTTAGCTCTTCTCTAAATGTTTGATAGAATTCACCTGTGAAGCCATCTGGTCCTGGGCTTTTGTTTGCTGGAAGATTTTTAATCACAGTTTCAATTTCATTACTTGTGATTTGTCTGTTCATATTTTCTATTTCTTCCTGGTTCAGTCATGGAAGGTTAGACCTTTCTAAGAATTTGTCCATTTCTTCCAGGTTATTCATTTTATTGGCATAGAACTGCTTGTAGTAGTCTCTTAGGATGCCTTGTATTCCTGCCCTGTCTGTTGTAACTGCTCCATTTTCATTTCTAATTTTATTGATTTGAGTCCTCTCCCTCTTTTTCATGATGAGTCTGGCTAAAGGTTTATATTTTATCTTCTCAAAGAACCAGCTTTTAGTTTTATTGATCTTTGCTGTTGTTTTCTTTGTTTTTATTTCATTTATTTCTGCTCTTATCTTTATGATTTCTTTCCTTCTGCTAACTTTAGGTTTTTCTTGTTCTTCTTTCTTTAGTTCCTTTAGGTGTAAGGTTAGATTGTTTATTTGAGATTTTTCTCGTTTCTTGAAATAGGCTTTTATAGCTATAAACTTCCCTCTTAGAACTGCTTTTCCGGCATCCCATGGATTTTGGATCGTTGTGTTTTCATTGTCATTTGTCTCTAGGTATTTTTTGATTTCTTCAGTGATCTCTTGTTTATTTAGTAACGTATTGTTTAGCCTCCACGTGTTTGTGTTTTTTCCCTTTTTTTTTATCCTGTAATTGATTTCTAATCTCATAGCATTGTGGTCAGAAATGATGCTTGAGGGACTTCCCTGGTGGCGCAGTGGTTGAGAGTCCACCTGCCGATGCAGGCGACACGGGTTTTTGCCCCGGTCTGGGAAGATCCCACATGCCGCAGAGCAGCTTGGCCGCTGAGCCACGGCTGCTGAGCCTGCGTGTCCAGAGCGTGTGCTCCACAACAGGAGAGGCCACAACAGTGAGAGGCCTGCATACACCAAAAAAAAAAAAGAAAAACGAGAAATGATGCTTGATATTATTTCAATTTTCTTAAATTGACTGAGGCTTGATTTGTGACTCAAGATGTGATCTATCCTGTTGAATGTTCTGTGTGCACTTGAGAAGAAAGGGTAATCTGCTGTTTTTGGATGGACTGTCCTACAAATATCAGTTAAATCTATCTGGTCTGTTGTGTCATTTAAAGCTTGTGTTTCCTTATTAATTTTCTGTGGATAATCTGTCCATTTTTGTAAGTGAGGTGTTAAAGTCCCCCACTATTACTGTGTTACTGTTGATTTCCTCTTTTAGAGCTGTTAGCAGTTGTCTTATGTATTGAGGTGCTCCTATGTTGGGTGCATATATATTTATATTTGTTGTATCTTCTTCTTGGATTGATCGCTTGATCATTATGTAGTATCCTTCCTTGTCTCTTGTAACATTCTTTATTTTAAAGTCTATTTAATCTGATATGAGTATTGCTTCTCCAGGTTTCTTTTTATTTCCATTTGCATGGAGTATCTTTTTCCATCCCCTCACTTTCAGTCTGTATGTGTCCCTAAGTCTGACGTAGGTTTATTGTAGACAGCATATATGTGGGTCTTGTTTTTGTATCCATTCAGCAAGCCTGTGTCTTTTGGCTGGAACATTTAATCCACTCACGTTTAAGGTAATTATCGATATGTATGTTCCTATGACCATTTTCTTAATTGTTTTAGGTTTGTTTTTGTAGGTCCTTTTCTTCTCTTGTGTTTCCCACTTAGAGAAGTTCCTTTAGCATTTGTTGTAGAGCTGGTTTGGTGGGGCTGAATTCTCTTAGCTTTTGCTTGTCTGTAAAGCTTTTGATTTCTCCATCGAATCTGAATGAGATCCTTGCCAGGTAGAGTAATCTTGGTTGTAGGTTCTTCCCTTTCATCACTTTAAATATGTCCTGCCACTCCCTTCTGGCTTGTAGAGTTTCTGCTGAGAAATCAGCTGTTAACCTTATGGGAGTTCCCTTGTATGTTATTTGTTGTTTTCCCCTTGTTGCTTTCAATAATTTTTCTTTGTCTTTAATTTTTGCCAATTTGATTACTGTGTGTCTTGGCATGTTTCTTCTTGGGTTTATCCTGTATGGGACTCTCTGCACTTCCTGGACTTGGGTGGCTATTTCCTTTCCCATGTTAGGGAAGTTTTCGACTATAATCTCTTCAAATATTTTCTCGTGTCCTTTCTCTCTCTCTCTTCTCCTTCTGGAACCCCTATAATGCAATTGTTGTTGCATTTAATGTGGTCCCAGAGGTCTCTTAAGCTGTCCTCATTTCTTTTCATTCTTTTTTCTTTATTCTGTGCCACAGCAATGAATTCCATGATTCTGTCTTCCAGGTCACTTATCCGTTCTTCTGCCTCAGTTATTCTGCTATTGATTCCTTCTAGTGTAGTTTTCATTTCACTTATTGTATTGTTCATTATCTGTTTGTTTGTTCTTTAATTCTTCTAGATCTTTGTTAAACATTTCTTGCATCTTCTCGATCTTTGCCTCTATTCTTTTTCGAGGTCCTGGATCATCTTCACTATCATTATTCTGAATTCTTTTTCTGGAAGATTGCCTATCTCCATTTCATTTAGTTGTTTTTCTGGGGTTTTATTTTGTTCCTTCATCTGGTACATAGCCCTCTGCCTTTTCATCTTGTCTATCTTTCTGTGAATGTGGTTTTTGTTCCATAGACTACAGGATTGTAGTTCTTCTTGCTTCTGCTGTCTGCCCTCTCCATCTTTTGCTTTTCATTATTCACTTATTTCATGTGGTCCTTTAACATTTATCATATCTTATTTTTAATTTCTTTGATAAATGTTTAGCCATTTTTTATTTCAAAAGTTTTCTACTTTCTTTAATTTAAATATAGTTGACTTGTTTTCATACTCTTAATTTCTCCCTTTACATTTTTTTTTTTTTTTCTTTTGCGGTACGCGGGCCTCTCACCGTTGTGGCCTCTCCCATTGCGGAGCACAGGCTCCGGACGTGCAGGCTCAGCAGCCATGGCTCACGGGCCCAGCCGCTCCGCGGCATGTGGTATCTTCCCGGACCGGGGCACGGACCCGCGTCCCCTGCATCGGCAGGCGGACTCCCAACCACTGCGCCACCAGGGAAGCCCCTAGATTTCTTGATAAATATGCCTGAGAGTCAAGGAATGTAACCCTGTCTTTCCCTGAGCAATAGTGTTCAGGATTCTGTAATTCCCCGTTAGAGGTGATTTTATAGACCATAATAGCAGCGGATAACAAGAAGTGATACCCACCAGGGTTCTTGGCCTTCCCCAATCAATAGAAATTTACTAGAGGCCAGACAAGAAGTTCAGGCAAGGCTTTATTGGGGCCCATGCTGCAGCAGCATGGAGTGAGAACAAGTAACAGCTTCTCCTGCTAGCTCGCTCCCTGAGGGGGAGGGGAGCTTGCTCCTTACACGGGGTGAGGGGAGGGGTGTGTCTAGGGGTCCGGCTGGAGGGGTGGCTTAGGTGTTTTGCTCACCCCTCTGGAGGTGTTGAGTGCAGAGGGCATGCTCAGTACCCTGCTTTTGCTCCCAACACCCTGTTTTTGCTCCAGGCTCTTCAAAAGTGGTAGTTGGGGTTTTTTTTTGTCTCTCTGTATCTTTTGTCCATAATTTTGCCCCAACTGTGCATGCATGCAGTTATTTTTAGTCCCATATAGTTTCTTTGCATTTTGTTGCTCAAGGAGAGGTTCGTTGCTTAAGCATTGCAGCACTGCAGCAAAGGGTCCCAGGTCCCAGCCTCTCTCAGAAGGGGCTGTACGTTCAGAACAGACCTGGCACCCGAGTGTGTGTGCAAGGCTTGCAGTAATACTTCTACAGTAGGTGGTCTCTCCTATGCCTACCTTGGCTTCATCCACCTTCTTTTTCAACCTAGCTTAAAAAGTTTCATTCTGTGGTACTGGTTTTCCTCAGGCACCTCCTGGAGTTATGTAGGGCCAACCAGACCTGGCCAGGGCTGGAGTAATTATTGATAGAGGTTTTTAGCCATGCCTCTATGGGAGGGGCCCACCTGTAGACTAGTCCAGGATTATTCCATTGATTTAAAAAATACAAAAAACCCTAAGGAGAAAAGATATCCCTTTCATTAATAAACTTCTGGCCTTGGTCTTTCTGAAAAATCCAAGAGAGGCGCCAAAGGGTTTTCATGTTCCACTAGTCTGTCTAGAATATACCCAGGAAGCCATTGGGGAAGATAAAACGTCTCCAGGCGCCTCAGACCACAGAGCACTTAGGGCATTTAGCCCTTTTCTTGGACCTGACAGTTCCTTTGAGTTCCCCTCTCAAGTCACTTTGACTTTGAGGGCTCAGTGGAGGGGAAACAAGGACGTTGGTGAAGCTCCCACACTGATCTTCATCCTCACTGACTGGAGTCCCCACAAAGTGTCAGTAACACTGCCCCTGTCTTTCTGGGCACTGTGTCCTAGGGGCCCCCATAATTTCCTCATTGCACCTGCCTTATGGTGCCCATGAGGCTTCTCATTGGCTTGAATTGCCCTGATTTCTGCTCCAGTAGGATGTCTTAGTTTAGGAATCACTTAGGACTCCTGCTTTAACTCGTCCAACACACAATCTCTTATTGGACAGGAGGTGAACCTGGCTTGTCGGATGTAAACTGAATGACTGACAGCATTCTGAGCAGCAAGGCCGAGCATGCTATTCTTTAACATCTGATACATTTTCCAGAGTGAGCCTCAAGTTTGAGACTCTTTCCTAAAATATAGCTAGTTCTTGTCCCCAAAGGAAAGGAAACCCGGAGAACTAGATAAAGCAAAACCAAACATTTTATTTAGCAAAAAGTCAAGGGTTTAGCCTCCCTGCCGCCATGGTTAGGGAAATTAGCAGGAATAACAGTTGTTGGTTATTCTACTCTCTGTCAAATACCCAGATCCTGGCTCTTTCAATAAATATCTGTTTCTTCTCCTCTTGGTAGAGTTCCCTGAAGGCTGGTAGTAATCTGTCTCAATATTTAAATTATTCCTGACTCTGTGGATATCTGGGCACCTGTGGATAATCTTTTAAGCACTATTTATTCATTATAGAGCAATTTAATAACATATCAGAGCATTTGAATTGGCTGTGAGATTAACAGTGCTTCACTTGCCATCTTTGAGTAAGTAGAACACTGCTTCCCCAAGGGCAGTTCTGGAATGCAAATACCGGTGGTACATTTCTCTTCCTGGGGAAGACTTCTTATTTTGGTTATTTCTAGGCTGTCACATAGATCCGGGGCGGGGGGAAGAAAAGCCTTTAGTTGGTCATCAGGTATTTTCTGCTGTTTTATAGTTAAACCATAAAAAGAACTGAGGATATTTCATATTTAAAAAAGACTTCCAGGGCTTCCCTGGTGGCGCAGTGGTTAAGAATCCGCCTGCCAGTGCAGGTGAAACGGCTTCGAGCCCTGGTCCAGGAAGATCCTACATGCCGCGGAGCAACTAAGCCCATGCACCACAATTACTGAGCTTGGACTCTAGAGCCTGCGAACCACAACTACTGAAGCCTGCGAGCCACAACTACTGAAGCCTGCGCGCCTAGAGCCCGTGCTCTGCAACAAGAGAAGCCACCACAGATGAGAAGCCTGCACACCACAACGAAGAGTAGACCCTGCTCGTGGCAACTAGAGAAAGCCTGAGCAGCAATGAAGACCCAATACAGCCAAAAATAAATAAATAAATAAGAATTGAAAAAAATAAAAAGAGTAGAGGTTGAAGCACTAGAAATCCTTAAGGATTTGTTTGTTCTCTGGAATCTTATTGATTATAAACTTATGAAAACCTTAAAAATGACCAGTTCTCTAACACACCAAAGTATAGGATATATATATTTATACTAGATGAATAAAATGAATGATAAAATTATTTTTAAAATATTTCACTGATTTGACTTTTCAATTTAATTTTAAGGATGTCATTAAAGAAACATAAAGTGTAATTTTCAGATTTGTTGAAAAGCTTTAAGCAACTAGATGAATGGTAGGAAAATGATCAATTAATTAAACTAGAACTTACAAAATTGTTTTGACAACTATCAGAGAAGTCCCCATCTGAGGTTCTATTTTCCTGATAATCATTGTCAAGCAAACTGAAAATTGCATTACAAAAATTGCTTCTTGTTTTTATAATTGCCTTAAAAAGAGTAAAATTATATACTCTATTTTTTGACAATTTCAGAACTGTAGTGTGATTGCTACTGTACTTTCAGGTCCTCTCTAATACTCTATTTTGCTAAATTAAAGATTTTAAAAGGAAAATGAGTTGAAAGACTCTACCATAAGGTCAAAGCACTAATAGGGTTTCAAATAGGATAGCTGGTTATTCTCCAGATTTATACACATGTATGTCAAGAGGCACTATGCCATTGAGTTATGCAATCTGTCTCAGTATTGATTTCTTACATTTTATTTTATGCTTTCGATAAAACCAATTTTCGAGCATATTGCTAAAGCATATTGGTTTCTTCAGAACTGCAGGGAGGACAAGGGTCAGATATCTTCTGTGTGTGGGTGTGGGTGTGAACATTTGTATGAAATAATTTATATATCAGTGTTCATAAATTTGCGTGAATTTTAGAGGCACCTGAGATGTAGCTTGAAAATGAAGTCACCGGACAGCCCTTCTCTGGATGACAAATTTAGGAGTGAAATGTAACATGGAATGAAAGTCTTACTAAAGGAGTTTAGTAAGTAGTGAAAATGAATAGAGAATTTACTTCTAAGAGTGTAAGAGTTTCTACAGTGTTCACCAATCTCTCATTGTTTCATAGGCTAGAAAATAATATATGGATGAAACCCAAGGAGCTTTCTAATGACTGGGTTGCTAATTCTTCTTACAAATCCATTATGCTAACACCACGTCAACCATCAGAGTGATCAGAATAACCTTATTTAGTTTCATTTCTTTGTTGTTTTTAAGGTATTTCATTAGTATGTTATTATTCATGCTAAAGGAATAATAAAAGTATACTGAATTTCATAGTGCTTGAGACAATATTGTAGAGAAATAACACATCCAATTTTATCTTCACAACAAAGCTCTTTGGAAAATAGGTCAGGAATTAGCATTTCATTTAAAAATATCATGTAAATGTTTAAATGGCACATGTGTGAGTATGAAAGCTCACGTCATGTTTTTGCTTCCTCAGTGTTATTCCCCAAAGGTGACCACTATTAAAAGTTTTCCCTCAGTCATTTCTTAATTTTTCTAAAATCTATATTAATTATGGACCTCGATGTTCACATATAGCATATATATTTGCAAAAATATTTGCATGTATTTTGATACATATAGGTTTTTTTTAATTGAGGTGTAGTTGATTTACAATGTTGTGTTAGGTTCAGGTCTACAACAAGGTGATTCAGTTATATGTATATATATATATATGTATAAATATATACAAATCAGATATGAAGAACAGTTGATTTTCTTTTATTACATTTTTTTAAATTAGGAAGAATGATGGATGCTAACACCTGCACTTGAAGTTTTTCAGAGTTAAATAATATTTCATGATCTATGGAAAAGATGAGAATTCTTAAAAGTACTGTCTAGATGAGAATGAGACTTAAATTACAATGTATTTTAGGTTAATCAGAGAGAAAGCTCTAGACATTTACATATTGATTAAGAAAAATTGAGATGAAATATATATACTTGAATCCTTGGGAAAACAAAAAGGAAAAAACCCAATTGTATCTATTTCACATATTTAGATTACCTAAATTGGGGGAAAATAGCAAATATGTATAAGAACAGAATCAGGATTCTAAAAATCTCAGCATTCAGGGTTAATGCAATGACTCCAACAGAATGAAAATTGATTAGGACAAAAGTAAAGTTCTAAACAACAGCACAAGAAAAGATGAGGGAGAGATGAAATATTAGTAGAGCTGAACGGGATTTAAGTTGATATTACTGGTGTTAGGGTTGTCCCAGTATACTCATATAACCATAGGTTCCCTTTAATGAAAGCAGAGAAGCTAAAACCAGACATGAGAGGTTTGGTTCCATTGCCTTAGGATGTTAACTTAGTTCTTCGGAACCTCAGTTTCCTCAACAGTCAGATAGGTGTACTAATCCCTGTTGGCTAAGTTGTTACAAAGTGAGACAGACTTCCTTTCCAGCCAGCCTGCCTGAAGGAGTCATCTTTGTCTCTCCATTTCTTTCTCTCACTAACACTTAACAGGTGTTTTTCTAACACCTTCCTGTTTATGGCGCCCTTAGATTCCATAGCCACAGCACCATCCAACGCAGCAGATCCTTCTCTGCTCCTTGAAACATGGTCTTAATTCGGCTTCGAGCACGGGTTTCCCTCCTGACTTGACCTTTCTTTCTCAGCCTCCTCTGCTGGCTTCTCCTCATTTCTTCTCTTAGGTGATAGAGCACCCAGGGCTCAGTCTCATGGCTTTAAATACCATCAATAAGAGGATGACACCAAATTTAAATCTCCAAGCTGATCCCTCCCCCGAGTGCCCAACTGCATATCCCACTCCTTTTTTGGTTTTTTTTGTGTGTTTTTTTTAAATTAAATTTTTATTTTATATTGGAGTATAGCTGATTTACAATGTTGTGTTAGTTTCAGGTGCACAGCAGAGGGATTCAGTTACACATATACATATGTCTATTCTTTTTCAGGTTCTTTTCCCATAGAGGTTATTACAGAGTATTGAGCAATGTTCTCTGTGCTGTACGGTAGGTTCTTGTTGATTATCTATTTTATCTTTTTTTCTATTATCCCTTTTTGATACAGCCGCTTGGATAAGCACCTGAAACTTGATTTCTCCAAAATGGAGCTCCTGGTACAAGCCCAGTAAGCCTGCTCGCCCCTCAGTCTTCCTCAGCTCAGTAAATGGCAGCGCCATCTTTCCAGCTGTTTGGGATAAAGCTTTTGGGTTCATGCTTCACTCTTTCTTTCAGGGACCACGTTCTATTCACCAGCAAGTTCTATTGGTTCTGCCTTAAGCATATCTTGGGAATCAAACTATGCCTCGCGTCCTCCTCTGCTAACGCCCTGGTCTGATCTTCTGTCACGCCTTGTGTGGATTATTGATGTAGCCTCCTGACTGGTTTTCCCACCTCTGGCCTTGTCCCCTGTTCAGTCTGTTCTCAACACACACCAGATGATCATGGTAAGACATGTCAGTACATGTTCCTTACTTGCCCCAAACCCTCTGCTTCCATCTCATTCAGAAAAACCATGAACTCCTTCCATATTTGCCCACCCCTTGCTTGTCTCTCTAACCTTCTCTCCTATTAATTCTCTCTCATACATACTCCACTCCAGGTCCCTGCGTTAGGACCTTTTCCTCTGCTGTGCCTTACCCCTAGGACGCCTCCATCTCTGAAGCTGTCTGTAGCATGTCATGTCTCCATCTCTGAAGCATCTCTGAAGCTGGTTGTTAACCAGCAGTGATGCAGTAGAGGGAATTCAAGGATCATAGGGGTAGTTGAACTAGCTGGATATATAGAGCCTTTTCTGCTTCTGAGGCCATAACTTTATTATAATTAGTGGAGGAAATTCATTGTATACCATGTAACAGTTCTTGAGTTTCCACTAGTTGCAGGAGTGCTCAATTGCAGCAGGTAAAAATGGAAGCATTTCCTTTTGTATACATACATGTAGTTTTTAAAACTTTTAACAGTGAACAATTTAGTAACTAACTTTACTTGGAACCTCATCTCCAGTACATAACATCAGTGCAAGTGGGTCTGCTTAGGGCCGATGCCAGGCTGATAAACACGTGTCTGTCCATGATCATTAGAGCGAGATGGTGTCCATACTGACTGGGCAGCACCTGTGGGAACCGACTGCTCAGTGCTTTGACCTTCACCCATGGAGTTCGTTGGGTAAAGGGAGATGGGGATGTTCCTGAAGTTCCTTTTACCACGCCTCCTCCTTAAGGAGGTTGTTGCAGTTAATTTAGTAGAACCCGAGGACTTCATGAAACACAGTCAGGAAGACACTATTCTAGGTTGTATTTCTAGAGTAAAGATTACTTCCTGAGCATCTTAGGATGGACCGATCTTCCTTCGTAAATTTGGGAACAAAGCACTTATTCGTTCTCCTGACCACGAAAAAATTTTTAAAATTGGCAGGAATCAAATATTTCTTGTAAAGATGTGTAATATTCAGCAGAAGGGATTTGGGAAGTCAGACTGACCCTCCCTCTGGGGCTTAGGAAATGAGTCGGGGACCCTCTTCATTTTAGGGTAGCTGGCTCTGAGGAACCTGGAGCCGTCTAGCTACTTGGGGGACCAGGAGAATTGTTCAGCTATTATTTTCAGTAGCAGCATTGCACTATTTAAAGACAAGTGTCAGAAAGAAGAGGAAAAAGTCTGTGCTGAAGAATTCAGAGTATGATATTCAGAATATGATATCCTTAGGGAAAAATAGCGCAGTTCGGTTGCCAGTCATCCAAGTGTTTTGTAATGAATGCATTTTATAAGATTGCACTACAAGTAGAAGAGCTGATTGATGGCAAGAATGATCATTGATCAGTGATCTTTCATCCATTTCCTCCAACTGAGCTACAACAGTAAATTTTTTTCAGAAGGGGTTTTTCCAATATCTGTGGTAGAAAGATAACGATCAAGCTGAAATCTTGAGAGAATAATCACTTCTGAATGTAATGGAAAATTCACGGCCCTAAAACTTTTCTTTGGCCTCTATCAAGCAGTTGTTATCCCAGTCAATATCCTGTCACTGTTAATTAGAAACTATTTGTCCCACAGCTGATTTGTCATTCTGTGAAATCCCCACAGAGGGACGCGGGGCAGGGAGGCAGGGCAGTCAATGCCACGGCTCACAAGAGAACAAAAGTGAGTTTTCAAAGGATCCAAACACACACTAAGTGGTGACCCAGGTTTTGCTCCCTCCCTTATTGCTGTTAGGCCAGAAAGCTAATTAAAATCTCTGCTGGCACAAATGTGTGCTTGGTGTCCTAAAATATGTCATCTCTGAAAGACTGACAGATCGAAGCTGCTGTAATAGGCCTTTTACCTAACTTTGTCTTCATGTATGCATTGATTTTAGACCCTAAAAACTGCCAAAGTTCTGCCCTTATTGAGCCCAAACGTTGCTGAGGAAATTTGACTTTAGCCTGGAAACGTTTCTAATCATCTGAACAAAGCCAGGAAGGTGATGATTTCTGGTCTCATTAACGGCGAAAGAAACATGGAAATCATTGCTATGATTTAGTTGGTTACCTAATTATTTTCAAATCCTATTTTTCTGGAGCTTCAGCAGAAAACCCTTTAATAATTTTATCTTTTGAAGATAAACTTGATGGTCCATCGATGAAATTATGAGGACTGGATAGTTTATAATTGATCAGTACATGTATGATGGTAGTGGAAATGGGAGAAGTTAATAAAATGGGACACTAAAATACAAAGTGACTTTTAAAAAGTTCCATCACTCTGTCATGTGAATACAAATCACCTGTATGTGGCAGGTAGATTAGAAGGACTAATATTAGTGACTTAATTGCTATACCTATGTTGTTTCTTACAACGGCCTGAGAAGTCTTTGAGGCAAACATTTGAGGATCGTGTTAGATCCTACAGTGAAATCTTTATAGCTCACAGTATCAATTACGGCAAGTAATTATATTTGCAGACCCTTGGTCACACTTGCAAACGCACCTGCTCTATTTAAAGACGCTAAAAACAGGAATTGTTAGTATAGTTCCTGCAGAGTGCTCCGCGAGCCATTTGACAGTCTGACACGAGGGAGGCAGCATCGGAGAACATTTGTAAGATGGTTAGTGAGTCTTAACGGTAGGCTGACAAGAAAATGGCCCTGTGGGTTGATCTCCAAAGATACGTATGACTCACGCATGTACGGGGGCCTTTGGAGGAAAGATCACTCTCTACCTTACTGTCTTATTTGCCAAGAAATAGGGAAATAAGGGAGGGAGAAAAGAAAACCGTACCTGTACTGTTTAAACCGATATGAGGATTGGAAATTGCTCTTCGTAAAACACTCAGCACAAGCAAGTGCAACACAGCAAAGAAAACTGGATGAATTTGCTTGCACATGTGGGTGGAGCAGCGTGTTCATCCTTACTTTCCTCTAGGACCTGTGTCTTTAATTTTAAGACAGGACAACTTCAGGTAATAACAATGAGAACACGAGCATCACTTCGGTGTTATCACCACGGGTAAGGTCTGGATTGAAGGCTTTGCAATTCAGATCCTCATGACAACCTAGTGTGTATTTGCAGGGGGTGGGTTGGGGGCCAGTAGCTGGTATTTTTTTCTTTTCCGTTATGGTTTATTACAGGATATTGAATACAGCTCCCAGTGCTATACTGGAGGACCTTGTTGTTTATCCATCTTATATCTAATAGTTGGCGTCTGCTAATGCCAAATTCCCACTCCATCCCTCCCCCTCCCACCACCCCCTTGGCAACCACAGTCTGTTCTCTATGTCTGTGAGCCTGTTTCTGTTTTGTAGATAAGTTCCTTTGTGTCACATTTTAGATTCCACATGTAAGTGATATCATATGGTATCTGTTTCTCTGTATGACTTCCCTCACTTAGTATGATAATCTCTGCATCCAGGTTGCTGCAAATGGCATGATTTCACTCTTTTTATGGCTGAGGAATATTCCATTGTATATATGTACCACATCTTCTTTATCCATTCATCTATCGATGGGCATTTAGGTTGCTCCATGTCTTGGCTATTGTGAATAGTGCTGCTGTGAACATAGAGGTGCATGTATCTTTTTGAATTATAGTTTTGTCTGGATATGTGCCCAGGAGTGGGCTTGCTGAGTCGTATGGTAATTCTATTTTTAGTTTTCTGAGGAACCTCCATACTGTTCTCCATAGTAGCTGCACCAACTTGCATTCCCACCAACAGTGTAGGAGGGTTTCCCTTTTCTCCGCACCCTCTCCAGCATTTGTTATTTGTAGACTTTTTAATGATGGCCATTGTGACAGATGTGAGGTGGTACCTCATTGTAGTTTTCATTTTCATTTTTCTAATAATTAGTAGCTGGTGTTTTAAATTAAGAATCTGACCTGCTGAGTGAGGCACAAGCCATCCACAAGGGGTTGGCAGTAGCTCCCTCAGTGTCCAAGCTCCTGCTTCGGGGAAGGGAAAACCCCAGCTTGTTTTGATTGAAGGGGCAGTTTCAGTACATTTGTACAAGGAAGTACAGTCACAAGATTTATTACTTACAGATCCCAGAAGTTGGGGGGGGGGGGGGGGAAACGCAGGGATCCAGGGAAGGGCAGTTCCGTCCTGGGTCAGAGTGAGCAGGAGAGAGAGCATAGGGCACCAAGCACCTGTTATTTAAGGGGTTGGGACAGAGGTCACTAACTTCTCACAAGTTCAACTCTAAGGGGTTATTTTAAAAGGTGCCCTGGGAAGAGCAAAACAGGAACTTGGGGCAAGAATCCTCAGCTCAGGTCCTTCTTTAAATGTCCAGACTCTGGCATGACAGGGTTGTCATGTTGCGAAATGCCAGGGCAGCAACTCCAAATAGCTGTTTTGTCCTCACGGGGGTGGGGGGAATGCTGTTGTTATTCCCATTTTACAGATGAGGAAAACAGAGGCACAGAGAGGTTAAGAGATTTGTTCTGTTCCTGCTTCTAGTAAGCAGGCTGAGGTTGGACTTGAACTCAGGCAGCCTGGCCCCGGCATCCAGGTCTAACCCTCTATAGCATGTGGCCTCCTGAGGCAAACAGTCTTCCTCTCTCCCGTCTGGTCATGCTCACCACCTCTGCGCTGTGCACGCCTTCCGGGAAGTGTCTCTGCAAGGTTGTCTCCCTCAGATGGGGTCTCATAGTCTCAGTGATTCATCTTCTCCTCCCCCAGGCCTTCACATTTATCCTTTTCTTTCTGGATCTGGTCCTCAGACCTCACAGAAGGAGAAGAGCAGCTAATGTGTCAGGAGATGTTCATGACTGACTCTCTTTCCTCCACACGAGTAGCTGTTTCAACAGGTGGTTTCCAGACAACGCTTTGTTCCAAGGAGAGGCTCTGACCGTTCGGAGTCAAGGCCTGGGGGTGGGACGCTTGTGTGTATGTGACTTTGCTGATTTCGACCCACCCTGCTCTAAATATCCAGGCTCAGCTGCATAGTCCATTAATTCTCTTAATCATCCATAATTTATTGCCCTGCGTCTTCTTTATTGTAGACACACACTCTTGGTGGCATCCATTTCCAGCTTACTCCATAATATGGAGATTTTGATGATGGTTCATTTTAAAATCTTGGAGAAATCTTGTCAATTTTACTTTACCTGATCAGAAACAGGATTCCAATCTTTATGTCTGAAAAAAATTCGTTTGCTTTTCTTTTCACTGTAACAGAGGAATTGAGGGAGCATATTTAACCTATTAGTTTGGTGCTGGGAAACATACTCTGTAGATTGAAAGAAAAATTATTCTCAGGTCTAATACACTGGCATGGAGACAGTAAACCACAGAATTTTCTGGAATGATTCCTGTGCCATTGCAATAGGTAGAACTCCTGGGGGCAGCAGGGTGCTGCTAAATTCTCACATTTGGAAAACACATGAAACTTGTCCACTAGGCCTCCAGGCAGGGACTCGGTTCCCTGGTGTGGTGTTCTGTAGTGTTTCCTCTGCAAGCTCCTGGTGGATCGGTCAGCACAGGAGGGTCTAACAGGAGACACCAGCATCATGGTGCACCTGTGTGAATTTTCAGCAGCTTTCAGATAGAATTGTTCTCTGTTTTAAAGCATTCCGGAAGGCGAATGTCAAAATAAATTAAAATTCTGATCCTATCAAGCATGCGGATACAATCAGCTTTCTCACCCTCTTGTGACAATAAAGGAACATTTACGAACTAGAAATTTCATTGTTCTGCCTGACCTTTTGAAGCCTTGGCAGTAATAATACGTTAAATTACAAAAACTGTGATCCTAAGTAAAAATTATGGATTTTTTGCATGGATTCATCTGAACTGTAATTGATTGTCTAACATGGAAACCATGCTATGTGAAGTATTTGGCCCAGTGTTAATATTGGCTAATTTCGAATGTAATTATAATCAGCACGGATCCTTTCAGCTGCACTTACGAACTTAGCTACAGTGGGAAAGCATATAGGACTCCCCACAGTGCAGAAATCACTTGGTTCTTCGGAAGACATATAGTCCAAGTTTTTAATTATATTCCCCTGGAGTTCTTTTTAATTTTATCTATCTAAAAAGGCATGGATTTTAATATGACAAAGGTGAGGCTCATTTTATAAATGAAGCACATTAAACAGAGTTTATAATACATCCCACTGAGATGAGCTTTAGCATTTAAAATGATAAAAAGGTTATTCTTTTTTCTTTTTTTACGCGAGCCTGTCACCGCTGTGGCCTCTCCCGTTGCGGAGCACAGGCTCCGGACGCGCAGGCTCAGCGGCCAGGGCTCACGGGCCCAGCCGCTCCGCGGCATGTGGGATCTTCCCGGACCGGGGCATGAACCCGTGTCCCCTGCATCGGCAGGCGGACTTTAAACCACTGCGCCACCAGGGAAGCCCGAGAAAGGTTATTCTTTACATTAAAAATGTGATCAATCCAAATTGAAACCAGAATCAAATTTAAATACTGTCTTGATAGCATAAGCTTATCATATTCCAGATACGTACTATACTCACCTGTCCATAAAGATTTTGTAGCATCCAGAAGAATTTACTTGCTGAAGTCCTAGGAAAACAAGATGCAAACTTCCTACCCCAAGTCATGAGGGGAGAGATTCATTAGTTTTCCATGACTTAGCAAAATAACCGATATCCATGTTTCCTCCTCTAATAATAGTGGCAGGAGAAGAAAATTCCCTTGATCTTGTAGTGATATTTTAGACATAGATAATCATTATATTCAAAGCGCTTAATATCCAGAAGCATAAATGTATTTTATTTTCCAGACATGAAGGCTACTGATGACTGCAGTTGACTTGCTAACAGAAAAAATAAACCATTTGCAAACAGCTCTTTGCTTAAGTTGAATTGGGTTTTCATAAAAATGAGGAACTTTTCTTTTTAGTATAGAAGCAGTGTTTGCAGGCATGAATATGGTCACTGAAAGAATACAGACTAAGAAGGATAATCTTTTATTTTATCGAGGCTTCGAGATTGCTCTTGAAGACTGTTGAAGGGGAGGTGGATTGCGTGCCGATGAGAACTCACTCACACAGGGAATTCTGCTGATAGCAAGCCTGTGAGTCTGGGGAGAGTGGTTGCTTGGAAACCATGGGGCTGAGCGTAGTTTTAGTAGCTGCCTGTGCGACTTTTCCCTCATACTCTAGCACAGCAACTTTCAAACTTCAACACACATCAGAATACCTGGAAGGCTCGTTCATACACAGATTACTGGGCCCCATCCCCAGAGTTTCCGATTCAGTTCGTCTGGGATAGGGTCTGAGAAATTGCTTTTCCGAGAAGGACCCACGTGATGCTGCTGCCTTTGCTCTGGGGACCCTACTCTGTAGCTAACATGCCTGGAACCTCCAGCGTGGTGCTAGGTGCAGGAAGAGAACGGGCAGCTCTACAAAGCAGAACTGCTTTTGATGTGCATGACCTGTTGGTCAAGAATCATGGCAGTAGACAGACCACCCAAATGAGCATGCTGTCTATTTTCTTATCTACAGTCTAACTGCCATCTCTGGATGGACTGGCAGTGCCCATCTTAGGGTACTGGAGCCCATATCTTTTGGCTTACTTAAGGACTTTTCTCTGAAATTATATTTATTCTTTTCTGCATCACCACTTTCTTCCTCTCTACGTCATCATTCTATTTACCATTCATACATGCTCTATTTTCTCTCATCTTAAGAAAAAGGAAAAATCATCCATAAGCCCACCAACTCTTCAAATAATAATTTATCTCTTTGGTACCATTTATACCAAGTGTTTGGAAGTTTTATGTTAACTTTCTCTACTCTTGTTATCCTATTTTTCTGACTTATTTTCTTCAATAAATTTTTAATTTTGCCACTCCACTCAAAGGACCATTGACCATTTACCAGTGACCTTCCTCTTAGGACAAATGTGTGATCAGCATTTGGTTCTCCTCTTGCCCTTGCAGAAGCATCGGGTGCAGCTGGTCATGCCATCCTTCTGGAAGGGTCCACAGCACTTGGCTTCTAAACACCTCGCTCTTCTGCCTTTCCTCCTCTCCCTCTGGTTACTCCTTATCTTTTTTCTTGGTAGGAAAAATATTGTTCTTTCTGTTCTCGTGTTTTACTTAGCACAAATTAAAATATTCTCTCATCATTTTAACCATACAGTGAAATGCACCCAATCACAACTTTTCACGTGAAGAATGCCAAATCTGGCCCAGTACATAATTAACCTGTGCTACAAAAAGGTTTTTTTTTTTTACAGTGGATATCAAGGGGTATATTTCCTTAAGAAAAATGACTGTGCAAGTTGTTCCTGGTAGCTTTAAAATTCAGCCATCTATGAGTATGCTACCCCTGGCTCAGGTTTCATTACAAATAAGCATCAAAGACATAATATTACAACTCCCTGAATTCTTTCATTGAACAAAGTGTGGTATCAATCCGTCACTCCATGGAGCCATAGAGCATCTGTCTACAGGCTAACCTGGGCTGGGATTTCTAGCTAAACAGACTGCCTGTTTTTGCTTTTTTAAAATTTTTATTGGAGTATAGTTGATTTACACTGTTGTGTTAGTGGAACTCCCCATCTTTGCAGGGATCAGTCCTCAGACTTATTTTCTTCTCCACTGACACACTCTCCCTGGATAACCTGTTCATCTTCATGCTTTTAAGTCTGGTTCACACACTCATGGATTCCAAACGTATATCTCCAGCCACAACCTCCCTCCCAAGCATCAGACTCGTGCACTCGACATTTACCTAAATCTAGTCTAGCCTCATAGGCGTCGCAAAATTAACACGACCAAAATAGAACTCCTGATTTACTCCCTGCAAACCTGCTTTCCCCTAGTTCTTCTTACTGCTTAAATGGCATCACTATCTACTTAGTTCTCAGGTGAAAATCCTAAAAGTCTACCTTGACTATTATTGTGCCCACCCAATTCCACATTCAATCCATCACCAAGCTCTATAGCTCTACTTGAAAAATATATTCTAAGTCTGACAACTATCGTTACATCCACCACCCTTGCTGGGCCATCGCTGTTTCTTCTCTGGACATTCAGTTGCATTTCCACTTACCTTCTTGCTTCCACAGTGGTTGCTCTGTGGTTAATTCTTCATATAAAAGCCAGAGTGCTCTTTTGAACCTCAAAATTAGATCACTTTCCTTCCCTGCTTGTCATCCTTTAATAGGTTATCATCACACACACACACACACACTCAGAATAAAACCCATGGTCCTTACTTCAGCCTATAAGTTCTTATATGATGCGGATTCTGACAGCGTGGCAGATCACATCTCCCCCAGCTTTACACCCTCCCCCTCTGTGTGAGCTCAGTGGTCTTCCTGCAGTGCCTTTAAGACATTAGTTTTATTCCCTTTTCAAAGCTTTTGCTCTTGCTGTATTCTTCTAAATCCTTGCAGGGCTCATTCCCTTACTTCATTCAAGTTACTGCACACAGGTTGCCTTCTCAGGAATCCATCAATCAAACTGCACCTCACCCAAGCCACCGACTGTCACCTCACTTGGCTGTATCTTTCTACAGGGGACTTACTGGTGGGTGGTATTATATGATACATTTATAATTCTGTTTCTTAGTTGTCTGTTTTCCTATAAGCTCTACGAGGATGGGAGCTTTGTCTGTCTTGTTTGCTATTTTATCTCTAATACATGGAGCAGCCATGTACATACAATAAGTGACTGGTAAATTGTTGTGGAATGAAGGGGAATATGACTTATCTTACATTTTCATATTTTGTCAGTTAAAGATTTAGCTTGTAATTACTATAAAACATTGCTGGTTTTCACTAGTGGATAGGGACCAGTTTGAATTAGTAAATAAATTTTAAAAATTAAATCACATGTTATTTTAAATATGTATTTTTTATTTTCAGTGTTATTTTAAACAATGAAAGACCATTTCAGTGTTTTGAAATTAGATGTGGTCTAAACAATAAAAAATAATACTCGGTGGCTTAAGCCAGGTTAATATTGAGTCACTAATGAAATTAATAACAATGCTTTTGCCATAAGCAGTATTGACTGCCAAATGATAACTCCCTAACTTCTTGAAAAATAGTTATTTCTCCTGTAGGATAAATACTGACAATTCAAGTCTACTTCAAACACTAATTTCTTATTCAGTTCTTAAAAAATTATTAAAATTGAAACTCATTATTCATTGATTTCGTAGAATATCCTAACTTAGCACAATTTAACATTTTAAACACTTGTTCACAGATGAAATGATATCATACTTGTGATTTGCATCAAAGCAGGAAGTTGGGGTGTTGATGAGAGTACGGATGGACTAATAATGGCCATGATTTGCAAAACGTTGAAGCTGGGTGATGAGTAAAAGGGGCTTTACTATACTATTCTTTTGTATTTGTATTTGTTTTACATTTTGTATAGTAAATACTTTAAAAACAAAAATTGTTTACTTGAATTTTATCACCAAAAAACTGCTTAAGAGAGAGATGCAATCATGATAACTTGAAACATGTTTTTAAAAAGCGCGTATGATTTTTGAGAGGGTTTACTCATTATGTGAAGATGCGGCAAGCAAATTTACTGCCTATTGTCGGTCAGTTCAAGAACCAACTTCAGAAATTTTTTGATTCATGCCAATTACAATTTTATTTCCACAGATTTTATTTATATATAAATGCACATTTCGTCCAACTTATAGATTTCATACTTCTCTCTAATTTTCTTTATTAGACATAGGCCAGAGATGTATGTCATTTGCACTCTAAATTTACTGAGTCTAAATAAGCTCACGTGCCAACTGTGTTAAAAATTGTGCATACTGGACATACTGAAAATATGCTTTGTAAGGGCTGTTATTTAAATATTTAATAATAATGCGTTCTCATTAAATGATAGAAATCGTTTTGTAGACTTTAAAATGTGAGATCACTGTGCTTAATTGGCATCCGAAGGCCAACACCAGTGCAGTTACCTGCGTGTCAATTAGTTCTTCCCTCTTCTTCATTAGCCTACCTCAGGTCTATCAAAATGGGCATGATGCTTGCATTGACCAAGATGTTTCCTGCTAATCGGATGTCAGTGGATTGTCAAAAGTGCAGTGACTGAACATTAGTATGGTGGATGGGAAAAAGTAGCCCAACTGCTATGGAATTATCTCCAAGTCATATAGGGCATAAATATAAATTATTATATCCTTAGAGCTCAGAGGGGAGGTTTTGAGTATAAATGCCTTGAGATTTTTAAGAGATATGGTACATGCATGATCATAAGAACGTCTGGATATTGAGCATCGAGGTTTCACAGAGAATGAGGATAAATGGCATTAAACACGAGTGCAGAATTTTGTGTTAAACTAGTGATGTAATTCGATTGCACAGATGTGATGTATGTACTCAATCACAGGGAGGCAGCTTGTCCCAGCTCTGATATCTACCAGCTGGGGGACCCTAAGAAAGTTGCTTAATTTTTAAATGCCTCAGATTGCAATCCCTGAAATGGGGTGGGGTGGGGGGTGGGGGTGGGGAGGTAGGGTTGCTAACTCATAGACTAATGCTTATTGATTGAATCTGACATATATTTTTATTTCTTTATCAGTAAAATGATTTTTACATTTAATATTGTTAATACATTAATCTTGATAATAGCAAGGTACGGTAACAAATATACACCTCTTTTATTATTAAAAATAGACATTTGGTAAATTAATGCATACTAAAATTATATTTTTTGTATTCTCTGTTTCTTCCGTGATTAGAAAAAACTCATGGAAGCCCAAGGTAATGCTTTAACTAAAAGCAGTAGCCAGATGATTTAGTAAGGGTTAGATAGGTCAGAATGTAGGAAGTCTGAAGCTAAAGCATTGTAAGTTGTATCTCCAGGATGTGGCGCAAGCATTCAGGAGAGTTTGTTGATGGGACAGATTCAAGGTGGCTGCAGTTTCTTTGATGCTCCTCAGGAGAGGTCAGATCCATGTCTCCTCCCCTTGAACCTAGCTAGGTCCTCATTGCTTTGACCAATGTGATGTAGTGGAAGTGATGCTGTGTTATGTACGAGGTCCAAGTTCTTAAGAAGATGTCAGCTTGGAATAGACTTTCTGGGAGCCCTGAGCTGCCGTGTAAAAAGTAGGAATATTCTGACACTGCCGTGAGGGTGAAACCACCTGTAGGTCCTTCAGTTGACACTCCGAACTGAGTCTAGACTTGTAACAGTCCTCACCAAGGGGCATACATGTGAGTGAAGGTGTCTTGCATCCTTGGGACCAGCTCTCTGCCAGCTACATACCACCAAGTGCCCTCATTCATCAGTGCCATACGGAGCATATGAATTATCCAGCTAAGCCCTGCCCTGGTTCCTCACTGACCAAGTGAGATGTAATAGAATGAATGGGTGGGTTTAAGCTAATAACTTACAGGGGTAATTTGTTAGGTAGCAATAGGCAAGATTGGTTCCCCCCAAAATAACTTAATATGAAGAACCAAGAAGTCAAAAAAGCAGAAAATGATGGTAAAAATACCTGCAAAGATAATCATCCTGCTGCTCTCCTGTTAGGTCATCCTCCTAATATTACTGAGTCTGATCATTAGGTCAAAGAGCCAATATTTGAAAGAAAAGAACATTTACTCATTTTCTTCTGACATACATTTATAGCCCCATGCCAAAAATATATGTAAATTCCGATTACCATTGTTAAAAATAATTACTTAGTTTTTACCTATTATACAGGAATTTATCATGTAATAGCTGATTCAAATACAAGGGAGACCATTTTGGTGTGGAGACAAAGGGGCTATTACAGATCAATGAGCATGCAGTAAACCCATTTATGAGTAAAGTACAGTATTTATAAACAAAGAAAAAGTTAATTGATTTGGGCTCCATCAGATTTGTAAGCATATAGGATGCTTCATTTTAAGATGAGGGAAGAGTTGAGCTTCAGAGCTAGAATTTGTACCTTTTTCTCAAGGCTCGTATTCCAACACGTTTGACAAGAATGCTATAGCAGCCTGGTTGCCTCACATGGCCTTTGATGTCAATGGAAACTGTGCCCTTCAAAGATGAGCATGTCATTTAGAACCTTTGTGGGAGGAGTTGGACCTGCAAGAAAGGAATGGTGTGTTGAAGACCTAATGATGTCTTTCAAAAATTGCTAACCAAATTTTGTGCTTCCAGAGCAGCATGAAAGAAATATTTTTGTTTATAGAAGAGAGCTTGTGCTTTCAAGTTAAAAGTATTGCTCTGTTAGAGCACTTGCTCTGCTAAACCTTCTACATTATTAATAAAAATGTGTTGCAGTGTGACTCAATGCTTATAAAAGTGTCTCCATGTACACGTTTAGAGATATTCTTCATTCTGACTTAAAATTCCTTGCAGAGATTCCTTATTTTGTTTTGTTTTCCTTTTTATGCTCTTGGCTGCTAATCTTTTGACTACTTTTCAGTCCTTCAGCATACTTTACCAGAGGGTGGTCAGTAAGAATAGGAGAGGGCAAAACACAAAGCAATTAATTTAACGTTTCTGCTAAAACAGTTTTAATGGAGTATAATACTGAAATCAACAACAATAAGGGCTCTTAATTACATTCACATTTTTACTTACCCATATAGCCAACAGTCAACTATATTAATTTCCCTTTAATTTCATGGATTTGTAAAAAAAAAATCAATACACAATAGATTATTCATTCTTCTTTGTATAATTTGCATTTAACGTAGTATCTGGATCACAGTGGATACTTAATTATATTTGCTAAATAAAATTATTAAAATCACCCATTTTTGTTAAAATGTTTTAGAGTCACTAAAGGAGAGGCAATATATGAAAAAAATGTTCCGACTTTATGAGATACACTTGACATATAGCATTGCGTATGTTTAAGGTGTTGGTTTGATCCACTTGTATGTTGCAAAATGATTACCACCAAAGTGTTAGCTAATACCTCCAATCACATCACATTGTTACCATTTAGTTTTTGTGGTGAAAACATTTGAGATTTACTCTCAGCAACTTTCAAGTGTATAATACAATATTATTAACTGTAGTCACCATGCTGTACATTAGATCACCTGAACTTATTTTTCTTAAAAATGGAAGTTTGTATACTTTGACCAACATCTCCCCATTTTCCTCACCCCCCAGCCCCTGGTGACCATAATTCTACTCTGTTTCTATGAGTTTGGCTTTCTTAGATTCCACATATCGTATAGTATTTGTCTTTCTCTGTCTGACTTTTTCACTTAGCATAATGCCCTCAAGGTCCATCCAATATTGCCACAGATGGCAGAATTTCCCTTTTTCTTATAGCTGAATAACATTCCATTGTATGTATGTACCACATCTTCTTTATCCATTCATCTGTTGATGGACACCTAGGTTGTTTCCAACTCTCAGCTATTGTGAGTAATGCTGAAGTGAACATGGGAGTGCAGCTGTTTGAGATCCTGATTTCATTTCCTTTGATACATACCTAGAAGTGGGATCTGGATCATATGATATTTGTCTTTTTAATTTTTTGAGGAACCTCCATACTGTTTTCCATAGTGGCTGCACCAATTTACATTCCTACTAACAGTGCAAAAGGGTTCAATATGTCCTTATTGATTTTTTATCCGGATGATCTATCAATGGCTGAAAGGAGGGTTTTGAAGTTACCTACTATTATAGTATTGCCTCTCTCTTCAGATTGTTACTATTTGCTTAATATATTCAGGTGCTCCAATGTGGAGTGCAGATACACTTAAACTGCTGTATCTTCTTGATGAATTGACCCCTTTATCATTCTCTTATGACATTCTCTGTCTCTTCTTACCATTTTTGGCTTCAAGTCTATTTTGTGTGATATAAGAATAGCTATCCCTGCTTTCTTTCAGCTTTTACTTGCATGGAGTAACTTCATCCATCCCTTCACTTTGAGTCTATGCGCGCCCTTGAAGCTGAAGTGAGCGTCTTACAGGCAGCATATAGGTGGGTCTTGTTTTTTAAATTAATCTAGCTGCTCTATGTCTTTTGATTGGAGAATTCAATCCATTTACATTTAAAGTAATTATTGATAGGTAAGGACTCACTAATGCATCTTATTAATTGTTTTCTCGCTGTTCTGTTGTTCCCTTGTTCCTTTCTTCCTCTCTTTTTGCTCCTTTCTTTGTGAATTGGTGATTTGCTGTAATTGTTTTCTTTGATTCCCTTCTCTTTATCTTTTTTGAATCTACTGTAGATTTTTGCTTTGTGGTTACCATGAGGCTTCCATAAAATATCTTAGATATGACCATCTATTTTATGCTAACAGCTTTACCTCAGTTGCGTGCAAAAACTCCGTCCTTTGACTCCCCCCCACTTTTATGTTTTTGATGTCACAATTCAGCTCTTTTTATATTGTGTTGATGAACAGATTATTGTAGCTGTACATTTTCAGTATTTTTGTCCTTTAACCTCTATAAAAGGTTAACTAGAGTTAAGTGTTTAATACTGCACCATATTACAGTATTAGAGTATTCTGAATCTGCTCTATATAATACTTACCTTTACCAGTGTGTTGTATTTTTTTTTCACATGTTTTTATGTTACTAATTAGCACCTTTCATTTTCAGCTTGAAGAACACCATTCAGCATTTCTTGAAAGGCAAGCCTAGTGGTGATGAATTCTCTGAGCTTTTGTTAGTCTGGGAAGGTCTTCATCCCTCCTTCATTTCTGAAGGACAGCTTTGCTGGGTGAAGTGCTCTTCACTGGCAGTGTTTTTCTTTCAGCACTTTGAGTGTATCATCCCATGATCTCCTGGCTTGGGAGGTTTCTGCTGAGAAATCTGCAGATAAAATTATGGGGTTCCCTTGTAAGTTACAAGCTTTCTTTCTCATGCTGCTTTTAAGATTTTTCTCTTTGTCTCTGATTTCTGACAGTTTTATTACAAGGTACCTTGGAGAGAATCTCTTTAAGTTGATTTTGGTGGGTGACCTGTGAGCATCATGAACTTGGATGTCCAAATCTCTCTCCAGATTTGGGAAGTTCTCAGCCATTATTTCTTTAAGTAGCTTTCTGCCCCCTTCTCTCTCTCTCTTCTCCTTCTGGAACTCCAATGATTTGCATACTTGTTCTTTTGCTGGTGTCCCATAGATCACATAGGATTTCTTCACTCTTTCCTTCATTTTTCTTTGTCCCCCTCTGACTGGATAATTTCAAAGTTCCTGTCTTCATTCTCACAGAGTCTTTCTTCTGCTCCACCAAGTCTGCTGGTGGTGCTCTCTATTGCATTTTCATTGCATTCATTGTACTCATTAGTTCCAGAATTTTTTGGTGTGATTTCTGTATCTTTGTTAAGCCTCTTGTTTTATTCATGTATTGTTTTCCTGACTTCATTGAATTGCCTTTTTGTGTTCTGTTTTGTTTGTTTGTTTTTGTAGCTCACTGAGTTTCCTTCAAACAGCTATCCTGAATTTTTAATTGGGTAAATCACAGATCTCCATATTTTTGTCTTCAGTTCCCAGAAAGTTATTGTGGTCTTTTTGTAGTTTCATGTTACCTTGATTTTTTAAATGTTCTGTGATGTTTTGCATTGCTGTCTTTGCATTTGAAGTAGCAGTCACCTTTTCAAGTCTTTACTGACTGCCTTCGGGAGAAAGATAACTTCTGTTAACCCTGCTATAGAATCTGTGGCTACCTCAGACCTTCTATGGGTACACCTGCTCCATCTTCTTGCTCCCTTTGTGGCAGAATTATTAAGCTTGTGTGCCTTCTTTGGATCTTGCAACACAGCAGCCTGAGTGCTGACAGCCTCTCTTCGTTTTCCTAAAGGAGGTGCTAAAGCTCAAGTTTGTAATCTCTCCCTGGCCTGAAGATTCAGATGATTTTATCTGTGTGCTCATTGGCCACCTGCCAAAGCCCATTCTTGCTGCCACCACCAGGAGCGTGCACAGAGAGCTGGCCACAGGGCATAGTGGATCTGTGGGTGAGGCTTCTTGATTGACTCTGCAATGCAAATAGTAAAACCTGTATCCCATTGATGTTTCCTGAGAGTCCTATCTGCCCTCTTCCCACCTCTTCTGGTCTCATCAGGGAGCTCATGATTCAGTTCTCTGGACGGGCAGGAAGGAAATGAGCCCCTTTGGCAGCATCCCATATATCTGGGAAAGCTCCCTCCTACACTCTCCCTTTTTCCTGTAGGAGAAATCATGGTCAGAGGAAGATCTCTTTTATCCCTAAACTGTGCCACCTTTGGGGAGGGGTGATGTGGAAAAAGTCAAACCTCTTACACGCTCCAGTACATCCAAGTCAACTTATTTGCTCCAGCAGTGTGCTGGAGCTTCTCTGGAAACCTGGCCCTCCAAGAAGACTCTCTTTCATAGGTGATTCTAGGTCACTGTGCTCCAGGGACTCCTGGACCATGGCTGAGAGGGGCTGGAGCCAGGATATGGGCCACTGCAGGGTCCCTAGCCGGGACGGAGGTCTGTATGCTTGTTACCTGTTGTAACTCGTCCCAGGTCCCTTGTAATTCCTCTGGACCTCACAGATCCCTCAAAGGTATTTTAGTCTGTGGATGGAGGCCAAATTTTTGTTGCTGGGGGAAGGCAAAAACAAGGGACGTTATGCCAGCATGATGCTGACATCATTCTCTGAACTATTAATAAAGTTTTAGTATCCATCCAGTGAAGCTGTCAACAATGTGGCAAAGAGAATTTAGGTATATTAGTTTCAAAGGTATGGGCATAAAGTTGGAATTTCAAGATTTTTCAGAAATGGTAATTTATAAGAAATTTTGAGATTTTGTGAGTACGCATCGTCCTTTGAAAAGGATAATTATTACTGACATTTTGAGAAAACGTCTGCAGCAGAGGATCCTACAATTGCGAAAAATGTCGTAAGTTTTTCATGCTCCCAGTTCTTTTGTCACAGAGTATTATCATATTTTCTGCTTAGAAAGTGTTTTTGGCTGAAATAGGCTAAATTCTGTCTTGCATGTAGGCACACTGGAAAAGTGACAGGTAGCTGTCAGAGCCCTTTTTGAAAATATGTGTTTATATAAGGATATTCACAATAATACGGTAACTGGTGACATAGGAGACAAAGTAACATAATTAGTTATAATTTCTCAAAAATGTATTTGCCATTTTATTTGTACAGTTTTTTATCTGAAATATAATGGGCAAATATATAGAGGACAAAATTAATGAAATGAAATTTAGAGATGGATAAGTTCCCTCTTCAATAAAATAATGATGAACTTGAAAATACAAATATTAAGAGTCACTTTGCACTTGCAGGTAACTATTCTATGAAATTTAAGGTTATATATCTCAAATGATGGTAACTGACTGAATAACCACATTTCACATTCCTCTCAAATCTTAACATTTTTAACTAAGGCCTTCAAGTTAGTATATCCCAGTAAAAACCTTTTATATTTAAAAATTTATTTGTTTTTATTGTGTTAATATGTATATAACATAAAATTTACCATTTTAACAATTTTAAGTGTACAGTTCAATTATATTAAGTACATTTACATTGTCATGCAACCCTCAACTCTATCCGTCTCCAGAACATTTTTATCTTAGCAAACTGAAACTCTCATGTCCATTAAACACGTATTCCCTATTCTCCACCCTCTTCAACCCCTAGTAACCACCATTCTACCTTCTGTCTGAATTTGTATGAAATTTGTATGAATTTGACTACTTTACATAACCTCATATAAGAGGAATCATACAGCGTTTTCCTTTTGTGACTGACTTCACTTAGCTTAATGTCTTCATGATTTATCCATGTTGTAGCATGTGTCAGAATTTTCTTCTTTTTGAGGCTGAATAACATTTCATTTTGTGTATAAACCACATTTTGTTTGTCCATTCAATTGTCAATGGACCCTGGAGTTGCTTCCACCATTTGGCTCTTATTAACAATGCTTCTACGAGCATGGGTGTGTAAATACCTGTTTGAATCCCTGCTTTCAATCCTCTTAAATATATAGCCATAGTGAAATTGGTGGATCATATGGGAATTTTATGATTAATTTTTTGAGGAATTTCCATACAGTTTTCCACAGAGGCTGTACCATTTTACATTCCCACCAGCAATACGCACAGTTCCAATTTTTCTACATCATCACCAACATTTATTTATGTATGTATGTATGTATTTATTTAATAGCATCCTAACAGGTGTGAGGTGGTATCTCCTTGTGGTCTTGATTTGCTTTTCTCTTATGGTTAATGATGTGAGCATCTTTTCATGTGCTTATTGGCCACTTGTATGTCTTCTTTGGAGTAATGTCTGTTCAAATACTTTGCCCCCTTTTTAATCAGGTTGTTTGCTTTTTGTTTTGAGTTATAAGCATTCTCTCTAAATTCTGGATATTAATTATCGGGTACATGATTTGCACATATTTTCTCCTATTCCTTGGGTTGTCTTTTCACTTTTTTAATAGTATTCTTTGATGTACTAAAGTTTTTAATTATGGTGAAATCTAATTTATCTGTTCTTCTTTTGTTGTCTCTGATTTTAGTGTCATATCCAAGATGTCATTGCCAAAGCTTAGGTCATGGAGCATTTCCCCTATGATATTTTTTCTAAGACTTTTATAGTTTTTTAGCCTTTATCTTTAGGCCTTTGATCCATTTTGAGTTAATTTTTGTATGTGGTCTTTCGTAAGAGTCCGACTTCATTATTTTCCATATGGATATTCAGTTTTCCCAGCACCATTTGTTGAAAAGACTATCCTCTCCTCGTTAAATGATCTTGGCATGCTTGACTAAAATTATTTGCCCATATATGTGAGTTTATTTCTGAGGTTTATATTCTATTCCATTGTTCTATAGGTCTGTTATTATGCCAGTACCACACTGTATTGATTGCTGGGGATTTGTACGTTTTTAAGTCAGGAAGTATGAGACCGCCAGGCTTGCTCTTCTTCCTCAAGATTGTTTTGGCTGTTAAGGATCCCTTGAGATTCCATATGAATTTTAGAATGGATTTTCCTATTTCTGCAAAAAATACCCTTGATATTTTGAGCAAAAATAAGGTACGATCTGGTAGAAAGAAATTAAGCGTTTTAACTTTATTTTTCTTGAGCAATAGTTCATGAGATTCTTCCTACCTGAACAGAAAATGTTAATATATATAATTCTTCCCATCAAGTGACTGAAATATAGATTTTAGTTACTGGCTTTTGTCTCCAACTGTGCATCTAAAATAGCTCTACTCTGGGTCTGGGGGGACAGAATGCTAAGTGGACTGAGAACTTAGGAGCCTTTAAGTTGCCTTTTACCTTTGCTGTTTTTCCACACTGACTGCTAGGAATAAAAGAATATGTGACTAGCTAGTAGTCAAGCAGTGCTATGGAAAATACAGCCCAATCTGAGAGATATTAAATTTACTTTTTAAAGAATTCTCATATTGTAACAGCCTTTTGTTTCAATACACTATGCAGTGAATCCACAGAAAATCAATTATAGAGACTCCTAACATTTTTCTCAAATCTCCCTTGTAAAGCTAGTTGAGGAGACCAGACCTCATGGGTAGATGTCCTCTCCTCATTTTCCTTTTTTTTCCCTCTTTCCAAATATTTAATTTTGAATTTGTTTTAGACAATCTTTCAGAATCACAAGCTATTAGAACTAGAAGTCACCTTAGTAAGTGTTTATCCTAACTACCTATTAACTTATTTAAAAAGTTAAAACAGTACACATTTTCCAGTATTATTTCCTCTGCTCTGAGAGAAACTTCTTAGTCCCTCATTATTTCAAATCAAATTTACAACACACCTTTTGCGCCAGTTTGTGCATTTGTGTTTTGTATGTGTCACCCCTGTCTTGCTATATAAGATGGAAGGTCCGGAAGGATGTGAGTTACAGCCTTGAGGGCCTCAGCTTTCCTTTGGTCTTAGTTAGTGCTCAGTAAACGTTACTGTTGGACTGACTCCTAATTAATGAAATGTAATTAATGGAAAATGGAAAAAGACCCTCCATATTAGTAGAATGTGACTTCTAAATGGTTTTGACCTCTGGAGAAAGGACAAATTAGAGGTTGTTTGTCTTTTTGACTATTCTAATCTCAACATAGCTATACCCATTAGACCTGATAAGACAGTAGAAAATTTCACTGCTTACTGAGCTCCTGAGCTATAATTGGGGCACAAGTGGAATCATCTTTTCATAGACATGCCTTAGTATTGCAGAACCTGGTTAAAACAATTCACAAAAAGGCTTATTGTTTCCAGGAAATATTTGCATCCAGAAAGGTAAACTTCTAAAGACAAATCAAACTTCTGTAGCACAAAGGACTAAAATGATACACAGCATATAAATATTAGGTAATATATACATAACTGATTCCAAAGATAAATAGCCATGCAAAAAACAAAACCCAGTAAATCCCCCGAAATCAAAACCCAGATTTCAGGAGAGCCTTTTAGAGATGAGCAACAGTTTACACCTCATTAACAGGATAAAGGAGAAAAATCTGAGGTTTCAATAAATTCACAAAAGGCATTTGACAAAATCTAACACTTCTTCATGAAAAAAACAATCAGTGAGGGCTTCCCTGGTGGCGCAGTGGTTGAGAGTCCGCCTGCCGATGCAGGGGACGCGGGTTCGTGCCCCGGTCCGGGAAGATCCCGCATGCCGCGGAGCGGCTGGGCCTGTGAGCCATGGCCGCTGGGCCTGCGCGTCCGGAGCCTGTGCTCCGCAACAGGAGAGGCCACAACAGTGAGAGGCCCGTGTACCGCAAAAACAAAAACAAAAGCAATCAGCGAAGTGGGGTTAGAAGGGAATTTCTTCAGTTGGATAAAGGGAAGCTATACAAAACAATGGCTAACATCATAATTAATGTCGAAATACTGATCACTTTCAACTAAGACTGGGTACAAGGCACGGATGCTTACTTGTACTGGAGATCCTAGCCAGTGAAATTAAGAAAGAAAAAGAAAGAAAAGGCATTAAGATCAGAAAGGAAGAAATGAAATATTTTTATTTGCAGATGACATGATTATGTCCATAAAGATATCCAAAGAAATAAAAAAAAAATTCTTACTAGAGCTAACAAGTGAATTTAGCAAGGTTCAGAATTGAAGCCCAATATACAAAATAAATTTGTTTCTATATATAAAGAAAGGAATAAAATTTAAAAATACTACTTACATTAGAATAAAAAATCAAAATATACTCAAGAATATATACAGTAAAATATGTGCATGACCTTGGCATTAAAAAGCATATACTGCAGGGAAAAATTAAATAAAATCTTAGTAAATAGAGAGAGATAACATGTTCATGGGTCAAATGCTTAATATATTGCTAGGGTGTAAGTCCTCTCTAAGTTAGTCTATAGGTACAATGTAACACAGCAAGCTTTTGTTTTGGGGTCAGAAATTGAGAAATGGATTCTAAAATATATATGGAAGTGCAGAAGGGCTAGAAGAAATAAAATCATCTTGATAAAGTAGAAAATTGGAAGAATTACCATACCTAATTTCATGACAATATAAAACTGCAAGTCGGACTATGTGATATCAGTGTAAGGACAGATGAATAGGTCAATGGAACAGAACAGAGACCAATAATAGCCTCCTACTAATATGATCAGTTAATTTTTGCAAAGTCACCAAAGACATTAAATGGAGATAAGAATTATTTTCAATAAAGAGTGCTGAAACAACTAGAAAATTGTATGGAAAAAAATGGTCTTTTGCACCGTACACTAAAATTATTTGAGATTGATTTTAGTCCAAACTTTAAATGTAAAACTCAAACCTAAATATAAAACTCACATCTTCAGATATAAACATAACACATTTATGTCTTTGGGATGTCCAAAAAAAGAACCATAAAAGAAAAAAATTTGTAAATTGGATTTTATCGAAATTGAACATTTCTGTTTATTAAAAAAATATGATTAAGAAAATGGATATACAAATTACAGGCTAGGAGAAAGTATTTGCAGTGTATGTATCTGACCAAGGAATTGCATCAAAAATGTACAAGGAACCTCTAAATATAAAGAATAGGAACCCAATTAAAAATTACAAAAACACTTGAAAGTTTACAAAGGGATATTATACAAATGACCAATAAATACATAAAAAGGTCCTCAGCATCATTAATCATCACTGAAATGCAAATTTAAACCAAAAGATATCTTTATATTCTGACCAAAAATGGCTTAATAAAGGCTGACAAGACCAGATGTCAGCAAGAATGTGAAACAAGCATGACTCTCGTTTTCCGCAGGTGATAATGTACAATGATACAACTTCTTGTAGAATACTGTTTGACAGTTTCTTGTAAAATTAAACTTTCTCCTACAGCCCAGCAATTCCACTCCTAGGTATTTACACAAGAAAATTAAAACATATGTCTACAAAAAGAATTGAATGAGAATGTCCATAGCCGCTGTGTTTATAATAGCCAAAATGTGAAATGTCAAATGTCCATCAACATATAAAGTAATTACAGCATATTTATATTATGGATGTGTGCTTAGCAATAAAAAGCAATGAACTACTGATAAACATAGAACATGGATCAATCTCCAAACAATTATTTTGACCAAATGGAAGCCAGTCACAAAAGTGTACAGACTATATGATTCCATTTGTAAGAAATTATAGGACAGGCAGCACTCATTTTTTCATTTGTGGTGATGGACATCATAATGGTGGCTGACTCTACAGGTACCATTTGACTTAATGGGAGCACAGAGGAACTTTCTGTGGTGATAGAATTATTTTGCTCTATCATGATTAGAGTGTGGATTTCCTCCTGCCAGGTCTCAGCAAACTTTCTGAGATCTGTGCATTTTGTTATATGTACATTAAGCTTCAATAAAAAAGATTAAGAAATTGAATTATGGATCCAGATCAGCATATATTAAAAATTAACTCACATGAGGTGAATCAAAGGAAAATTATAGGGTAATATTAAAGACAAAGAGGAAAATCTTCAAAGAAACCAGAGAGAAGAGACAGATGACCAGTAAAGGAAAACGATTAGACTGACAGCAGAGAAAATAGTAGTCAATCTAGAAATCTAGAATTTTATTTCCAGAGTAACTATGATTCAAAGGGCAAATAGAGACATTTTCCAGATAAAATTCAGAATTCTTACTGATAAACTGCAAAGTGCAGAAAATTCTAAAATTGATTAAACCCATAAGGAACAAAGGGCATGGAGCCATGAGAAATCTCTCACTGGGTCCCCTGGAATGTGATGGAGAGAGCAGGTTCCTCCAGGGCACTCTGTGGTCCTCATCTGTGTGCAGAGCTCCAGCACCTGGACTTGACCTTTGTGTCAGCTGTGGAGTTCACTTCCATCCAGCGCTGGAGCTCTTCCCCAGGAGCTGCTGCAGGTTTGGGGTTTGGTTGCTACAGTGGTGTGGCTGCAGCCCGAGGTGCAGCTGGCTACATGGTTGGGAGCAGAAAGGAGGCACAGGGTGGGAGCGGAGGAGGTTTTACGGGCTGCAACTTCTAGAGGCAACTCTGAACCTTTCTTTTCACATGGATTCTTCCCCGGTTGTGGCAGAAATACCTTTTTTAGTGGTATTTATATTAGCCATCGAATAACTGCTCTGATAACGTGTGAGGATCCTGAAAATTAGAGCTCTGTCATTATTTTGAAATACTCAACATGGAGAAGTTCAATGTGGTTTAAAATCTTTTCTTGTTGCAAGAAATTTCAATATGACCCTTGTCGCTGAAAGAAACAGAAGTGTAGTTAAGTTCTTTAAATGGAGTTCCAACTATTGTACATTTTTGAAGTTTTGGAAAAGTAGCTTTACATTTTTACCACGCATTTTGTGTGAACAGAGTTTCTGGTCAAAGGTGACTTCAAAAGTTTGAAGAGATCTTCATTAAAAGGTCTTGTTCAGGAAGTGCATACAGATATTTCAGGCATCAAATCTGATGTTGAAATATATATCCAAAGTAGCTTCAAGATTCTCATTTATAGATTTGAAAAATATTTGGAAATTTTATACATATTTTATATTTAATGTCTTCCCCAGAACTTCCCCAACACATACTAATTCTTCCTGTTATAGCTATATAATAAGAAAACGTAATGAGGTTCTGAACCAAGTATGAACCAAGCTCCATAAAGATGCTCCTGAATTCCTCTAGTTTACCTGAGTGTAGCAAATAAATATTTCCATTTTCTCAATATATCATGATGTAAAAATGTAAGGAGGCCTACATTAGAGTATATGAATATACAGATTTTTTTCAAGTATATATTGGACATTTAAAATCTGTCTCCATAATAGAACAAAAGAGGAAGAAAATAATAAATGTAACTCAGAAAATAACAGAAAGTGAAGATACAGTATTGGTGAGTGTGATAGGCAGCATGGTCCCCAAATATGTCCATGCCCTAATCCCTGGAATATTTTATCATATTCTACAGGGACTTTGCAGATATTATTAAGGGTTACAGACCTTAAAATAGGGAGCTTATCCTGGATTATCTGGGTGAGCCCAATCTAATCACACAAGCCCTTGAAAGCAGAAAATTTCCTCTGGCTGGAATCAGAGAGAGGGAGTAGAAGGAAAAGTCAGAGATTTGAACCATGAGAAGGGCCCAGCCCACTCTTGCTGGAGAGGGCCACAGGGAACACAACCAGAGGTGTGGGCGGGCTATAGGAACAGAGTCCATCTCCTACCTGACAGCCAGCAAAAAAACAGGACTTCAGTCCTATGTCTGTAAGGAGCTGAGTTCTGCCAACAAACTGAATGAGCTTGGAAGTGGATTCTTCCCCTGGAGGGTCCAGAAATTTACACAGCCCTGCTGATTGATTTTGATATTTACTTTCCCAGTGATTTCATGGATTGAGTGGTTCATCTTCTCTTCACTGATGTACGTATATGCCTAGTTCTGGGCTTGCCCGCCTAGTCCAGGGTGTAGCTGTGAATTCAGGTCTGGTCCCAATTCACTGAATGTTCCCAGGCTCTCCAGCATCTAGACACATAGTAGAATTGCAGCTTCTGGCCCTTCTGGTGGAACGGGATTGTGGGATCCGCTTTGTCTAATGAATTATGAGCAAAAGTGATCATTTGACTGTCAGTGAGAAACCATCCAGGGCCAGCGATGTTCCAGTTAGTGGCTGCTTGGGATCTGGGTCCCAGAATAAGACAGTGCAGAGCAGAACGCTCAGCAAACCCGAGAAGGACACGTGGCTTGTGAAAGAAATAAAAACCAGTAAAATCACTGAAGAGCAATTTCAGAGCTTTCCTCCTGTTCTGCATGAAATTGAAGTTCCTTCAACATCCTAAGTGGTACAAGAATCTGCACTTTACTTTAAACAATTAATGATTGTGAAAGTCACAGTTTGTTCTTCTTCTGTCCCCCGAGGAGCACCAAATGGTACTCTGAATGTCATTAATGTAATATGCAAACGATCTCTCTGGCGCCTCTTCTCAGTTTGGGGTAACCTTGTCAATCAGCCTGTTGGCTGTAATGAGCGATCTGATGATACTGAGCCCGGTTGCTGAGAAGGTCGCTCAAAACCTTGATTGCCCCTTCTTTGCTTAGGCCTGCACGACAACATTTGATGGAAAAGGAAAGAGCTTTGACATTTATCTGAAATCACCAGAGTGCTAATTAAGGACTATACAGAGATCTTACTGGGATAGTTCCTCAAACACAAATAAAGAGAAGCCATCCTTTCAACTGAGCTGTCTGAATATTTAAACGTTATTATAGAGATACGATTTCAGAATCTTCTCCAAGTGGGGTTGAGGAGGGATGCTAGATCATACAGTTTCATATTTAAATTTTAGAAACGTTATTTCAGCATGATAAGAAACATTACTGTATGACTGTATTTTGAAAACTGATGTTCTGTTAATATCCTTGTGCTCTGAGAGACTTTCAATCTGTTTAGATTAAAAAGGAAATGCTGTTTTATTGTAACTACGTAACTAGGTGGAGAGATAGGAAAACTTTCTTTAAATGTCATTGAAGAATTCCTAAGAGTAGAAATGAGAGAAACATAAGAAAGCATGGGAGCATTTAGATGAAAGTTTGTTAGCAACTTAAAAAAGTTTTTTTATTGAAGTATAGTTGATTTACAATGTTGTGTTAGTTTCAGGTGTACAGCACAGTGAGTCAGTTATACATATATTGATACATACATACATCTGTATCTATATCTATTCTTTTTCAGATTCTTTTCCATTATAGGTTATTACAAAATATTGAATATAGTTCCCTCTGCTCTACAGTATGTCCTTGTTGTTTATCTGTTTTATATATAGTGGTGTGTATCTGTTAATCCGAAACTCCTAGTTTATCTCTTCTTCCCCTGGTGCCCCCATTTCCCCTTTGGTAATCATAAGTTTGTTTTCTACGTGAGTCTATTTCTCGTTCTGTAAATAAGTTCTTCTGTACCACTTTTTTAGATTCCACATATAAGTGATATGATATTTGTCTTTCTCTGTCTGATTTACTTCGCTTAGTTTGATACGTCTAGATCCATCCACATTGCTGCAAATGGCATTATTTCATTCTTTAATGGCTGAGTAATATTCCATTGTATATATGTACCACATCTTCTTTATCCATCCATCTGCTGATGGACACTTATGTTGCTTCCATGTCTTGGCTGTTGTGAATAGTGCTGCAATGAACATTGGGGTGCATGTATCTTTCTGAATTAGAGTTTTTGGCTAGAAACTTTTAAACGGGTTTTTTTTTTTTTTTCCTGCAAGAATAATTATGAGTAGGAAATTTCCCAAGAGAAGGACTTTTGTTGTGAAACAGAATTAATGGTGACCTTGGATGTCTGATGTGAGCAAAGCACTCTAATAGTTGCTGTGCGTGGATGAAAAATAAATAGAAGACACAATCTTTGTCCCGTGTGGTGTACATGTTGGGCTGTGTGTGTGTATTTATCTACTGAGCACATTTGATTTAGTGGTTTTAGCTGGTCTAAAAAGTCCCATCTAAGACACGGGCTTGTATTGAGGGTGTTTTCCAGACCATACCCAGGAAGCTGAATGGATGTGGGCCATCCTATCTGTATCCCCCCCAGCGTTGTTTCGTGGTCTTCAAGCAGAGTAAGAAACAGCTAGCAACTGGCTAAAATGTGAAGCTTATCCAATCTGATGGTTTGACGGGGATACTAGTTTGTTTACCTATCAGGAAAACTGTCAGCGATCGAGGTCAGGTGACCGTGACAGTGAAGTGAAGTAATAACGATGATCATGATTTCAGATGAGGCCCAGAGAGACCCCACGGCTACCAGGTGGTGGAACAGTCCAACCGCCTGCCCTTCACCACTGCATAATGCTCTCTTCCACCCAGATCAGACAGAAAGGCATAAGCTGTAGGTTTTAAAGCGGTGATTTGAGTCTCTCCCTCCTGAAAATTCAACGTAAATACCTTCACAAAGTGACCATGATTAAAATATTCTTTTGCAACACTTCTTGGGCCTTAATCTGCTTGAGACAGGTGCTAGCGTCTGGGGTCTGGATTTGCGTGATGACCAAGACCCACCCGCCTTCCTCCCCACACCCCACCCCTGTGTACGTACACACACACACACGCACGCACGCACGCACACACACACACACACACACACACACACACACACCCTGGGCCTGCTTGCTAAGCTAAAAGCGACTTACCAACCAAGCAGACATTCCAACTGTCCTAAAATGCTTAGAGGGGAAGTGGTGTTGCTTCGCCACTACTCTTTGTCGTGGTGGGTGCTGATGGCAGGTCGTGTCACCTGCTGTGATATTACCTGCCTCCCAGCAGTTCCTCTGCTCAGATGGGAACTGCCACCCGCAGGAGGCCGGCTCATCTCCTACCCCAGCAAACATCAGCCAGTGACTTGCTGTCACGGGGGGCAGAAGAGCAGCCCCCCACCTCGAGGGGGCCAGCACCACAGTGCCAAATAGGCACTGGGCTTCCTTCCCCTTGGGGGAGATGAAGCCAGTCCCAGGCTGAATCCATTCTTGTTCATTCCTCCAGCTTTGCACACTTCCTTCCCTCCCCTCAGCGTGAGAATACGCCCTCAGCAAACCTTCCGTGACCCAACCTAAGAGGGTTGGAAACAGACTCCAGGACGGGGGTCTCAGCAGCTGGACCACGATGAGGACGTCCTCCTGTGGTCACTGGCTGGGGTTGGAGGTGGAGCAGGGTGTACTCACTGGCACAGTGTCTCTGCATTTCAGAAATATGGGAAATGGTGAGCCAAGGACAGCGGAGTTGGCGGCTGCAGCTAAGAGCCATTGATTCATGAAGAGACAAAACGACAAACCTAGTGACCAGCCGTAAATCAAAGTAGGAGTCACTAATCACCAGGACAAAGCAAATCAAAACCATCATGAAATATCGCCTCACACCTGTTAGGATGGTCATTATGAAAAACAAAGCAAAACAAAAGATAAGTGTTGTTGAGGATGTGGAGAAATTGAAACCCTTGTACACTGTTGGTGGGAATGTAAATTGGTGCAGCCACTACGGAGAACAGTGTGAGGTTCTGCGAAAAATTAGAAATAGAACTGCCGTATGATCCAGCCATCCCACTTCTGGGTATTTATCCAAAAGATTGAAATCGAGCTTGAAAAGATATCTGCAGTCCCACATTCACTGCAACATTATTCACAATAGCCGTGATATGGGAACAACCAAAGTATTTATTGAAGGGTGAATCAATAAGGAAAATGGGGTTTATACATAGAATAGAATATTATTCAGCCGGAAAAAAGAAGGAAATCCTGGGGCTTCCCTGGTGGCACAGTGGTTGAGAATCCTCATGCCAATGCAGGGGACACGGGTTCCAGCCCTGGTCCGGGAAGATCCCAGACGTGGCAGAGCAACTATGCCCACGTGCCACAACTACTGAGCCTGCGCTCTAGAGCCCGCGAGCCACAACTACTGAAGCCCGTGTGCTGCAGCTACTGAAACCTGTCACCTAGAGCCCATGCTCTGCAACAAGAGAAGCCACCGCAATGAGAAGCCTGCACACTGCAACCAAGAGTAGCCCCCGCTCGCCGCAACTGGAGAAAGCCCGTGCACAGCAACAAAAACTCAATGCAGCCAAAAATAAATAAATAAATAAACGTTTTAAAAAAAAAAAAGAAGGAAATCCTGCTACGTGATAAACCTGGAGGACATGTATGCTAAGTGAAATAAGCCAGACACAGAAGGATAAATACTGCATGATTCTACTTAGAAGAAGTGTCTAAAATAGTCGAGCATATAGAAGCAGAGAGGAGAGTGTAGGTGGCTGCCAGGGGCTAGGGTAGGGAGGAGTTGCTGTTCAGTGGGTTTAAAGCTTCAGTTAAGCAAGGTAATTGAATTCTAAAGATTTGCTGTACAGCATCATGGCTGTAGTTAACAATACTGTGTTGTGCACTTAAAAAAATGTGTATCTCATTTTCCTCTTGGGGCCAGTGGCCGACCCAAGACATACTCTTTTCCCGCTGATAGCAGAAGGGCAAGAGTATAAATTCAACCACACAAACGTGTTTTAAACCTCCTCCTAAAAAATCATACTGGCCAGAACAATTCCACGTAGGGCCAAACGTCAAGGGGGGGAATACACTCCCTCCATGAGGGTATGGGGAGGGGAGTGTGCAATTTAAACAGCAACTTAATCTACCCCCTCGTCTATTGTCCCACTTATTTCAATATTGTAGTTTTCATACATAATATTTCTGTTTGGCTCTCTTGCATTTTTTTCTTCTTTTATGTTGGTAACATCCTTTCACAGCCATCTAATATGTATATTATGCAAATTAAAGCTCTTGGTTCATCTATTATAATCTTGTTGTCTGTTGGAATCTGTATTTCTGGTTTGTTATTTTCCTTAGGGATGGTTGGGTCCCTTGAATGTTATGTTGTTTTGTGGCTGAACCCCATTTATGTCAGCTCCAAGAGGCTTTGTCAGTAGGGGTGAAGGAACTTCCGGTTGGTGACCTCCAAGCAGAGAAAACAGAGCCAGTCATTCCTTAGACTGTAGCTCTCTAGCCCTGAGGGTTTGAAGGAGGGAAAGGGGAGAGAGAAGTGATTGATTAGTTCCCCGCTGCACCCACCGGGCTGTCCTGCTCCGATTTTACTCCTGATGATTTAAGTGATGAAGCAGAGGGTGTCCACCCAGATCACACCTGTGTACAGTCAGAGGTGAACCACTGCCTGGAGATTCTCTGCAACTTCTGCCTTGGAATGCTGCTGACCCCTCTTTTCTACTTGCTTCTGCTCTGAGAGGCCTGTGTTGTGCCCATAATGACCTTAAGTTGGATCTTGGGTATTCAAGGACTTAAGGCAAATAACTCTTAAAAAATATGATTCAATTAAAAAGCATGTACTTTTTCTACGTCACTGACTTCTTATTTGTATGCAAAATGGCCCCTCTTCCAGTGGCATCCCATGAAATGGGAATGAATAGCACAGACTGAGATGTGGTTTAATGGGACGTGTTAAATAAACACATTTGAGAACCATTTAGAGTCAAGTGTAGATTTGTGTGTTTAGGAGACAAACAGTGGACTTCATCTTTGTACCACGGGTCCCCATCCTACTGTAGTCGGTGATGATTTAGAGTGACTCCTATGAGCATTATAAATCTGTTCAGTCTCAAAATGTAAGGAATCCGTCGGGTAGTGGAGGGAAACTTTTTAATATTTCTTTTTCCAGCTCTTTCATTCTAATACCAAATGTCATTGTAGAACAAATGCAGTGCCATTCTAAAATATTTATTAGATTCTTACAGTGAAATACCGGTTGTGCTTCAGAAAGGAGTTTCATAAAATCTTTTAAACCCCACTAAAATGATCCTACCTTCTTGTGCTTTCTGACAATGTAAACCTTGTCTTCACCCTGAAGCATTAAATATACGTATAAAATTATTTGCGAAATTCACATTTGTGGCAGAAATACTGCATATTCAAATCAGAGGCCATCCAGACTCTGAGCCTTCAGCCCTTTGGGAGGACCGGCTGTCCCGGACTCTCCTCCTCTGAGGGCCTAGACTCAGTACCCAACTGAGGGAGGGGCTCAGCACCCACCCTGGCTGCTTCTACAAACAGGTGGGAAATTGAAGTTGTTTACCCTGAGGTTTCTGTTCGCCGGATGTGGGTGCATGGCTTTCTGTACCAGTTGGTTTATTCATCCATCCGTTCAGTACTGTTAACTGAGCATGAGACGCGCGCGGAGGAAGCACCAACGAACATGCAGACCAGGTACCTGTCTTCAGGCAGGTTATGGTCACAGCAACCCGACAGGGTGCTCCTCTTTTTCCTGGGCACGTGACAGTCCACTGACCACCAGCAAAGTTCCCTGCAGGTGGCAACGTTCTGACTGGCCTTCCACCCACTACAGTCAGTGCGTCCACCTTGTGAATCTGTACTGCAGCTTACTATTTCAGCTTTAGAATCACCTGCAGCTCTGTATGTGCTGTGGCTGTAAGAAGTGAGTTGTTCTTTTCTGTTTTTTAAGCTAACCCACTATAGAAGTTCTTTGGTTCTCTGACTATACCTTGAACTGAGTTTCAACCCCTGAGCTTGTCATTTTCTCTCTGTATCTCTCCCGTGCATTCAGAAACCACTAGCCCACCCTGCAGCCTTCAAATCGTCATCGCTACAAGTTACAATTAAATGAAGCAGCCACTTGGTTTCCCAAAGCCTTTTCTTCGATAGAATTTTTATCTCAAGCTACCACAGGTGATTAAGTTACGACAATGCCATTTCAAGCCATAGTTTACTAGGTATCCATTTCCCCTGCTAATAAGGAGATCACTTTGTTCAAGCTCAAACAGGGCAGCAGATCGAAACGAGACTTTGGCTTAGAGTGGGTGTTTCTTGGGACCGCTACTGGTACTGTTATATGTCAGGGTCCTTTAAGGGAAATAACCTAGATATTCTGCAACGAGGGGACTTCATCAAGGGAATAACTTCGTAAAATGTTGGAAAGACCAGAATGGAGGTAGCAAGATAACTCAGAACTTGCTGGTTGAATCTGCTACTGACCGCGGATCTCCGAGAGCACAAGTGCCAAGGGAGCAGGGCATGTGGGTGCTGAAACTTACATGGAGGGGTCGCCTGACCACGGCTGGGATTGGTGAGGGGAATCGTTTGAGGGTGAGGAAAGCTGAAAGAGGGGCGCCTTAGTCAGTGCTGGTGCCAGGGAGGAGGGGGACCACAGGGGACAAATAGGGCAACATCCAGAAACCCTGCCAGCTAAGGAGGAGGGACAAGGGAAGGGCGAGGGAAAGGGAAGGGAAGGAGGGTCGGGGAGGAAAGGATAAAGACTTCACTCACCCTCTAGCCTTCCCTTCTGCTTCTGCAGCCTAGGAATAATCACTAACGGGAAGTCCAGTGATGAGGTAGCCAGGGAAAGAGTGTGTGGACACCTAGCTCCAGCCTTACTGAGCGAGAAATGATGGGTAGGTGTGGGTGAAGTGGCAAGGAAATAATTGGTACAAAGGGATTTAGATTGACAAGCAAACAAACAAATTAAAAAAAAAGGTACGAACTTATCTCTCTGTTGCCACCGTAGCTGGGAACATCCATTATTGGTATTCTGACCCCAAATGATTTCTTGGATGCATTTTTGATAGAATTATAATACTATACAAAATACAGGGGAATAATAATTAAAAGATATACAACTACAACAGCTGCAAAGGGCCAGTTCCCAAATGATCATGTTTCCTGATATTTGAATGCCCATTGCCTTGGCCACAAGGACTGAAGGGACTGGGCACTCTTCTTTGTAACTTTTGTTATCTCTTGACCATTATGCTTCAACTTGCCAGGAAATGTGGAAGGATTCTTTCCAGCAGACCTTCTGTGGCTTTAAGAACCTGTTCAGTACTCTCTGGTCTTATTCTGCTACTGGTATGATTAGAAGTTAGGTAATGATGAGGAACAGAAGTCTATAGAAGGAAATAGTGTGCACTTATGACCTGTGCCCACACAGTGTAATGACATTGGAAACTGATGGGACCTAGCAAGTCAGGATAGACAGTGCTAATGACCAAAGATGTGTATGTGTGTGTGTATTTTTTTTTCTTTTGGAAAAAACTTAAAGATAACGAGGAGGTTCCTTCAAGAAAGGGGTCCCCCTACGTGGCTTTTGAAGTGAGAAAATCATCTAGCATTGAAGCAGCATGGAGACTCCAGTTCTGGAGACAGTAATCCCAAATCGGTCCAGGGAAGAATCTACTTTGGAGATAATATAAACTGTACGTGTATATAGATCTTTCCAGATTGCAAATCATTGCCACTCACATCATATGTGTCAAGCCTTAAAACAGTCTTGCAGTGTACATGTTACCAGCTTCCTTTTACAGGATGGAGCTCTTACAGAGATGACCTTCGTGCCTCACCTCTCAGAGCGAGAGGATTGGTCTGACTCAGGCCCCTGGTGCCCGTGTCTGTTCTGCTGACCCTCCCCCCCCCCACCCAGCCTTTGCCCGCCGTCCGTGGCTGTAAACCCCTCGGGCCGGCTGCCCTCCAGACTTACTGTGGCTGCTGAGATAGCTCCCAGTGCATCTCTCCACCTCCAGCTGTGACCCCCGTCCTCAGATTGTGGAGGAATGATCTGCTCACATTATTTCTATTATTTGCTTGAGTCCTGTTACCCCCAGAAAAAGGGCACCCAGTCTTTGGCGAGGCTCACGGTGGTGCGTGCCCTGTCCTTCTACACTGCTGACGGGGTCCAGGCGGTTAGCTGTGCGCTTTCTTACCTCCTTGTCTGGCACACCTGCGCCCTCTACCCCGTCTTTCCCATCTGCCTGGAACGTTGAGCTCATTTCATCGCAGTCTGTCCTGGGGTTCTTCCTCTTTGTCAAGGGAGGTTGTTGTATCTCAGCATCACAGCACATCTCAGAATGCCTTGCTTTTTGCTCCCGGGATTGAATCCCGTTCCAACTTTTACTAACTTTAGGAAGACACCGGGAAATAATGGTGACCGTGAGAATGAACGTTTACTGAGTGTGGATCCTGTGCCTCGTGCTGTTCTGTCATATGTGTATCAATTCGTTGAATTCTCCCAAGGGCCTCACGAGGTAGGTAATATTACTCCTTGCATTTTATGAGTTGACTCATTTCATCCTCAGAATTGTCCTATTTCTCTGAAAGCCATTATTAGCCACGTTTTGCAGAAGAGAAATCCCGGGCACAGAGAGGTCAACTACCTTGCCCAAGGTGACACAGCTACTGAGTTGTGGAGCCCGGTTTGGAACTCCTCCCAAAGAGTTTTGACCTGCAGGGGTTTCGTTGTTGGGTCCCCAGCACCTACTCAGTAAATGTTTGCTGATTTGAATTCAACGTAAATTAGAGGGAGTATTTGTGATAACTGTGGAAATTGTTTCCTGATTTAAGATTGGAGAGGAAAGAAATGTCTGTGAAGAAAAACATGCTTTCAGACTCCCTAGAATCTCTTTTAGCACATTAACGAGCTCAACTTTCAAATCCTGGGGATAGAAAGATGGGTTATAGGAGATCAGGTCTGATTTTTTTCCACAAATGGAGGAACAGCAGCTCATACTGTATTCTTTGAAGTGCTGTCTCTCATTTATGATCGAATTAGAATGCTTTTTCATTAAGGCCACCTCTGTGCTCAGTGCCCCCTACGAAAGACCAGATTTTGAGACAATTCTTGATTTCAAGGTCAGGGAGATGAATTTTAGGGCATATAGCCCCTCTATAAAATTTCATACACACTGGAATGGTTATTCCACCTATGAACCTTAATGATTTTGATTAAAAAATAGCTATACTGAATGCTAAGAAAAATACAGTCTAGTCACTAATGGAACTGGTATTTCATTGCTTCAGTTTTGACTAATTTTCCAGTCATGACTCTGTTCCTGGAGGGCCACAGCAAGATAATGCACTGGGGAAGCTAATTATTTGGGGATGTAGTTTGCTTAAAAATGACAACCCCATTCTTTCTTTTTTCTGGAAAATTTATGTGATAGAATGATAAAGATACAGTCCTAGAATTGGATGAAAAATGAGTTGTCAAGAAAGATTTGATTTTCAGATACACAGAGGTGGAAATGGAGACTAAATCAAAGATGGATTTTCTTAGAGGCATGACAGAGAGTGGTTGCTCAGTGATTGCTTTGGGGGGAAGGTGCACAGGTGGAGACCTGGAAAGGGTGCAAGGTCAGGGTACATGCAGGGGAGGAAGCAGCTGTAATTTTAGAGGCAGGAAGACCGAGTTAGTGCATTACCGTAAAGCCCAAAGGAAGCCTTTCAGCAAGGAGGGAGTGGTAAAGAGTTTGATGTGTCAGAAAATGTCAAGGAGAATGGAAGTTGAAAAAAAGATCATTTGATTTGGGGAGAAGCCGGTCGTTCCCTTAGTTCCCGGGGCATTGCGGTGGTAAGGTTGTTTCCTGCCCTCTCCAGGTAAGTGCTAATGGTCATTGATGATATAACCTGACTTTTCCAAGATACCTTTATTTCTGTTTATTTATTTATTATTGGTTCTCTTCCATGTGCTTTATTTTTTAACATCTTTATTGGGGTATAATTGCTTTACAATGGTGTGTTAGTTTCTGCTGTATAACAAAGTGAATCAGCTATATGTATACATATATCCCCATATCCCCTCCCACTTGCGTCTCCCTCCCACCCTCCCTATCCCACTCCTCTAGGTGGTCACAAAGCACCGAGCTGATCTCCCTGTGCTATGAGGCTGCTTCCCACTAGCTATCTATTTTACATTTGGTAGTGTATATATGTCCATGCCACTCTCTCACTTTGTCCCAGCTTACCCTTCCCCCTCCCCGTGTCCTCAAGTCCATTCTCTATGTCTGCGTCTTTATTCCTGTCCTGCCCCTAGGTTCTTCAGAACCTTTTTTTAGATTCCATATATATGTGTTAGCATGTGGTATTTGTTTTTCTCTTTCTGACTTAGCAAGATACCTTTAAAAAGAGAAAACATGTGATTCATCAAGGGCCTGCAATGAATCATGAAGTGGATAAGCGTGGTATAATCAGTGTAGTATCCTTTTTTAAAATTAATTAATTAATTAATTTTATCTTTGGCTGCGTTTGAGTCTTCGCTGCTGCACACGGGCTTTCTCTAGTTGCGGCGAGCGGGGGCTACTCTTCATTGCGGTGCATGGGCTTCTCATTGCAGTGGCTTCTCTTGTTGAGGAGCATGGGCTCCAGAGGCGCAGGCTTCAGTAGTTGTGGCATGTGGGCTCAGTAACTGTGGTGTGTGGGCTCTAGAGCGCAGGCTCAGTAGTTGTGGCTCACAGGCTCTAGAGCACAGGCTCAGTAGTTGTGGCACACGGGCTTAGTTGTTCCACAGCACGTGGGATCTTCCCGGACCAGGGCTCGAACCTGTGTCCCCTGCGTTGGCAGGCGGATTCTTAACCACTGCGCCACCAGGGAAGCCCAGTGTAGTATCCTTGTGCTTTTATGTTAGGGATTCAATGCTTTTCTCATCTAAAGAAGAGGTGAAAATGAACCAAACCAGGAAAGTCACTTTTACATATGTGTAAATAACCCCATTAAAAGAGAAGGATGAGAGACAAATATGGTGGCCCTAGTTAAATTTTGGAGATAGAGAAAAGTCACCAACTATCTTTATCCATTGATTATACTTGCAGATAGAAGAGGGCCAGGCATATAATGGAGAATTTTGCTGTGAAAACACACACACTCAGAAAAACCCCTCAGACTGTCTTGTTCCCAAAGTTACAAGTAGCTTGTATTTTATTTTTCTTATTTTTTATTTATTTGAATTTTTTTTTAACATCTTTATTGGGGTATAATTGCTTTACAATGGTGTGTTAGTTTCTGCTTTATAAAAAAGTGAATCAGTTATACATATACATATGTTCCCATATGTCTTCCCTCTTGCGCCTCCCTCCCTCCCACTCTCCCTATCCCACCCCTCCAGGCTGTCACAAAGCACCGAGCTAATATCCCTGTGCCATGCGGCTGCTTCCCACTAGCTATCTACCTTACTACGTTTGTTAGTGTGTATATGTCCATGACTCTCTCTCGCCCTATCAAAGCTCACCCTTCCCCCTCCCCATATCCTCAAGTCCGTTCTCCAGTAGGTCTGCGTCTTTATTCCTGTCTTACCCCTAGGTTCCTCATGACATTTTTTTTTCTTAAATTCCATATATATGTGTTAACATACGGTATTTGTCTTTTTCTTTCTGACTAACTTCACTCTGTATGACAGACTCTAGGTCTATCCATCTCATTACAAATAGCTCAATTTCGTTTCTTTTTAAGGCTGAGTAATATTCCATTGTATATATGTGCCACATCTTCTTTATCCATTCATCCGATGATGGGCACTTAGGTTGTTTCCATCTCCGGGCTATTGTAAATAGAGCTGCAATGAACATTTTGGTACATGACTCTTTTTGAATTTTGGTTTTCTCAGGGTATATGCCCAGTAGTGGGATTGCTGGGTCATATGGTAATTCTATTTGTAGTTTTTTAAGGAACCTCCATACTGTTCTCCATAGTGGCTGTACCAATTCACATTCCCACCAGCAGTGCAAGAGTGTTCCCTTTTCTCCACACCCTGTCCAGCATTTATTGTTTCTAGATTTTTTGATGATGGCCATTCTGACTGGTGTGAGGTGATATCATTGTAGTTTTGATTTGCATTTCTCTAATGATTAATGATGTTGAGCATTCTTTCATGTGTCTGTTGGCATTCTGTATATCTTCTTTGGAGAAATGTCTATTTAGGTCTTCTGCCCATTTTTGGATTGGGTTGTTTGTTTTTTTGTTATTGAGCTGCATGAGCTGCTTGTAAATTTTGGAGATTAATCCTTTGTCAGTTGCTTCATTTGCAAATATTTTCTCCCATTCTGAGGGTTGTCTTTTCGTCTTGTTTATGGTTTCCCTTGCTGTGCAAAAGCTTTGAAGTTTCATTAGGTCCCATTTGTTTATTTTTGTTTTTATTTCCATTACTCTAGGAGGTGGGTCAGAAAGGATCTTGCTGTGATTTATGTCATAGAGTGTTCTGCCTATGTTTTCCTCTAAGAGTTTGATAGTTTCTGGCCTTACATTTAGGTCTTTAATCCATTTTGAGCTTATTTTTGTGTATGGTGTTAGGGAGTGATCTAATCTCATACTTTTACATGTACCTGTCCAGTTTTCCCAGCACCATTTATTGAAGAGGCTGTCCTTTCTCCACTGTACTTTCCTGCCACCTTTATCAAAGATAAGGTGTCCATATGTGCGTGGGTTTATCTCTGGGCTTTCTATCCTGTTCCATTGGTCTATCTTTCTGTTTTTGTGCCAGTACCATACTGTCTTGATTACTGTAGCTTTGTAGTATAGTCTGAAGTCAGGGAGGCTGATTCCTCCAGCTCCTTTTTTCGTTCTCAAGATTGCTTTGGCTATTCGGGGTGTTTTGTGTTTCCATACAAATTGTGAAATTTTTTGTTCTAGTTCTGTGAAAAATGCCAGTGGTAGTTTGATAGGGATTTCATTGAATCTGTAGATTGCTTTGGGTAGTAGAGTCATTTTCACAATGTTGATTCTTCCCATCCAAGAACGTGGTATATCTCTCCATCTATTTGTATCATCTTTAATTTCTTTCATCAGTGTCTTATAATTTTCTGCATACAGGTCTTTTGTCTCCTTAGGTAGGTTTATTCCTAGATATTTTATTCTTTTTGTTGCAATGGTAAATGGGAGTGTTTTCTTGATTTCACTTTCAGATTTTTCATCATTAGTATATAGGAATGCAAGAGATTTCTGTGCATTAATTTTGTATCCTGCTACTTTACCAAATTCATTGATTAGCTCTAGTAGTTTTCTGGTAGCATCTTTAGGATTCTCTATGTATAGTATCATGTCATCTGCAAACAGTGACAGCTTTACTTCTTCTTTTCCGGTTTGGATTCCTTTTATTTCCTTTTCTTCTCTGATTGCTGTGGCTAAAACTTCCAAAACTATGTTGAATAAGAGTGGTGAGAGTGGGCAACCTTGTCTTGTTCCTGATCTTAGTGGAAATGCTTTCAGTTTTTCACCGTTGAGGATGATGTTTGCTGTGGGCTTGTCATATATGGCCTTTATTATGTTGAGGAAAGTTCCCTCTATGCCTACTTTCTGCAGGGTTTTTATCATAAATGGGTGTTGAATTTTGTCGAAAGCTTTCTCTGCATCTATTGAGATGATCATATGGTTTTTCAGTTTGTTAATATGGTTTATCATATTGATAGATTTGCGTATATTGAAGAACCCTTGCATTCCTGGAATAAACCCCACTTGATCATGGTGTATGATCCTTTTAATGTGCTGTTGGATTCTGTTTGCTAGTATTTTGTTGAGGATTTTTGCATCTATGTTCATCAGTAATATTGGCCTGTAGTTTTCTTTCTTTGTGACATCCTTGTCTGGTTTTGGTATCAAGGTGATGGTGGCCTCGTAGAAGGAATTTGGGAGTGTTCCTCCCTCTGCTATATTTTGGAAGAGTTTGAGAAGGATAGGTGTTAGCTCTTCTCTAAACGTTTGATAGAATTCACCTGTGAAGCCATCTGGTCCTGGGCTTTTGTTTGTTGGAAGATTTTTAATCACAGTTTCAATTTCAGTGCTTGTGATTTGGTCTGTTCATATTTTCTATTTCTTCCTGATTCAGTCTTGGCAGGTTGTGCATCTCTAAGAATTTGTCCATTTCTTCCAGGTTGTCCATTTTATTGGCATAGAGTTGCTTGTAGTAACCTCTCATGATTTTTTTTATTTCTGCAGTGTCAGTTGTTACTTCTCCTTTTTCATTTCTAATTCTATTGATTTGAGTGTTCTCCCTTTTTTTCTTGATGAGTCTGGCTAGTGGTTTATCTATTTTGTTTATCTTCTCAAAGAACCAGCTTTTAGTTTTTTTGAGCTTTGCTATCGTTTCCTTCATTTTTTTTTCATTTATTTCTGATCTGATTTTTATGATTTCTTTCCTTCTGCTAGCTTTGGGGTTTTTTTGTTCTTCTTTCTCTAATTGCTTGAGGTGCAAGGTTAGGTTGTTTATTCGAGATGTTTCCTGCTTCTTAAGGTGGGCTTGTATTGCTATAAACTTCCCCCTTAGAACTGCTTTTGCTGCATCCCATAGGTTTTGGGTCGTTGTGTCTCCACTATCATTTGTTTCTAGGTATTTTTTAATTTCCTCTTTGATTTCTTCAGTGATCACTTCATTATTAAGTAGTGTATTGTTTAGCCTCCATGTGTTTGTATTTTTTACAGATCTTTTCCTGTAATTGATATCTAGTCTCATGGCGTTGTGGTCAGAAAAGATACTTGATACAATTTCAATTTTCTTAAATTTACCAAGGCTTGATTTGTGACCCAAGATATGATCTATCCTGGAGAATGTTCCATGAGCACTTGAGAAAAATGTGTATTCTGTTGTTTTTGGATGGAGTGTCCTATAAATATCAATTAAGTCCATCTTGTTTAATGTATCATTTAAAGCTTGTGTTTCCTTATTTATTTTCATTTTGGATGATCTGTCCATGGGTGAAAGTGGGGTGTTAAAGTCCCCTACTATGAATGTGTTACTGTCGATCTCCCCTTTTATGGCTGTTAGTATTTGCCTTATGTATTGAGGTGCTCCTATGTTGGGTGCATAAATATTTACAGTTGTTATATCTTCTTCTTGGATCGATCCCTTGATCATTATGTAGTGTCCTTCTTTGTCTCTTGTAATAGTCCTTATTTTAAAGTCTATTTTGTCTGATATGAGAATTGCTACTCCAGCTTTCTTTTGGTTTCCATTTGCATGGAATATATTTTTCCATCCCCTTACTTTCAGTCTGTATGTGTCTCTAGGTCTGAAGTGGGTCTCTTGTAGACAGCATATATAAGGGTCTTGTTTTTGTATCCATTCAGCCAATCTGTGTCTTTTGGTGGGAGCATTTAGTCCATTTACATTTAAGGTAATTATTGATATGTATGTTCCTATTCCCATTTTCTAAATTGTTTTAGGTTCGTTATTATAGGTCTTTTCCTTCTCTTATGTTTCTTGTCTAGAGAAGTTCCTTTAGCATTTGTTGTAAAGCTGGTTTGGTGGTGCTGAACTCTCTCAGCTTTTGCTTGTCTGTAAAGGTTTTAATTTCTCCATCAAATCTGAATGAGATCCTTGCTGGGTAGAGTAGTCTTGGTTGCAGGTTTTTCTCCTTCATCACTTTCAGTATGTCCTGCCACTCCCTTCTGGCTTGTAGGGTTTCTGCTGAGAGATCAGCTGTTAACCTTATGGGGATTCCCTTGTGTGTTATTTGTTGATTTTCCCTTGCTGCTTTCTTTATATTTAATTTTTGACAGTTTGATTAATATGTGTCTTGGCGTATTTCTCCTTGTATTTATCCTGTATGGGACTCTCTGTGCTTCCTGGAATTGATTAACTATTTCCTTTCCCATATTAGGGAAGTTTTCAACTATAATCTCTTCAAATATTTTCTCAATCCCTTTCTTTTTCTCTTCTTCTTCTGGAACCCCTATAATTCAAATGTTGGTGCGTTTAATGTTGTCCCAGAGGTCTCTGAGACTGTCCTCAGTTCTTTTCATTCTTTTTTCTTTATTCTGCTCTGCAGTAGTTATTTCCACTATTTTATCTTCCAGGTCACTTATCCGTTCTTCTGCCTCAGTTATTCTGCTATTGATCCCATCTAGAGTACTTTTAATTTCATTTATTGCGTTGTTCATCGTTGCTTGTTTCACCTTTATTTCTTCTAGGTCCTTGTTAACTGATTCTTGCATTTTGTCCATTCTGTTTCCAAGATTTCGGATCATCCTTACTATCATTATTCTGAATTCTTTTTCAGGTAGACTGCCTATTTCCTTTTTATTTGTTAGGTCTGGTGCATTTTTATCTTGCTCCTTCATCTGCTGTGTGTTTTTCTGTCTTCTCATTTTGCTTATCTTACTGTGTTTGGGGTCTCCTTTTTGCTGGCTGCAGGTTCATAGTTCCCATTGTTTTTGATGTCTGTCTCCAGTGGCTAAGGTTGTTTCAGTGGGTTGTGTAGGCTTCCTGGTGGAGGGGACTAGTGCCTGTGTTGTGGTGGATGAGGCTGGATCTTGTCTCTCTAGTGGGCAGGTTCACGCCTGGTGGTGTGTTTTGGGGTGTCTGTGGCCTTATTATGATTTTAGGCAGCCTCTCTGCTAATGGGTGGGGTTGTGTTCCTGTTTTGCTAGTTGTTTGGCATAGGTTGTCCAGCACTGTGGCTTGCTGGTCGTTGAGTGAAGCTGGGTGCTGGCATTAAGATGGAGGTCTCTGGGAGATTTCCGCCGTTTAATATTATGTGGAGCTGGGAGGTCTCTTGTTGACCAGTGTCCTGAAGTTGGCTCTCCTACCTCAGAGGCAGAGCCCTGACTCCTGGCTGGAGCACCAAGAGCCTTTCATCCACACGGCTCAGAATAAAAGGGAGAAAATGTAGAGAGAATTAGTAGAAGTATGAGGAAAGAAAGAAGGAAAGGAGGAAAGGAAGGAAGGAAGAAAGAAGCAAAGAAGGAAAGAAAGGAGGGAGGGAGGGAGGAAGGAAGGAAGGAGGGAGGGAAAGAAGGAAAAAAGATAGAAAGAAAGAAGATATAGTAAAAATAAAATAAAGTATAATATAGTTATTGAATTAAAAAATATTTAGAAAAAAAAAGTGACAGATAGAACCTTAGGACCAATGTTGGAAGCAAAGCTATACAGAGAAAATCTTACACAGAAGCATACACATACACCCTCACAAAAAGAGGTAAAGGGGGAAAAATCATAAATCTTGCTCTCAGAGACCACCTCCTCAATTTGGGGTGATTCGTTGTCTAAAGGAGGGAAGGAAGGAAGGAAAGAAAGAAAGAAAGAACGAAGGTAAAGTATAATAAAGTTATTACAATTAAAATTAATTATTAAGAAAAAAATTTTTTTTAAAAAAACCATGGACGGATAGAGCCCTAGGACAAATGGTGGAAGCAAGAGTATACAGACAAGATCTCACACAGAAGCATACACGTACACATTCACAAAAAGAGGAAAAGGGAAAAAAATCATAGATCTCGCTCCTAAAGTCCACCTCTTCAATTTGGGATCATTCCTTGTCGATTCAGGTATTCCACACATGCAGGTACATCAAGTTGACTGTGGAGATTTAATCCGCTGCTCCTGAGGCTGCTGGGAGAGATTTCCCTTTCTCTTCTTTGTTCTCACAGCTCACAGGAGCTCAGCTTTGGGTTTGGCCCTGCCTCTGCGTGTAGGTCGCTGGAGGGCGTCTGTTTTTTGCTCAGACAGGACGGGGTTAAAGGAGCCGCTGTTCGGGGGCTCCGGCTCACTCAGGCCCGGGGTGGTGGGGGGGGAGGGAGGGGCACTGCGTGCGGGGTGGGCCTGCGGCGGCAGAGGCCGGCGTGACATTGCTCCAGCCTGAGGCCCGCCGTGCGTTCTCCCGGGGAAGTTGTCCCTGGATCCCGGGAACCTGGCAGTGGCCGGCTGCACAGGCTCCGCGGAAGAGGGGTGTGGAGAGTGACCTGTGCTCGCACACAGGCCCCTTGGTGGCGGCAGCAGCAGCCTTAGCGTCTCCCGCCCGTCTCTGGGGTCGGCGCTTTTCTATTTGAATTTTTTAATTAAAGTATAGTTGATTTACAATGTTGTATTAATTTCTGCTGTACAGCAAAGTGATTCAGTTATACAAATATATGTACATTTTTTTTTAATATTCTGTTCCATTATGGTTTATCATAGGATACTGAATAGAATTCTCTGTGCTATACCGTAGGGCTTTGTTATTTATAGTAGCTTGAATTTAAAAGAAAAACTTTTAATGAATCAGTGTGTCCAATATGCATCATGTTAAGAACCATATTCTTCCTCCTTTAAAGTAATAATGAAAGAAGCAACTCCTGTGTTCCTGTGGAGTTTTCACAGCTAATGAGCAGCTGGAGGCCTTGCTGGAATTTAATAAACTCCTTTTCGTGGAGGTTGTTTGTGCCGCTCTTCATTGTGGCTGACACAGGCATTGAAATGTGAATCGTTCACCCTGTGTCCGTGTTGCTAGAAATCACTTATCCTGTGGCCTTACCTGTATCCTCTAATTTCCAGTTCATATCCAGTTGATTGGGCTCTCATTGTCTGTACCAGAATTAAAGCTATAAACACTCCCCATTTTTACTTGTTAAAGTGATTGTTATTAATAATGATGAATAATTGAATTCTACAAGTCAAAATCACCCTCATGAGTGCCACATGCAGCAATAAAAAGTGAAGAGAAATTTTCTCGAATAGACAAACTTGATCATCCTATGGAAGATTTTTTTTTTAAGAAATAATTGGAATACATCTGAATAGCAAATAATTGTCCTATTAGGAAGCACAGCTGGCTAGAGACAAAAAAGAAAACAATATAAGGGCTTCATGTGAAAATTAACAGTGAATATTGAATTTCCTGAATTTTATCTCCAAGCTGCCTGACATGCTGTTTCCTTTTGGTCTCCTCATTTCCCACCTGGGGTTGGTCTTTTCACTGTGGATGCCCGTTTTCTCTTAATCTTGCAGTTAATCTGTGGCAGTTTGGATTTTGTGATTATTATGGGGTAGCACAAAATTCAAAAGTAGGCCAAGAATGAGTCTTTCTAATTAAAAAAATTGTTTACCATAGTCTCTTCTTGCCCCAAGAACTGTGTGTTCTCCCGACCCACCCCGGCTGCACCAGGATCCAGTGGAAGCCACTGGGCTGGTGCCCTTTGCTGTGGCATCCTGAGTTCTGAAAGTCGCCGAGTGAGCTGTTCGCTGTAAACCCTTATCTGTCTGGTCCTGCTTTGCTAAGTGATAGCGAGTCAATACCTTTTAATGTGGTCTGGTATGAATTGTACCAGGTCACACACATGTACCCATTTTAGGGAGTGACACCTTATATTAAAATAATGATTCTAGAGGGATCTCAGATCTCTTGGCCGCGGGAGTAATGGAATCTTATCCCATACTTCAGGTCACAGCACTTCAGATTATTTGCAGTGGCTCCCATACTGGGAAACCATTTGTGGACATATGGGGAGTTTGTGTTAGATGGTTTGCTTAGCTTTTATCATTTTGCGACCCCTAACTGGATTATAATAGCCTTTGGGCTCATATTACTGGCAAAACAGTAAATGTTTTCCCCAGGAAGATGACCATTCTAATGATAAACATTCCAGCATTTGAATTATAAATCGGTACTCTGCCTGGCTCGGTAGATAGATAATGCCAGCCGGCTTATCTTGAGCCTGTGACATTTGATTGTCTTTTGCTTTCCTTTGAAGGAGTTCTCTCTCAGCTGTCTGTCTTATAAAGTGAAAGTGGGTAGCGGCAGTTCAATCTTGCATTACGATGTGTTGTTTTTCTCAGTCAGCAAGTTATCCAGAAACTCGTGAATCAGTTAAGGACACACATGGCATTCAACACAGGGTGTCATTGTCTGATAGGGTCTTTAAGATATTAAAACTCAAGGGTGATTTACTGAGGCAGAATTGGCCACTGTGTTAATGTTTCGTTTTTCAGAGCCTTAAATATCTTCTTGGCTAACGAGTGAAGTGGTTTCTGTCCTTTGCACCTGAATTTTCCTCCGTGGCCCTAGAGCTTGCTTTGAGGGAGGAAGAGCCCTGTGTAGATAGAGGAAGATGAATTGCAAGGCGAGTGTGGACGTTCTTATGGGCAATTTCATCACTATGCTTGTTTACTTGTCTCTGTACAGTTGCTCTTACTAAAGATGGAATGAAAGTGCATTCCTGTGTCAGATAACCATGCTGGAGCTTCATGTTTAAGGCAGGAAGCAAAGGATATATGTCCCTGAAATCAGCCCAATGTGATTATTTGCTAAGTTTTCATGAATACTAACAGGAAAAGGTTGGATAACATAAAAAATGTAGTGTACTGGTTCCCTCAGGGGCTGGGCACTGGTACAGTCTGCATTATTGATTTTTGATCTTCCATTTATCCTTTTCTAAGTATGAATAAAATATACTTTGAGATGTAGTTTCAAATTAAGGAAAATTAATGATCCCCTTTGAAAATCAGACCCTCTTATGTTATTAGTCTTTAAGAAAGTTAAGAAATCTTTCAAAATTTAATTAGGAGTCCACAGTTTTTTCTGTTTCTCACTCTTAAAATGTTGTTTAGATTTTTCAAGGGGAAAAACACCCTGATGTAGCTCAGCTGTTGAGTTTCCAGTAGATGCTCTATAGATCAAGGCTGTTGGGTGGCTGTAGAGCTAGACAGGTGAATTTCATTTCTCTAATTTTATACGGAGGGTTGACCTTGCTGTGTGGGCCGTCCAAGGCCAAAACTCAGATAAGAAAGGATCTAATGTATGCTGGGTGAATATTTCAGAAATTTGAGGTTGTTTAATCATTTTGCAAAATAGTAGCAACATGAATGGTTCTTTAACCACTATTTCTGTGAACAGTTGCATACGGAAATGTGCAAAAGAATGAAGTCTTTTGTAGGTGTACAAGATCAGAATTGAGCAGATTGCTAGGTAGACATATGCTTACCTTTGCATCTTCAGGTATTTAAAAAACGCTACTGATTTTGTCAGGGAGACTTGCCCTTCCTTGAGATGGTGGAGAACTATGGCTGGCGATCCAGCCTCTTGTGAAGAATGTTAGCAATGTGCCATGTAATTGATCAGGGAGAAGGGCATACAGCCAGAGTGGAGTATAACCGTCAAGCCAGGTATTCTAACATCTTTACTTAATTGCCTGTACGGTAGATGAGGATGATTATCTCGGCTCTGCATTAGAGTCACGGGATATGTCAGCTAGGGAAGAACCTGCAGAAAAGAACGGTGTGATCGCATCAGCTAACACTAAACCAGTCTGGATCCTTCACTGGGGATCGTGAAGCTGGAGGAAGAGCATTTGTGGTGCCCAAGGGCCAGGTGTGAAAATCTTGCCTCTAACATTTATGACAGGGTGACCAAAGATGTCACTTAATCTCCAATTTTTTCATTAGTAGAGATACTGTTTTGTGCCTCACCTAGGTCTAAACGTGACACTGAAGTTTGGTAATTGTGAGGATGAAACAACAAGCATGTGACGTACTGGAGAGCACTGTATGAAGGTGGTTATTTTAATTAATTAGTCAGTAACACCACTGACATGGAGATGGGAGTGGTGTTTCTCTATCCTGGTTCGTTTGTGCATGTTGGCACCGATGGATGGGATAAAACTTGCAACGGATAAGGTCTTCACGCTTTCTCACCTGGATTTTGAAGACTCTGAATTACAGACACGTTGTTTAGAAACAATACACATTTCCTTTGGGTCTAATAAGTTCCCTGAAATGAGTATACTTAAGTCACTGGAGGGAAGGGATTCTCAGTCCTGAATATTCTAGAAAGAAGATCAGTAAAATTCAGTGATTAAGAAAGTTTAGAAAAACCTTTCCTCTGGTCAAATTGGATCTCTCACTGATTCTAAAATATAACACATACATGCCGTTGCTGTTTCCAGAATGTAGAAACAATGTTTTTTTTAGAACCCTGTCAAAAATAGTCATTACTCATGGTCACTGTCTATCCTCTCCTCTCTCATTATAAGTTTTCTCTTTATTTTAGACCCCAATTAAGTGCCACTTGTTATAAAAGAAATCTTCCTTGATTACCTCAGCTACACAGTAAACAGGATCCTCAGAAGGCCTTTGGTGAATGTGGAATTTAGTGGCTTGTATTGTTACTGTTATACATACCATGTGTGTATGACTTAGCTCCTGGAATGGATTGTAAGTTCCTTGTAGAAAGGAATATTCATTATACTTCAACTGTTAGAAAATGTTACAGGGAATTTATGATGTCAAGGATGCTTAGACAAGTAAGAAGTGCTGCTCTGGTAGGAACTATTTGAGAGTTTAAAAAGTTAATTGATCAGAAAAAGAAAGAGTTCAAAAAACCATTTATTTGATGGAAAAAAGTTTTGAAAATCAATTTAAAGTCTGGTGAATTGGAGATGAAGGAGGCCAAGTATTGACTGGAAACCATTGATGTATGACCAAGGGTTTTTAGAGGAAGAAGAAATTTGTTTCATATTTAGAAAAAGAAAAATTGAGGGTGAAATTAGACCCATTAAAAGGTATCTGGTGGGCCTATTTTAGTTGCCTTGCCGTCTGTGTTCAATGCAACATAACTTTTGTATTTTTCACATAGAAAAACTACCATAGAATCTGTCTCTTGCAAACCACATACCGATCTTGATGGCTGCATCAAGTGACTGACATGAAAGGAGTGCAGGATGGTTGCATTATTTTATTTCACATTTAAATGCGTAGTTTCCTTCTTATTTTCTTACCTCTTTTGACCAGAGTCAAAATAATGCAGACTTTAAAAAGAATAGATACTATTAGGATTATTCGCACCTATTTTGAATATCCTTAACGGGGCTAACTCTCGTTTAGACTGACTCTGTCCTTTTATTCTTCTAAATTTTTCAGACAATACTAAGATAATTTCCTTTTTCATGCTATAGAGATGCGTTACATAAAAATGAAATTTCTGACATTGTCTTGTCCCTTATTGTTTTCCTGTTTTAGGTTGTCTTATGATTCTCTTTTTCTGTGGAATTTTCCACTCTACTGGATTTTTAGAAAGAGTATGGTTTCTTAGGAGCCCAGTCAGAAATGGTCACTGCTCCTGGCCCCTCGGCTTCAGGCCACAGAAGGTGTGCAGGTTCACTTCACAGGCCGTGAAACAATATTCACTCACACTGGCTCTTGTAGGCGCACCTTCTTAAGAATTATTAACAAAATTGATTATAGGAAAGAGTTCTTCATCTCCTGCATTGTCCACATCTCACCTTCATTCATAATTGAAGTGCACAGATCCAGAAAGCAGGCTTTCAAACATCTGGATGTAATTCTTAGAGCTGCTAAGAACAGAGGCTATTTCTAGTGTCTCTACTTTATGTGTAAGTTTGGATGTACAGTTAGCTCTGTTGTACAATTTTCTTCCCATCTTTGCAGAAAAATTAAGTACTTATAGCTAAGGTTTCTCTGAGAATAACTGTAATATTTACAGGGTTTTGGGTATAAAACAGACCAGTAAAAAGGCAGAGAAGGGAGGAAAATGGTAAGCGAGAAGTTTATATTCCAGTGGTAATTAAAGTGTTGGTCGTACTTGGGATGTGTCATTAGTTGCTGAATTATGTCAGTCAAATTATTTTCTATACATTAATTCATATTTCACAGTAAAATCGAAATATTCTATGAAGAGAGAAGACAGTAGTGACCAAGTTTATTTTGGTTCACCTTTGTATACTTAGCATCCAGCCCAGCACCAGGCACATAGTAGGTGATTAATAAATATTTCTTAATTAAATGAATGGAAAAAAATGGAATGAAGATATCATTCTACAAATAATTTTAAAAATAATTTAAAAAATAAGGTTGGTTAACTGAATTCTTGAAGAGGAGGCTAATTCAAATGCATAGTCATTTCTACTGTTGTCTAAAGCAGCAAAAAGCACAAAACAGCATCTAAACTAGCACCCAGGGAAAAAGTCTAAGTAGACTTACAAAAGAGGTGATGCTGCCGTGTGTCAGGAGCTGTGTGTTCCTCACGCCTCGCTCTCACTCTGTGGTGATGCTGCCGTGTGTCCAGGAGCTGTGAGTCCCTCACGCCTTGTTTTGACTCTGTGGTGATGGTGCCGTGTGTCAGGAGCTGTGTGTCCCTCACGCCTCGCTCTCACTCTGTGGTGATGCCGCCATTTTATTTTCCTGGCAGCAGTTTAAAGGCACAGAGACAGACTCACTGTGCAAAGAGCCCTTCTCTGAGCTTGATGGAAGCATGTTAATTAGCCAGATGACGGAAACGTCTAGGAATTTCGATGCTTTCCAGCTCCTGCATAGTCTACACCTAAAGGTGAAGATACAGATGTTTTGCCCAATTGTGCTCACAATGATTATGGCAGCTTCATTCAGAACTGCAGAATGGATCACTTACCTTCATTTCATCATGCTTTAACGTAACAGATACCATTTTCCTGGTCTGTAAAACATAGTTTCCTCTGTTGGTCCTTCTTCTAGATCAATGCTGTTCTGTCGATCTTTGTGTGCTGCTGGAATGTTCTGTGTCTCTGCTGTCCAATATGGCGGCCGCACGCCCCATGTGGCTTTTGAGCCCTAGTGCAACTGAGGAACTGGATTTTTAATTAATTTAACTTAGAATTTGAACTTAAATAGCCCCCATTGGCTAGTGTCTATCATGTTGGACAGTATAGTTCTAGATTATAGCCCCCATTGGCTAGTGTCTATCATGTTGGACAGTATAGTTCTAGATTATAGCCCCCAGTGTTCAGTAGTGGAAAGAGCACAGGTTTGGGGTCAGATAGAGTCAGAATTTGAACCCAGTCTTACTATTTTGCTCTTTACAGGTAACGTGAGCTTTGCCAAATCAATGGAGTTAATAATAGTACTTTAGGGGCATATGAGAATTAACCAGTATATGGATATCATTTATATATATATTTATATATATTCTCTCATTCTCTCTAGATAGATAGATATTTGTTTTAGAAGAGTGATTGATGTATAATATTAGGCCAACAATGATCATTAAAGTTCTTTCAGTTTCTGGATCTTTTAAAGATAATAATAATTACAATTTTTAAAGGAATTTACTTTGTGCTGTACATTTTATACTCTATAAGGGTAAATAAAGTGACCGGGGTAATACGTAATGAAGCCTGGATTTGAGCCCAAGGCTGAATCCCTGCATGTTTGTCAATCTGATGCATATATTTATTTCCTTACCCCAACTTTGCCTTTTAGCCCCTTGAGTCTGGAAAGACCCTTCTGTTCAGTCTCCCTCAGTAGAGAACCTTGACCTTGATAGGCACTCAGCAGGTGTGTGTTTGTCATGTGATTGGCTGTGTCGTGCAGAAGGTTTTCATAAGTAATGGGAGACAGCATGTTAGGGGCAGCAAAGTTACTCCCCAGAAATTCAGTATAAAGGTCTCATTCTCACTTGCTTCCAAAGCTCAGAGAATCCCAGAGCACTGTGTGATGGGCTGTTTTTAGGGGAAGGTGCTGGAAGATTGGCATCCAGACCTCCAAATCTTCTGCAATGGTTCACAGCACCTTGGCCAGACATCAGTGTGTGGACCTTATCCAGGAAGGGGCTCAAGGCCTAGTTCAGAGTATCAAGCTGCAAAAAAACATTTCTGAATGCCAGTATCACTGCCTGCTGTCTTTGGCTACAAAAGTTTGTTGTCATTTTATAAAAAACACATAGATTTTTGGCTATTTTCCTTGTTGTCTTTAATGTGATAACGGGGACCCTGAATCAGGGACTGAGGCCAAAAGATGGACACTTGTGGCAGATGGAAGCGTGGGACCCCTCACTCAGAAGGAGCAAATGATGCTTTTTTGCTTCATAGGACATTGGAGGCTTGGACGTAGTTTTATGATAGGCTCGGGCAGAGGTAGGCAGAGAACCCACATGGACCCCGGTTCTGTCTGGGCTGCCCAAGGGGAGTGGATGTTGACTCTGCCTCTACTTGGGCTCCCTGTGAAGTGGAGATACCAGTATCTACACAGCACACAGAGTGTGAGGACACGTGTCCTAAGACAGATGGGACTAGTCCTTTTAGACGGTAGATAATTGCCACCTACCTTGCCTCTGGCCCTCTGCTCCAGTCTGAACTCCATCATCAGGAGAGGAATAGGCTCGGCTGTAAGGACTCATTATAGAGGCCCTTTTGGGCCCTTGACTGATGTTTCGGTTCCGGTAGAAACCTCCTCAAGCATCTAGCTGAGTAAGAACATTCTCTTCGATAAGAACAATTTCAAAAGGGGGCAAATGAAACCATATTTGGCCTCCCTTCTTTTTTAATCTTATTTCTCAATGACATGAAGCTTCTCTGGATGCTGGATGCCCTCTTGCTGTGGAGAATAAAAAGGGAGACAAGGCATTACTGTCAAAAACTGGACATGGCCTCAACTGGTAAGTGGCCCTACTCTCAGGAAGAATGGCTTAAGATCAGTTACTCTGAAAACCTAGTCATTATTTTTGGCAGACCTTCTCCAAATATAATTGGCTCCTAGCAAAAATCCTATTCAACTCATTTAGTTACATGGGATTAAATTTTTATCCAGTTTATCTTGGCTGTATACCAAGAAGTTACCTTCATTAAAATTAGATGTCCTTTGGGTGCAATACTGAAAAACTTTTAAATGATTTAAATGAGTAATTTGCAATGCCTGCTTTAAAAATTCTCCAGGATAAAATGCTTATTTATAGGCTGTATAGTGTAGAACTTTGAGACCTTTGCTTTGAGCGGGCCAGTGCGCTGTTTGCTGAGAAAACTTGACCATTTGTGCCAACCTCCCTTTGCTCATCTCCGTGTATAAATCTCAGAGCTTTCTATCCAAGCATAAATCCTTAACTTTTTTTAGGGGATTAAACCCTAATCTTTTCCTTTGTTTATGCACAAAATAAGTCATTCTGTCCTTAATTGGCAGCATAAGTTTATTTACAGATTCTTCCCAAAGAGCTGTAACTCATGCTATAGGAACTCAGCCTAGATGTCAGCCTAGAGCATCTCTTCAGGGTGACTTGAAGCAGATGCAATAATCTGTTCTTGCTGTTCTCGGTTTTAGTCTTGGATCCAGTCAGACCGCCAGAGAACCACTTATTTAGACCATCAGACAATAGCTTTGGCCTTTAAAAAAACTACATTCTCATTTACAGTTTTCCCCTGGATTTAGCACATGCTCACGTGAAGGGATGTGGTCAGAGACATGTATCAGGGCGTCTATTGTGGGCCGACGTGGTGGATGTGCTCTGCACCGACGCAGTCTGACCTTCCTGGGAGCGCGCAGCCCCGGTGTCTCCTAGGTCTCAGTACCGGAGAATAATGCAACTTCTCCTGAACATTTTATTTCCTCTGGATCATTGTTAGTTTTTGTTTTTCTTTTGCGGTACGCGGGCCTCTCACTGTTGTGGCCTCTCCCATTGCGGAGCACAGGCTCCGGACGCGCAGGCTCAGTGGCCATGGCTCACGGGCGCATCCGCTCCGCGGCATGTGGGATCCTCCCGGACCGGGGCACGAACCCGTGTCCCCTGCATCGGCAGGCGGACTCTCAACCACTGCGCCACCAGGGAAGCCCTCACTGTTAGTTTTTCAAGTCGTTATTTCCCAAACCGTATTCTGCAGAACCCTTTTTATTGCAAAGCCAGTAAGAAAAAGCGTTCTGTGCTTCCCACCATATCGGTCTCAGTATGTTAGCACGCTGCTGTCCGTGTGTAGCCTGCAGTTGAGAAGAAACCAGCATTAGCTCTGTTTTAATCCTGCATTTGCCAGTTTTTCTTACACTGGAAAGAGAGAGAGAGAGAGAGAGAGTCACATTTTCAATTAGATCCGGCAGAAGAGCATTCAGCAGATACCAGTTTGAGGAATGCTGTTGCAATTTCATGGTTGATTTCTTTACCTTGTTTTGGCTGTCAAGAGGCTCAGAGGGAAATTTGCGTGTCTTAACCTAAATTCCCCCATCTCTGGACTGGACAAGGTGTCCGTAGACGTCTTGGTTAAACTTCAAGTCCCGCTTGGTCCCGCTCACCTTGTGAACCGTGGCTGAGCTCTTCCGGCTTCTGCCGGGCTCCCTGACCCCTTGAGCACCGGGAAATTTGTAGGCTCTCTTTCTCCACAGCATGACATCAGGCTCTGCCTTATTTTTCTCATTTATTTTAGCTGCTCAGCTCGTTCTATCCTAGGCGTTTAACTGACTTACACTTTACTTTCAGTTCACTTCTTCCAAAGACCCATAGTGAAGGCACGTCCGTAGCCTAATCAATCAGCCTCACATTTTCTCTTGTTTCTATAGCTTTAACGACCAGTCTTCTCTGATTTATACAGGGAGCCCTAAACATCTGGTCATCAGCACAGACTATGATATTCTAGCATGCATCTTTTTATGACCTTTATTCCAGTCATCTTATTTTCTATTCCTCATTTCTCTTTGCTTCAAACTCCCAACTTATTTATTTATGATCCTGTTTTCTTGTACCTATCTCTGAAAGCTGTCTCAAATCTTTTATGCAATGTGACGATGGTATAAATGACTGATTGTTTTTAGTAATTAAAAATAAATAGATTACTCTCTTTCTAATATCTGAGGAATATAGACAGAAGTGGGGATGATTGACATTGATGGGATATGAGTAGGGGTGTTGGTGAGTCATCTTGGAGAATGGGAGAGGTTGGGCAAAGCTGGGTAAACACACATCTCTTTGAGGTGCTTGATGTGATGGAATAAAAAAGTTCTTCTTGGCCTGAAGGACCTCAGCGGAAATCTCAGCTGTGCCCCTGACTGGCTGTGCCGTCTGGGTCCGAGTCATGGGAGAGACCTCCACCATGCTGCCTTTGGTCTTTTGTGTAAATTATCAGCGCCTCCTAAAACGTGTGGATTTGGAATCCTGACCTGCAGAACCGTGCAGCCCATGAAGCTCCCTTCCCAGCACCTGCCTGCCTGCGCCGCTGTGGCTGTGCTTCCCCTGGTCCCAGCTGTGCTCACAGCACTGATTCCAGCTACACTGCGACATTTTGGGCGGAATTCTGTGTGTGCTTACTTCACTGATCAATCCTTCCGATTAAAATCAAATGACCTCTGTCATCTTTCCTGCTTCCTGGATATTCCAGAATGATACAATAAAACCATGCACTGAGAACAAATGTTTAATTATTGAACAGGGTCCTGCCTCTGAACAAACAGATTCTTTTAATATGTTTAATCAAACATTAAAAGAAACACCGGCACAATTCCAGCCCTGATGCCGCATCCTTTCTTTCATGCCTTGATTTGTCAACATTCATTTGTCTCTTTCAAAGCTGAAATAGAGAATTTCATAAAAGTTTTATTTGTCTTGAGTTAGAATGAACACACCTCGTGGAACTGATTGAGGTCAGCTCCTGCTGCATCCCGGATTCATCCTCATATCACTACCCATTTAAATTTCTGAAACATCGCTTTCATTACAGCAAAAAACCCTTCCTTGATTCCTGTGACCTACAGATGAGAATCTAAACACCTTGTGTTTTGGGGCTTCTCGGCCTCCACAGTTCAGATCCCATTTCCACTTTAAGCCATGTTTTCTATTACTACTCCATTTCACAAACCATTTGCTTCAGTCAGCTTAAGTTTCTGTTTTAGGATTTTGCTTCGAGTGTGTCCAAATATCCAATATTAGATAGTATAGTATATCTAGTATATCCAATACTAGTATATACCAGTATATATATACTATATCTAGTATATCCAATATACCACGTCATCACCACCATCCACATTATCACCACCTTCATCATCACCAAGGTCACCATAGTGACAGCAGTAGTGGTAGTGGTATTAGAAGTAGTGAAAATAATGGTAACCGCACTGAAGTGTTTGAACCATGTGCCTTTTTTGTTTTCCAAATCTTTGTCTTTTGTCTTCTTTTCACACCTATCCTAACATCATTTCAAGGCCCACTCATCCCTCCTCTCTGTTAAGCCTTCAGAACCACTGTGGCTAGAAATAAGCTCTCTCGCCGTCCAACTTTTGCAACTCCTGCGACTAGCTACTGTTTTTTTGTTCAGGAAGTTCTCCTAGGAGTGACTTGCATACGTTGCTTACCTGTGAATGACACCTGCTTCAAATCCTCTATGGGATGTAGTGGATTATATGTAGAACATGAAATTCTGGCGTACTCAGACACACATGCATACGTGCCACACACACGTAAATAAATAGGAACAATAAACTAGAGGAGCAGAAACACCTGTAAGCAAATGGAAAGTGATGATTCTTCACCTGCTGAACTGAAGCCACTGGGTGTTATGCTCCCTCCTCTTCCAGGCAGGTCTCCAAGGCGATGCACTGTCCTGACCGGGGGAGGGGGACTGTCAACTGAGTTGTACTAATACAGTTCTAATTGAAAATTGTCCCAGTTTAGCATTTAATGTATTGTGTCATCTTAGCTTACAATTTGTGTTGATGAATTGAGTGAGTTTTAAAATTTTTTGATTAGTTACATAATCTTATGCTTTCTTGATATGTTCTGATACAGTCCAGCAAGCATGATGCTGATAACGGTAAGATCAGTGGTGATGAAAAGGGATGCACACATGAAGACTTTAATCTACATAGACAATTTGATAATTTACATTCAATTTGCAATACAATGAAGAGAAATTCACTGTCTTCTAATTGTAAATAATTGCATGGCTTGTACAAGATCTTTTTTCCAAGGGCAGCTGGGGCTGTCTGGGAGTGGTGTGGAAGACTACTTGGCATGGGGCGAGGTGCGGACCTCCGGGAGGCCTGGCTGCCTCAGCAGGATGCCCTCCCCCTCAGGCTGCAGCCACACCTGGGCAGCATCAATTTAGGAGAAATGTGGGTCTCGGGATATAACCTACTTTTGGTTTATGGAAAATATCCAAATGGAATTGTTAAAGTAAGTGTTACCTAATTATAACAACATGTTGATTTTCCTTGACCATCTTTGGGTTTGCCTTCTTTTTATCTTCAAACATTTTATACTTAGGGAAGCTTGATTGGCTGTTTATGTGCCTTGTGTGGTGTGTGTGTGCCACACTCACTGAGCTAGAGAGTATCTGCATGTGCCCACAGGCCATCGATGAGGTGAGATCAGCATAGAAACTGATCAGTCAAGGCTTTGCAAGGATCCCATTTGCTCTAGTCAGATAGGATGGGTGGATCAGTGTCCGTGATGCCCTGGTGTTTTTCTGAACTTTACTCCACCATCTGTGGCCTGTTCTGTCCTCCTGAAAAGCCTTCAGGAGCAGTAGTTTCTGCGTGTGATGTTCTGCACCCTGGATTCATGCTGTGCCATTTACTTTCTTTCAAGGGAGGACAAATCAGTGGGGTTGAGACATAGGTCAGGTCTAGCCTCGGAAAGTGGAGGAAAGAGCTGGAAGAGAATGTGCACGCCGTCTCTGCTCTGTATTATTTTCTAATTGTGTAATTATTACTCTTTTTCATTTAAGTCATTCATTAAGTCCATTTTATGGAGGTTGCTTTGAAGGTGCTGAGTATTTGGGGCTTTGAAACCCTGAGAGCTCTTCTTTAGTAGGTGGACAATTTTTTTCTTTTTCCTTTTCTTTTTTTTGGCTTCCTGGTTAGCCTCAGCGTAATCGAGGAGAAGCCGATTCCAGAATTCTTGAAATGACTACGAGGAGAATAGACACAAGATCAGTGGGATATCTCCATCTTTTTAAGATTCCATAGTGACTCTTTTATTATTTTTCTCCTTTGTGAGTCCGTATTGCACATACACACACCCCACACAAGGCATATAAACAGCCGGTCACCCTTCCCTAAATAATAATTTTTTTTAAATAAAAAGAAGGCAAAACCAAAGATAGCCAAGGACAATAAATGTGGTGTTATAATTAGTTTTCTTTAGATTCCTGAATAGACTCACTTATGTTTTTAAAAGGGAAACTTAACTTTCAGACTTGTAGTATGAAATCTAGTGTGTGGGATGTTGATAATAATTACAAGAAGAAATTAGGAATAAGAAAACGAAGGAGATAATGTAGATTGTTGCATAGAACACACACACACACACACACACACGCACACGCATGCACATATGCCCCATACACACTTATGCACATATGCCCATCACCTATAGAGATTACTTGTGAATCTTACTTTGGGGCTATTTCTTGTTAAATTACCTGGGACGCATATGCTTTCTAAGGACAGCAGGCTTGAATTTTTTTTTTCTCTTTACAAGCATTGTTAAGAATATATTTATTTTGCACTACTTAAAGAATCGTATTTATAAACCACCGGCATTTTTTGAATTGTACTTGATGGGTTACACCACTTGCTTCATGATCCAAATATAGTCTGTTTAGTGGGTGGCGGCGTCTTACACAGTCACTATTGAGTCCTGGGCCGGAGGGAAGAATGGCTGGTGGGAAGTGGTGTTTCTACCAGCAAAGAAAAAGCTGGGACACAACCGCTGATTTCCTACTTGCCAGTAGAATCATGAATTTTTTTAAAGGATTCAGACTCAAAATCCAAGTTATCTTTTAGCAGTTTACATTCATGAATACAGGATGTCATAGCTAGATACAGGTACATACAGATCTTTAGAATATCTTCATCTAAATTGATTATTAGCCAGTAACACACCTATCATTCAAGTTTGTGTTAGAGAAATCTGGGTGGTGGCTTAAGAAAGGATTCCAGTCACTCATGACGAATTTGCTTTTGTCACGCTGCCTTTTTATTCAATTTTGAAAATACACGGTAAGGCAGAGATTTCCTACTTGAATGTTAAGTGGAACAAGGAAATAATGGCCTTTAAGTGGTTGAGGAACATGAGGGATTCAAGAGGGTTAAACTCAAGATGCTAGAGGGAGCCCACAGGCTTGGAGAAAAAAGCCAGGCTGTGTTTATGCTGCTTATAATTAGATCATATAGTTCGATAACTGTGAAAAGTAATGTTCAGTTTTGTGGTAAAGTAGAGAAAATAAATAAAATTTACTCAGTATGTTCCTCCTAGATGGAAGACCAGTGCTCTATAGTCCTCTTTTTATCCCCAGAGATAAACGCAGTGCATGGCACGATAATTACCTCCGTTCTCAAAGGGCTAACATGCTCTGGGTACTCTGGTGAGCACGCACCTGGGAAGCATTGGCTAATTGAATTCTCACAACCACCTGGTGTGACAGGGCATGTGTTTACCCTGGTTTTTTAAATGAAAGAGAAAGAAAGGTATTCAAAAATACATTTGAAATCATCATATCTCCAATAGAAAGAAACTTTATTAAACATTTTACTGTGTTAGATCTCTTGACATTTGGGAAGAAAATTTCAGAAGGATTTGGGAAACCCCCAAATTGGTACCTGTATCTTCCCACAAAGTATAAGCACAGGGGTCTGCAGAGAAGATGGAGCTCATGGGAGGCGTGGTCTGGGGGTGGGCTTGGCTCAGCCCGTAAATGCCCCCCACCCCCAAGTTCACATACCCGCATGAACCCCGGGCAGGGAAGGCATCAGAAATGTGACAAGTCGGGGTCCTTGCTGGGGGCTTGTGGACAGCCGAGATTATGGATATTAAACTTAAGCATACCCTCGTATTCCTTATAAGCTCTTTCTATACTTGCTTTTATGTATTTGAATAAGGGACAGACTTGTATCCTGCTTTTCTCCTTAACATTATCATAAGCATTTCGCATGTCATTGGAAGAATTAAAATTCCATGAGACTTGACTAGATATTTCATTATGTTAAGGAATTATTATTAACTTTTTAAATGTAATAGTGATGTTGTGATGATGTTTTAAAAGTCCTTACCTTGGAAGCACCCATACCGAAGACTTTATGGAAGAAATGATATGAGTGTGAGGGCTTTGTTTTGAAGTATGTGTTTGAGAGGGGTGAAGTAGATGGGACTAGAAATGAAGTAGGTTTGGTAATGTGTTGATCTTTGTTGCAGCCAGGTGATGGGAACTTTGGAATTCATTATACCATTTTCTGTACTTTGTGCATGTTTAAACATTTCCATGATAAAAAGTTAAAATTCTTTACAGATTTACTTTCTAGTGTTCTTATGATATTCACAATATGGATACTTTTTTTTTTTTCTTGCCCTACCCCCCTGCCGCTTTCCCCCCTTGGTGTCCATACGTTTGTTCTCTACATCTGTGTCTCTTTCTGCCTTGCAAACTGGTTCATCTGTATCATTTTTCTAGGTTCCACAAATATGTGTTAATATACAATATTTGTTTTTCTCTTTCTGACTTACTTCACTCTGTATAACAGTCTTTAGATTCATCCACGTCTCTACAAATGACTCAATTTCGTTCCTTTTTATGGCTGAGTAATATTCCATTGTATATATGTATCACATCTTCTTTATCCATTCATCTGTCGATGGGCATTTAGGTTGCTTCCATGACGTGGCTATTGTAAATAGTGCTGCAGTGAACATTGGGGTGCATGTGTCTTTCTGAATTATGGTTTTCTCTGGGTATATGCCCAGTAGTGGGATTGCTGGGCCATATGGTAATTCTATTTGTAGTTTTTTAAGGAACCTCCATACTGTTCTCCATAGTGGCTGTATCAACTTACATTCCCATCAACAGTGCAAGAGGGTTCCCTTTTCTCCACACCCTCTCCAGCATTTATTGTTTGTAGATTTTCTGATGATGCCCATTATAACTGGTGTGAGGTGATACCTCATTGTAGTTTTGATTTGCATTTCTTTAATGATTAGTGATGTTGAGCAGCTTTTCATGTGCTTCTTGGCCATCTGTATGTCTTCTTTGGAGAAATGTCTGTTTAGGTCTTCTGTCCATTTTTGGATTGGGCTGTTTCATTTTTTAATATTGAGCTGCATGAGCTGTTTATATATTTTGGAGATTAATCCTTTGTCTGTTGATTTGTTTGCAAATGTTTTCTCCCATTCTGAGGGTTGTCTTTTCGTCTTGTAGTTTCCTTTGCTGTGCAAAAGCTTTTAAGTTTCACTAGGTCCCATTTGTTTATTTTTGTTTTTATTTCCATTACTCTAGGTGGTGGATCAAAAAAGATCCTGCTGTGATTTATGGCAAAGAGTGTTCTTCCTATGTTTTCCTCTAAGAGTTTTACAGTGTCTGGTCTTACATTTAGGTCCCTAATCCATTTTGAGTTTATTTTTGTGTATGGTGTTAGGGAGTATTCTAATTTCATTCTTTTCCATGTAGCTGTCCAGTTTTCCCAGCACCACTTATTGAAGAGACTGTCTTTTCTCCATTGTTTCTCCTTGCCTCCTTTGTCATAGATTAGTTGACCATAGGTGCATCGGTCTCTGGGCTTTCTATCTTGTGCCATTGATCTATATTTCTGTTTTTGTGTCAGTACCATATTGTCTTGATTACTGAAGCTTTGTAGTATAGTCTAAAGTCAGGGAGTCTTATTCCTCCAGCTCTGTTTTTTTCCCTCAAGACTGCTTTGGCTACTCAGGGTCTTTTGTGTCTCCATACAAATTTTAAGATTTTTTGTTCTAGTTCTGTAAAAAATGCCATTGGTAATTTGATAGATATTGCACTGAATCTATAGATTGCTTTGGGTAGCATAGTCATTTTCACAATGTTGATTCTTCCAATCAAAGAACATGGTATATCTCTCCATCTGTTTGTATCATCTTTAATTTATTTCATCACTGTCTTATAGTTTTCTGCATACAGGTCTTTTGTCTCCCTAGGTAGGTTTATTCCTAGGTATTTTATTCTTTTTCTTGCAATGGTACATGAGAGTGTTTCCTTAATTTCTCTTCCAGATTTTTCATCATTAGTGTATAGGAATGCAGTAGATTTCTGTGCATTAATTTTGTATCCTGCAACTTTACCAAATTCATTGATTAGCTCTAGTAATTTTCTGGTGATATCTTTAGGATTCTCTATGTATAGTATCATGTCATCTGCAAACAATGACCGTTTTACTTCTTCTTTTCCAATTTGTATTCCTTTTATTTCTTTTTCTTCTCTGATTGCCATGGCTGAGATTTCCAAAACTAAGTTGAATAATAGTGGAGAGAGTGGACATCCTTGTCTTGTTCCTGATCTTAGAGGAAATGCTATCAGTTTTTCACTATTGAGAATGATGTTTCCTGTGGGTTTGTCATATATGGCCTTTATTATGTTGAGGTAAGTTCCCTCTATGCCCACTTTCTGGAGAGCTTTTATCATAAATGGGTGTTGAATTTTGTCAAAAGCTTTTTCTGCATCTATTGAGATGATCATATAGTTTTTCTTCTTCAATTTGTTAATGTGGTGTATCACACTGATTGATTTGCGTATATTGAAGAATCCTTGCATCCCTGGGATAAATCCCACTTGATCATGGTGTATGATCCTTTTAATGTGTTGTTGGATTCTTTTTGCTAGTATTTTGTTGAGGATTTTTGCATCTATATTCATCAGTGATATTGGCCTGCAGTTTTCTTTTTTTGTAGTATCTTTGTCTGGTTTGGGTATCAGGGTGATGGTGGCCTCATAGAATGATTTTGGAAGTGTTCCTTCCTCTGCAATTTTTGTGAAGAGTTTGAGAAGGATGGGTGTTAGCTCTTCTCTAAATGTTTGATAGAATTCACCTGTGAAGCCTTCTGGTCCTGGGCTTTCGTTTGTTGGAAGATTTTTAATCACAGTTTCAATTTCATTACGTGTGATTGGTCTGTTCACATTTTCTATTTCTTCCTGGTTCAGTCTCCGAAGGTTGTGCTTTTCTAAGAATTTGTCCATTTTTTCCAGGTTGTCCATTTTATTGGCATAGAGTTGCTTGTAGTAGTCTCTTAGGATGCTTTGTATTTCTGCGGTCTGTTGTAACTTCTCGTTTTTCATTTCTAATTTTATTGATTTGAGTCCTCTCCCTCTTTTTCTTGATGAATCTGGCTAGTGGTTTATCAATTTTGTTTACCTTCTCAAAGAACCAGCTTTTAGTTTTTTTGAGCTTTGCTATTGTTTTGTTTCTATTTCATTTATATCTGCTCTGATCTTTCTGATTTTTTTTCTTCTGCTAACTTTGGGTTTTGTTTGTTTGTCCCCTCTAGTTCCTTTAGGTGTAAAGTTAGATTGTTTATTTGAGATTTTTCTTGTTTCTTGAGGTAGGCTTGTATTGCTATAAACTTCCCTCTTAGAACTGCTTTTGCGGCATCCCATAGGTTTTGGGTTGCCGTGTTTTCATTGTCATTTGTCTCTAGGTATTTTTTGATTTCCTCTTTGATTTCTTCAGTGATCTCCTGTTTATTTAGTAACATATTGTTTAACCTCCATGTATTTCTGTTTTTTATGTTTCTTTCCCTGTAATTCATCTCTAATCTCATAGCATTGTGGTCAGAAAAGATGCTGGATATTATTTCAACTTTCTTAAATTTACTGAGGCTTGATTTGTGACCCAAGATGTGGTCTATCCTGGAGAATGTTCCGTGCGCACTTGAGGAGAAAGGGTAATCTGCTGTTTTTGGATGGACTGTACTATAAATATCAATTAAATCTATCTGGTCTATTGTGTCATTTAAAGCTTGTGTTTCCTTATTAATTTTCTGTTTGGATAATCTGTCCATTAGTGTAAGTGAGGCATTAGAGTCCCCCACTATTATTGTATTACGTCGATTTCCTCTTTTAGAGCTGTTAGCAGTTGCCTTATGTATTGAGGTGCTCCTATGTTGGGTGCATATATATTTATAATTGTTATATCTTCTTCATGGATTGAATCCTTGATCATTATGTAGTGTCCTTCCTTGTCTCATAACATTCTTTACTTCAAATTCTATTTTATCTGATATGAGTATTGCTATTCCAGCTTTCTTTTGATTTCTATTTGCACGGAATATCTTTTTCCATCCCCTCACTTTCACTCTGTATGTGTCCCTGGGTCTGAAGTGGGTCTCTTGTAGACAGCATATATGTGGGTCTTGTTTCTGTATCCGTTCAGCGAGCCTGTGTCTTTTGTTTGGAGCATTTAATCCATTCACATTTAAGGTAATTATCGATATGTATGTTCCTATTACCATTTTTTTAATTTTGGGGGGTTTGTTTTTGTAGGTCCTTATCTCCTCTTGTGTTTCCCACTTAGAGAAGTTCCTTTAGCATTTGTTGTAGAGCTGGTTTGGTGGTGCTGAATTCTCTTAGCTTTTGCTTGTCTCTAAAGCTTTTGATTTCTGCATCAAATCTGAATGAGATCCTTGCTGGGTAGAGTAATCTTGGTTGTAAGTTCTTCCCTTTCATCACTTTAAGTATGTCATGTTGCTCCCTTCTGGCTTGTATAGTTTCTGCTGAGAAATCAGCTTTTAACCTTATGGGAGTTTCCTTGTGTGTTATTTGTCCTTTTCCCCTTGTTGCTTTCAATAATTTTTCTTTGTCTTTAGTTTTTGCCACTTTGATTACTATGTGTCTTGGCATGTTTCTCCTTGGGTTTATCCTGTATGGGACTCTCTGCGCTTCCTGGACTTGAGTGGCTATTTCCTTTTCCATGTTAGGGAACTTTTTGACTACAATCTCTTCAAATATTTTCTCGTGTCCTTTCTCTCTCTCTTCTCCTTCTGAGACCCCTATAATGAGAATGTTTTTACATTCATTGTTGTCCCAGAGGTCTCTTAGGCTGTCTTAATTTCTTTTCATTCTTTTTTCTTTATTCTGTGCCACAGCAGTGGATTCCAACGTTCTGTCTTCCAGGTCACTTATCCGTTCTTCTGCCTCAGTTATTCTGCTATTGATTCCTTCTAGTGTGTTTTCATTTCAGTTATTGTATCGTTCATCTCTGTTTGTTCTTTAATTCTTCTAGGTCTTGGTTAAACATTTCTTGCATCTTCTCGATCTTTGCCTCCATTGTTTTTCCGAGGTCCTGGATCATCTTCACTATCATTATTCTGAATTCTTTTTCTGGAAGGTTGCCTATCTCCACTTCATTTAGTTGTTTTTCTGGGGTTTTATCTTGTTCGTTCATCTGGTATATAGCCCTCTGCTTTTTCATCTTATCTATCTTTCTGGGAATGTGGTTTTTGTTCCACAGGCTGCAGGATAGTAGTTCTTCTTTCTTCTGCTCTCTGCCCTCTGGTCTGGATAGTTTTCAATTGCTTAATCATTCAGTGTTTTGGGACATTTTCTAATTTTTCACGATCGTATATGAAATAAAATCAACATTTTTTCTCTAACATTTCTTTGTGCATGAAATGTCATCCACATTTGAAACATTTTCCTTGGGAGAGATTTGGAAGTGTAATGTTACTGCACCAATGAGTACGATCATTTAAATGTGATGTGCCATTTGTTTTCCAGGAAGATTGAATATATTTGCCATTCTTATGGGAATGACAGAGTCACCGCATACTATCAGCATTGCACATGATCTTTTAAATATGTGTCTTAAACTGATATATCATTTCATTTAAAATATTAGGAGAATATATATTTCTTGAAAGACAAGACATTTATGATGATGGTAGAAAATTTGGAAAGTACAAAACAGTCACAACTCTAAAAGAAAATCTCTGTTGAGATGTGGATGTTCCACAACAATCTTTTTTCAAAGTATTTTGAACTATTCTCTGCTGTTCAGTTAGATAGCTTGAGGCTTTATACAACTTTATGTTGTAACACTGTTTTTCAGTACAGATGTGAAAAGTTTCATATCTGTTATTTACTCTGTCAACTAAAGTTAGTTAGAGAGGAGTTCCAGACAAAAAGATAAATTTGAAAAAGCCCATGGTCACTGAGATGGAAAGTACCATAAGGAAATCTCTCCACATTGTAGCAGTTAGAAAGGAAGTGTGGTGTCAGGTATCTAAGTTGGCTGACAAATGCATTTCCTCATTTTCTCTTCATTAAAACCAAGTGAAGATCTTACCTGAAATTTACAGATAGGGAAACCAAGGCCTGGGTGTCCAAGATTCTTCAGAAAATGGCCTTAACTTCCCACCTTCCCTCCAGGGCTAGGCCCTTCCTCTTCCCACCTTGGGGTCTGGCTGCCCTGGGAGTGTACCTGGTCCCTTTGTATCCTGCACTTTCCTAAGTGATTACTGTGAAACCTGTTGAATCCTCTTCTTGACATACTCTTGTCTTCCATTTTACAAACTAATAAAGATATTAAATGCTTTTTAAAAAAAATTCAAAAGAGCCCAAAAGTGTATAGAAACAGAATTTATACACAGTTTTTTAAAATTCAATTTTACCTTAGTATTGTACTGTACACAAATTTTCTACATGATTAAATTGTTTAAAAAAATTTTTAATTGAAGTGTCATTGATTTACAATATTCTGTTAGTTTCAGGTGTACAGCAAAGTGACTTGGTTGTATCTGTATATATATTCTTTTTTTTCGATTCTTTTTCATTATAGGTTTTTACAAGATATTGAATATAGCTCCCTGTGTTATACAGTAAATCCTTGTTGTTTATCTATTTTATATATGGTAGTATATATCTGTTAATCCTGTAGTCCCAATTTATCCCTCCCCGCACCCCTTCCCCTTTGGTAACCATAAGTTTGTTTTCTGTCTGTGAGTCTGTTTCTGTTTTGTAAATAAGTTCATTTGTACTACCTTTTAGATTCCGCATGTAAGTGATATCTTATAATATTTGCCTTTCTCTTTCTGACTTACTTTGGTCAGAGTGATAATCTTAGGTCCACCCATGTTCCTGCAGATGACATTGTTTCATTCTTTTTTATAGCTGAGTAGTATTCCATTGTGTATACATATGTATATATATACACACACCACATCTTCTTTATCCATTCACCTGTTGGTGGACACTTAGGTGGCTTCCATGTCTTGGCTATTGTGAATAGTGCCATTAAAATTGTTTTAAATAGCACTGTTGTGGTGGCAAGCGGTACAGCCATCTCCTAGGAATGTGTCACCATGGACGTAATGTCCCGCTATGTTGTCCATCTAGGCTGACCCCCTGCTGCCTGGAGCGAGTGGCTAAAAAGGCCAGACTCTCCTCCTTGGTGGCCTCCTTAGTCTTACCCAGAGTCCATTTTTTCCAATCACTTCAGGACTTGGATACAATGGTACAAAATGGGTTGGGGTCTGGCTTCCCAAATAATTAAGTTGGAAGTTACAATCTGGAACCAGCAGTTTTCCCACTCCTGGTGGGAAAACTTTTTGACCAATCAGAAAAAAAAGACGTTGGAGAGAGATGGGCGGACCCATTGCCTCTCCTCCCTCCCATGGGCTGTTCTAAGGCACTAGGGCCTGAGCGGCCTGTCCGAGATGTCCCTGTGGCCAGTGGGTACACCCACCAAAGTTCCCACCTCATGGAGCTCTGGCCGGGGTGGTCATAGGACACTTGGCTCTGCTTCTCACCCTGCCTTCCCTCGCTCTCTCCCTCCTGCCCTGGGACAGCATCACCTACTTCAAGCATCAGCCTGTAGTCGTGGCCTCATGACTGGCTTTCTCAATAACCTGAGCTCAGGGAGAGAGTTATCTGGGTGAAGAGGGAGGTAACGTGTTCCAGGGGGAGACACAGAGTGTACCAAAGCTTGGAGAATGGGGGAGCAGGGTAGATTAAAAATAAATGGCAAATGTGGTGGAGAAAGAAAGGGGGGTGGTGCCTGGTGTAAACCCGCTGGAGAACAGCATCGGCAAAGGTGGTGGAGACCACAGGAAGCAGTGTGTCTTGATTCTAAGAGCAAAGCATCCACGTAGGGCTTTAGGGAGGGCGGAGGTGGGACGGGGATGGGGTAGTGAAATCAGGTTTCATTTTGAAAAGACCACTTCAGCTGTAGTGGGCGGGGTGGTCAGATGTGGGAAGAAGGGTTGCAGTGTGGATGCTGGTTGATCAGTGGAGAAGCGAGTGCGTGTTACAGGGGGATGATGACCTTGGCTCAGACTACAGCGGTGGTAATGGGGATGGAGAAAAACGGGCATGTTTGAGAGATGCTTAGGAGGCCAGAAGGACAAGGTTGATGACAGCTGGCATGTGTAACCTGGGGCGGTAGGTGATTCCTACAGTTCTAGATGAGCTAGTTTGGGGTGCTGGTGGCATCCATGGAGATGGGAAACACTGGGAGAAGGGGAGGTTGGGAGGATCTAACGTCCAGTTTGGGAAATACCGTGTCCTGTGAAAAGAGTGATATTCAAGCCTGACCTCAGAGGACAGGTCTGGCCTGGGGACAGACATTTGTGAGACATCTGGCCTCACTGCTCCCCGAAGCCTTTGCTCAGTACCTCTGTGTAAGGGGAGCACCCCTCTCTCAAGTCTGAAGCTGAGCCACGTGCTGGTGAGCACACGACAGACCCGAATCCTGTCTGGGATGCGTTTGTACAGGGGCCTTCTGGACTGGGATTCACTCTTCTCTGATTATTACTGGGATCTTTTATTTTTCAAATAATTTGAGACATGCTGCAGTTTTCCCACTGAAACCCCAAGCACCGGGACTGGGTGTCTCTGTCCTCAGTCACACTGATTTATGAAAGAATCCAATCACAAGGCTTAATCTCCTATACTTTTTGCACTGCTGTCTTTGAGAGGCTGCAGTCACAAACATTTAGAAAAATGGGCAGCAGATAATTCTGACGTCTCAGGAAAGAGTACCCGTACCATGGCTAAGAGGGGGAAAGGGGAATGGATGGGGTCAACCATGTTCCTGTAGGTTACAGACGCCATGTTTCTGAGCTAGGTTAGTTATACCACCTTCTAAGAAGATGGCAGTTCAGAGAACAAACTGGGTATAGCTCAGTGATTATGGTTAAAATGGAAGCATTGTTTTTTCTGTAGTTAGGAGAAATTCTCTGAGGCTCTTGCAAATTGTTTGTGGAAACCTTGTTTTGCAAAGTGATTCGGAGTTTGTCTATACAGTGTGTTAACTGGAAGTGGGACATGGCCTATTGTAACAGGTGTATTACTGTGAGGTTGTCATAAAGCTTCATTCTCAGTAACTTCTGTTTTTTGTATTCTGCGTGGTGATGCCATCAGTATCATTTAATATCCAGAAAGTAAATTAGCTGAAGTAGACATCCACAACTGTACATTATTAGTGCATTCTTTCAGTTTTAAGAATCGTGAATCAGCAGAATATGGGTGATTATCACTGACTTGGAAATCATTTTTAGCCTCCTTACCCGGTAGCATTTGGTCTCTTGCTTTAAGTGCTTTTAGGAACAAAGGGTCATGTGGACAGTGATAGGTCTGTCACATCACTCCCTTGGTGGAGTGTTTTATTCCCTTTCTAACTGGCTTTTGGCCCCCAGTTCCCCCATACATCTGTCATTAACCTTTTGCCGTTTCCCACTTTAAATCCTCAGATGGCATCCTATTAGGGTACATTCTAAACTAATGATTCTTTACCTGGCGTGGAGAGAGTGTGTCTGAATAAAGGTGTGGGGTGGTTTGAGAAATTTCACTGAATTGGATAAATTTATATTTGACACATGTAAAACCTTACATGATTTCACAATGCAAATTAAAAAAATAATAAATACTAAATAAAAACAGAAGAAGTAATCCTTGGCAGAATTTTCATGGCAAATGGAAATAAGCTGCCTATAGAATGAGAAAGCACTTGATATAAACAGTGCTATCACAAAGAGTGTGGCATGTTTGTTAATTATGGATAATGTTCACATGCATATGCGATACAATAAATGTCTACTGATGGAGGTAGACAGATGCTGTTGGCTTGTGAGCTGCCCACCCAGTGTTTATGCTTCTATTTTTTCTTGCTAACAAAACTCCAGTTTTGTTAAGATGGCAAAATGTTTAGCTTTGGTGGACAAATCATGGTTGGTCTCAGTATCACAGCAATTCTGGGTCCTGTAGAAGGTGAATGTTCTAGGGGACCATGTGACGCAGTTCTGGGAAGTGGTATATGAAAGGAGGTCTGATGGACTTCTCTGGGAAGAACTTCCTTCTTGTTAAAAGAGAACTATAGTGAGAAAATCCCTTACTTATCTATTTTTTTGGCTGCCCCTTTACTTCTTGTGTTGGAAATGATGCCTGGCGCTATGGCAGTCACCTTGTGACAATGAAGATTGAATCCTGAGCACAAAGCCAAGACCTTGAAACCCAGCTGAAGAAGCCTGGACTTGATAGCCTCCTTGAACCATTGAATCAACTCTGTGACTCCTATCAAATGACTTCTTTTTTAGCAAATCATATATCCTTATGCACATAGCCACTATTAATCAAGTTTTTGATTATTCCTGTTAAAATTTAATTTTTGTACTCTAATTTGGTACACAAAAAGCATCTTTGAACCCTGTATCTTACTCTGTCTTCCTCGGGAGTTAGATTTCATGTTGACTTTACCAGCTAAGTATCAAAAGAACATCAATGTCTAATAATTTTTGTTTAATTGTGGGTATCACCAATTGCTGACTAGTGATAGACTGTGGATACAGGTGTATACTGAAAATATGCAAAAAGTTCTTTTTTCATGACTCAGGAAAGAGTATGTACTTGGAAGACTTTCACCAATTACTGTTAACAGCTAGCTCGGTTTCTCTCTCTGCAAGAGTGAGCAGTCACTACTTTTTTCTTGTCTTTTAGGTAGCTGATGACAGAAATATAAAATTGAAAAATTTACAAAACTTATTTCAAAAAGAACAGGGTTGCATTTTGGGGTAGAATATTTCATGTCTAAAAATTCTAAGCAATAATAACATGTGTCCCTCTTGATACTTGAAAAATATTCAAGTCAAATACTTAAGCAAACTATACCAAAAAGGTAGAGTCTGAGAACTTACACTTCTAATTACAAATACTTTTTTTTTTTCTCAATGTCATATCTTTGAGGAAACCTGATGAAAAAGTTCATTATAAGGGCTTCCAAATTTTACTTGGAATGGAAGCTGAGAAAAAAATTCTGGAACGTGAACTTGTCCAGATGCACAGTTATATTAGGGTTCTCCAGAAACAGAACCAATAGAATGTATGTGTGTGTGTGTGTCTGTGTGTGTATGTAGGTGTATATGCAAATTTTTTTTTAAATATAAAAAATTAAAATATTTTTAAAATGTTTAAAGGAATTAGCTCATGGGGTTGTGGAAGCTGACAAGTCCTATATCTGCAGGGAAGGCCAGCAGGCTAGAGACCCAAGGAAGTGTTGATGCTGCAGTTTGAGTCACAAGGCTGTCTTCTGCTGGCAGAATTCCTTCCTCTTAGTTTTCCTTAGTCAGTCTTTGTCTATTAAGACCTTCAGCTGAGTGGATGAGGCCCACCCACATTATGGGGGCATTCCGCTTTACTCAAAGTCTGCTGATTTGTTGTTGTTTTTTTTAACGTCTTTATTGGAGTATAATTGCTTTACAATGGTGTGTTAGTTTCTGCTGTATCACAAAGTGAATCAGCTATACATATACATATATCCCTATATCCCCTCCCTCTTGCATCTCCCTCCCACCCTCCCTAACCCACCCCTCTAGGCGGTCACAAAGCACAGAGCTGATCTCCCTGTGCTATGTGGCTGCTTCCCAGTCTGCTGATTTAAATGTTAATGTCATCTAAACAATGCCTCCACAGAAACCCCTTAGATAGTGTTTCACAAATATCTGGGCACCGAAACCCAGTGAAATTGACACATAAAATTAACTATCACCATAGTCAAGCACCGAATTAATAATTTAGCATATCAAACTATTAAATATCTCAAGAATGATGTCATTCCTTTTATGTTATTCATTGTGATGAATTTTACAGCAAAGCAGTTTCCCCAAACTTCTGGTTTATGCATATGAGACTAAAAAAAAGACTGAAAAAAATCCCAATTTGTCTCAAGCACTGAAGATCACAATAAAGCTGATGATATGATAGTTTCACAGCTGAATGCAATTCTTTGAGGTAATGAATTAATTTAGGAAAAAAAATGATTGGAGCATTAACTGATGAAATGCCAGTTATACTGGCTTTGTAATAGGGATTTTCAATAGAAAGTCAAAGGAAAGACCAAGGTTTTTTTTCTGGAACGTGTTAGATTGTTCACCATGGAATGTTAGCTTTGAAAACCCTGTCTAGTGATCCAAAGGAAGAGTTCATTCTTGCCATCAACGTGGTTAATTACAAACATATTGAATAGTAAATTGTTCGAGATGCAGTTGTGAAGATTCTAAGTGATAAACAGAATTTGCTTATTTTCCATAACGACATCATTTGAAAATCTATCAGGATTTTAAACATTCAGAGTATGAGTATCTTCCCATTAGACTTGAAATTTAAAAAGGTGAAACTATTTTCTCCCTGTGTACAGGAATTTTTTCTGAAGATGCTTTTACTATTCCAAGAACGGAAAAAATAAAACCAAGGGTTGACTTATTTCTTAGAGTTGACGTGATGAATGTATTTTGCCCCAGTGTATTAACAATCAAAAGATAAGTTTGTAAGAAGACTATTCTGAGTTATTTAGCCCTTCTTTATAAGTAAGATAAAAGTTCATCCAAAGACACTTAGAACCTCTGTACTCTGCCAGGGTTTTAGAAGAAAATCATCAATGCAATTGATAACTTCTTTCTGGCTACTTTAATGGCTTGGTGAGAATCTGGTTTTATTTTTCTTAGATAGGCAAAAACAACAGGCACTATTAAAAAATAAAAAAACTGTCACTTTGCCACATTCTACTGTGGTTAATGCAATAATTTTCTCCTCAGTGAGACACAACGCCCAGCCCCCAGACTTGCTTGTGGCTGATAAGATGGTGTCTGCACAGTTGAGCCCTGTTCCAGGAGTCATCAATACAGACTCTCCAGAAGCACAGACTCCTCATAAGCCCCTGTCTATGGATTGGACAATGGGGGAATCAGGTGATAGACACCGTTCCAAAATCTTTCCTCTTTGTCCATCCATCCAATGCACTGGCTTCTTTTGTTAACATCCAGTGTTAAAGGGAAAAAAATATTTAATTTGGTGAACCATGAACGTTGGCTCAGGAGACCTGGCATAGGCTGCTTATAAATTATTGAAATTAGCCCATAGAAAACATGCCGCAATCCTGTCAAAGGGAAATATGCTTGCCCAGATTTACAACCTGAAGTTGCTCTGGTTTTGGAACACGAAGGAAAGATACCAAGTACTTCCAACTTCTCAAAATGATAATTTTCAAAAGAGTTTAGCATATTCGGCAAATACAATTGAACTTGGAATATGCTGAACCTGAAACTGAGGGGAAAGACCTACAGCATCTAGAGATAAGCTCCAGCCACAGATAAAAACATTGTGGTGCCAATGCCTTCTCCTTTAATGAAGGTCTCCAAGGGCACTGGTTTTGACAGTGATTGAAAGGAAGAGAAGCACAGCTCATCTGGGGGAGAACGAATCCAGAGAACAAGTCTACAGCTGCCCATGCCGCGGCTGAGAAGGAAGCCTGTGCAAAACCCTGGTCAGAGATGGTCATTTCTGTCAAATGTCCCCAAAATTTAATTTTTAAACATTAATGTTTGATTAATTTGGCATAGTTAACTTCTAGAAAATCTCTTTTAGGATTTGATTATGAGATAAACTGGTGTTCTCCTGCTGGCTTTGGGTATTATCTCATTTTTCTTTTTATCTGTATGTAATCAGGAAGCTGATTTATTTGTATTGTGGGCTGTGGAAATAAAGCAGTATAAACAGGTCAGTACTGAATGTGAGATATGTTTTCTGTCTTTCTTTCACGATTCATAGAATAGAAAACCTGTAGCCAGGGAGCAGATTGTATGATTAAATTATATGTGTGTTTGTGATTCTAAAGCTGTTATTTCTTTGTTTCTTTTTTAGTTGCAATATTTAATTTACTTTTGAAATTTCAATTAACATTAAAGGAGGGCAGGAGGTATTTCTGTTTATCTAAGGGTCATGGGTTAAAATTTGGTAATCCTGAATCTAAGCTCTTTAGTCTTGCAGGCAAGCCTCTTACAAATACAACCACCTTTTTCTTCCACCATTCCCCGTCTGCACACACTTTCTCCTTGTTAATCACATCAAAATGTGAGCTCATCATATTTTGTCCCATATCTTTGTCCTTGCACACTCTGTTACTTCTCTCTTGATATGCCCCCACCCTCGCATTTGTAATCAGAGAATTCCTATTTATCCTTAGACACAATTCAAATGACATCTCCTCTGAGATGGCTTCCATGATTACACACACACATTTAACATTTCCTTCGTTTGTGCCAATACAAATTTTTACACATCACTATTAGAGTACTTGCATTATTGTAAAGGTTTTGAAAAATACATGAAACTTGCAAAAATACATCTTATAAAATTTGAAGTCTTATAGATGAAGGTAAATGCTCTTTAACCATTACCTCAATTCCTCCTTCTCACATTCCTTAGATGGAAACACTATTCTCAGTGTGGGGAATGTATTATTAGGCCATTTCTATTGATATATGCATGTATATGTCTCTATGTAAAATAGACAGTATTATCTTGTGTGTGAGTTACAAAGATGGCATAACAATACATGTGTTGAGGGACCTTCAAGATGGCAGAGGAGTAAGACATGGAGATCACCTTCCTCCCCACAAATACATCAGAAATACATCTACATGTGGAACAACTCCTACAGAACACCTACTGAACGCTGTCAGAAGACCTCAGACTTCCCAAAAGGCAAGAAACTCCCCACGTACCTGGCCATGTGGCTGACAGGGTCTTGGTGCTCTGGCTGGGTGTCAGGCCTGAGCCTCTGAGAGGGAGTCAAGATCAGGACATTGGTCAACCAGAGACCTCCCAGCTCCACATAATATCAAACAGCAAAAGCTCTCCCAGAGATCTCCATCTCAACACTAAGACCCAACTCCACTCAACAAACTGCAAGCTACAGTTCTGGACACCCTATGCCAAACAACTAGCAAGACAGGAACACAACCCCAAACATTAGCAGAGAGGCTACCTAAAATCATAATAAGGTCACAGACACACCAAAACACATCACCAGATGCAGTCCTGCCCACCAGAAAGACAAGATCCAGCCTCATCCACCAGAACACAGGCACCAGTCCCCTCCACCAGGAAGCCCACACAACCCACTGAACCAACCTTACCCACTGCGGGCAGACACCAAAAATGACGGGAACTACGAACCTGCAGCCTGAGAAAAGGAGACCCCAAACACAGTAAGTTAAGCAAAACGAGAAGACAGAGAAATACACAGCAGATGAAGGAGCAAGGTAAACACCCACCAGACCAAACAAATAAAGAGGAAATAGGCAGTCTACCTGAAAAAGAATTCAGAGTAATGATAGTAAAGATGATCTGAAATCGTGGGGATAGAATGGAGAATATACAAGAAACGTTTAACAAGGACCTAGAAGAACTAAAGAGTAAACAAACAATGATGAACAACACAGTAACTGAAATTTAAAAATCTCTAGAAGGAATCAATAGCAGAATAACTGAGGCAGAAGTACGGATAAGTGACCTGGAAGATAAAATAGTGGAAATAACTACCGCAGAGCAGAATAAAGAAAAAAGAATGAAAAGAATTGAGGACAGTATCAGAGACTTTTGGGACAACATTAAATGCACCAACATTCAAATTACAGGGGTCCCAGTGGAAGAAAAGATACAAAAGGGACTGAGAAAATATTTGAAGAGATTATAGTTGAAAACTTCCCTAATATGGGAAAGGAAATAGTCAATCAAGTCCAGGAAGTGCAGAGAGTCCATACAGGATAAATCCAAGGAGAAACATGCCAAGACACATATTAATCAAACTATCAAAAATTAAAAACAAAGAAAAAATATTATAAGCAGCAAGGGAAAGCAACAAATAACATACAAGGGAATCCCCAAAAGGTTAACAGCTGATCTTTCACCAGAAACTCTGCAAGCCAGAAGGGAGTGGCACGACATATTTAAAGTGATGAAAGGGAAAAACCTACAACCAAGATTACTCTACCCAGCAAGGATCTCATTCAGATTCGACGGAGAAATTGAAACCTTTACACACAAACAAAAGCTAAGAGCATTCAGCACCACCAAACCAGCTTTACAACAAATGCTAAAGGAACTTCTCTAGGTAGGAAACACAAGAGAAAGAAAAGACCTACAGTAAAAAACCCAAAACAATTAAGGAAATGATAAGAGGAACATACATATCAATAACTACCTTAAATGTAATGGATTAATGGTCCAACCAAAAGACATAGACTGGCTGAATGGATACAAAAACAAGACCCGTACATATGCTGTCTATAACAGACCACTTCAGACCCTGGGACACATACAAACTGAAAGTGAGGGAATGGAAAAATATATTCCATGCAAATGGAAATCAAAAGAAAGCTGCAGTAGCAATTCTCATATCAGACAAAATAGACTTTAAAATAAAGACTTACAAGAGACAAAGAAGGACACTACATAATGATCAAGGGATCAATCCAAGAAGAAGATATAACAATAGTAAATATTTACGCACCCAACATAGGAGCACCTCAATACATAAGGCAAATGCTAACAGCCATAAAAGGGGAAATCGACAGTAACACAATCATAGTAGGGGACTTTAACACCCCACTTTCACCAATGGGCAGATCATCCAAAGTGAAAATAAATAAGGAAACACAAGCTTTAAATGATACATTAAACAAGATGAACTTCATTGATATTTATAGGACATTGCATCCAAAAACAACAGAATAAACTTTCTTCTCAAGTGCTCATGGAACATTCTCCAGGATAGATCATATCCTGGGTCACAAATTAAGCCTTGGTAAATTTAAGAAAATTGAAATCATATCAAGTATCTTTTCTGACCACAACGCTATGAGACTAGATATCAATTACAGGAAAAAATCTGTAAAAAATACAAACACAAGGAGGCTAAACAATAGCCTACTTAATAACCAAGAGACCACTGAAGAAATCAAAGAGGAAATCAAAAATACCTAGAAAAAAATAACAATGAAAACACGATGACCCAAAACCTACGGGATGCAACAAAAGCAGTTCTAAGAGGGAAGTTTATAGCAATACAATCCTACCTCAAGAAACAAGAAACATCTCAAATAAACAACCTAACCTTACACCTAAAGCAGTTAGAGACAGAAGAACAAAAACCCCCAAAGTTAGCAGAAAGAAAGAAATCATAAAGATCAGGTCAGAAATAAATGCAAAAGAAATGAAGGAAATGATAGCAAAGATCAATAAAACTAAAAGCTGGTTCTTTGAGAAGATAAACAAAATTGATAAACCATTAGCCAGACTCATCAAGAAAAAAAGGGAGAAAACTCAAATCAATAGAATTAGAAATGAAAAAGGAGAAGTAACAGCTGACACTGCAGAAATACAAAGGATCATGAGAGATTACTTCAAGCAACTATATGCCAATAAAATGGACAACCTGGAAGAAATGGACAAATTCTTAGAAAAGCACAACCTTCTGAGACTGAACCAGGAAGAAATAGAAAATATGAACAGACCAATCACAAGCACTGAAATTGAAACTGTGATTCAAAATCTTCCAACAAAGAAAAGCCCAGGACCAGAAGGCTTCACAGGCAAATTCTATCAAACATTTAGAGAAGAGCTAACACCCATCCTTCTCAAACTCTTCCAAAATATATCAGAGGGAGGAACATTCCCAAACTCATTCTACAAGACCACCATCACTCTGATAGCAAAACCAGACAAAGATGTCACAAGAAAAGAAAACTACAGGCCAATATCACTGATGAGAATAGATGCAAAAATCCTCAGCAAAATATTAGCAAACAGAATCCAACAGCACATTAAAAGGATCATACACCATGATCAAGTGGGGTTTACCCCAGGAACGCAAGGATTATTCAATACACGCAAATCAATCAATGTGATACACCATCTTAACACACTGAAGGAGAAAAACCATATGATCATCTCAATAGAAGCAGAAAAGGTTTTTCACAAAATTCAACACCCATTTATGATTAAAAACTCTCCAGAAAGTGGGCATAGAGGGAACCTACCTCAACATAATAAAGGCCATATATGACAAACCCACAGCCAACATTGCTCTCAATGGTGAAAAACTGAAACCATTTCCACTAAGATCAGGAACAAGACAAGTTTGCCCACTCTCACCACTATTATTCAACATAGTTTTGGAAGTTTTAGCCACAGCAATCAGAGAAGAAAAAGAAATAAAAGGAATCCAAATTGGAAAAGAAGAAGTAAAACTGTTCCTGTTTGCAGTTGACATGATACTGTGCATAGAGAATCCTAAAGATGCTTCCAGAAAACTACTGGAGCTAATCGATGAGTTTGGTAAAGTAGCAGGATACAAAATTAATGCACAGAAATCTCTTGCATTCCTATACACTAATGATGAAAAATCTGCAAGAGAAATTAAGGAAACACTCCCATTTACCATGGCAACAAAAAGCATAAAATACCTAGGAATTAACCTACCTAAGGAGACAAAAGACCTGTATGCAGAAAACTATAAGACACTGGTGAAAGAAATTAAAGATGATACAAACAGATGGAGAGATATACCATGTTCTTGGATTGGAAGAATCAATATTGTGAAAATGACTATACTACCCAAAGCAATCTACATGTTCAGCAGAATCCCTATCAAATTACCAATGGCATTTTTCACAGAAGTAGAGGAAAAATTTTACAATTTGTATGGAAACACAAAAGATCCTGAATAGCAAAAGCAATCTTGAGATTGAAAAATGGAGCTGGAGGAATTAGGCTCCCTGACTTCAGACTATACTACAAAGCAACAGTAATCAAGACAGTATGGTACTGGCACAAAAAAAGAAATATAGATAAATGAAACGGGATAGAAGGCCCAGAGATAAACTCAAACACTTATGGTCACCTTATCTTTGATAAAGGAGGCAAGAAGATACAGTGGAGAAAAGACAGCCTCTTTAATAATTGGTGCTGGGAAAACTGAACAGCTACATATAAAAGAATGAAATTAGAACACTCCATAACACCATACACAAAAATAAGCTCACAGTGGATTAAAGACCTAAATGTAAGGCCAGATACTCTAAACCTCTTAGAGGAAAACATAGGCAGAACACTCTATGACATAAATCACAACAAGACCCTTTTTGACCCACCTCCTAGACAAATGGAAATAAAACCAAAAATAAAAAAATGGGACCAAATGAAACTTAAAAGCTTTTGCACAGCAAAGGGAACCATAAACAAGACGTAAAGACAACCCTCAGAATGGGAGAAAATATTTGCATATGAAGCAACTGACAAAGGATTAATCTCCAAAATATACAAGCAGTTCATGCAGCTCAATATCAAAAAAACAAACAACCCGATCCAAAAGCGGACAGAAGACCTAAACAGACATTTCTCCGAAGAAGATACACAAATTGCCAACAAACACATGAAAAGCTGCTCAACATCCCTAATCATTAGAGAAATGCAAATCAAACCTACAATGAGGTATCACCTCACACTGGTCAGAATGGGCATCATCAAAAAATCTACAAACAATAAATGCTGGAGAGGGTGTGGAGAAAAGGGAACCCTCTTTCCCTGTTGGTGGGAATGTAAATTGATACAGCCACTATGGAGATTCCTCAAAAAACTAAAAATTGAACTACCATATCACCCTGCAATCCCACTACTGGGCATATACCCTGAGAAAACCGTAATTCAAAAAGACTCATGTACCACAATGTTCATTGCAGCTGTATTTACAATAGCCAGGACATGGAAGCAACCCCTAAGTGTCCATCGACAGATGAATGGATAAAGATGTGGCACATATATACAATGGAATATTACTCAGCCATAAAAAGAAATGAAATTGAGTTATTTGTAGTGAGATGGATGGGCCTAGAGGCTGTCATACAGAGTGAAGTAACTCAGAAAGAGAAAAACATATACTGTATGCTAACACACACATATGGAAACTAAAAAAAAAAAAAATGGTTCTGAAGAATCTAGGCACAGGACAGGAATAAAGATGCAGATGTAGAGAATGGACTTGAGGACAAGGGGAGGGGGAAGGGTAAGCTGTGATGAAGTGAGAGAGTGGCATGGACATATATACACTACCAAATGTAAAATAGATAGCTAGTGGGAAGCAGCCGCATAGCACAGGGAGATCAGCTTGGTGCTTTGTGACCACCTAGAGGGGTGGGATAGGGAGGTTGAGAGGGAGACGCAAGAGGGAAGGGATATGGGGATATATGTATATGTATAGCTGATTCACTTTGTTATACAGCAGAAACTAACACACCATTGTAAAGGAATTGTACTCCCATAAAGATGTTAAAAAAGAGAAAGAAATTTGGACAAAGATAAACTCCAATGGAAATATATGATCTCAGCCCTCAGCCATGTTGTACTTCATTATTACTGAATGGTTATGTGCCTTTTAACTCATCCATAAAAGCGGAGGCCACAAAATTGAAAATCAGAAAAAGTGGAACACGGGGCCAACAAGGCTCCTTTGAACTTAAGATGCTCCCCAGTCATGGGTGGCAGCTGAATCTTCAGAGACACTAGGAGTTGTGCCTCACCAGTTTCACTGTACTTTGCAAGTATCCCGGCAACCATTTGCATCAAGCAAGAAGAATCTGACCTCCATCCATAGGCTGGCTGTTATCAGACTAAGTTCAAACCTTATTATTTGACTAACTACTTATTCTTTGGTTTCTCCTTCCCTCTTAGATGTTTGCTGAAGAACAAAGATAAATAAATAAATAATTGCAGCTTGTCTTAAAAAAAAACAATGCTTGTGTTGTTTTGCCAACTGGTGATTTCTTTGCATATTTGTCTTATCTACTAACTTGCAGGAGAGTTCCACCCATCCCATCAGATCGTGACAACTTTTGGTCCAAAGATGATCTGTGTGTGTGTGTGTGTGTGTGTGTGTGTGTGTGTGTGTGTGTGTGTATGTGTGTGTGTTCATACATGTGTGTTTCATTTTATCCCTAGCACCTTTTTGTCCACTCCCCCCAACAGTGCTTAGATGATGACCATTGCCTAGTTAATAGTTTAATATATGTCTTTACTTATTAAGTATTATGTACCCATGTTGCTCCTTCATTTCTACAGAAAGGCATAAAGCAAACTAAAATTTAAGACTGAGTAATGACAAGTAACATATTTAATGTGTGTAATTCCTAGGCAAATGACATATATGCACTGGAATTTCAGTCGGCAGTCCTCTTCATAAGTTAGAGTAGAAAGAAGTTTCCACAGTGATACTTCCATCACAATTACTACAAAATACCAATTATATTCATTTTCCTTCAGGATAGTTTCCTAATTAATCTTATATGGACTGTCTGGAGGATCCTCAAAAAATTAAAAATAGATGTATCATACGCTCCATCAATTCCACTTCTGGGTATATACCCAAAGGAAAAGAAAACAGGGTATTGAGGAGATATATGCATCTGAATGTTCATAGCAATACTATTCACAATAGCCAAGATATGGAAATAACCTAAGTGCCAATCAGTAGACGAATGGATAAAAAAGATGTGAGATACATATATCTCACTGGAATTTTATTCATATATACATATACATATACATACACACTGGAACATTATTCACTGGCAACATTGGCCTTCATCACATTATGCTAAGTGAGATAAGTCAGACGGAGAAAGACAAATACCGTATGATATCACTTATATGTGGAATCTAAAAAAGCCAAGCTCAAAAAAAAAAAAAAAACCCAAAGAAACCCAGAGTGAAATGGCAGTTACCAGGAGATGGCCAGTGGGAGGAAAAGAATAGATGTTTAAGGGTGTAAATTTTCAAAGGGTGGTATTTAAGCCTTGGAGACCTAATGCATAGCATAGTGAATATAGACAACAATATTGCATTATAATCGTCAAACTTTCTAAGAGACTAGAAGTTAATTATTCCAGCCACCAAACGTATTGTGATAGAGGTGCTAATTATCACTACAGTGGCAATCACATTACATAAATAAATATGTCAAATTACATATCGTATGTGTTAAATTTACACAATTTCATATGTCAGATATATTTCAGTAAAAAATTTAAAAAAGATTATATGGACTCATCACAAGTGATGAACAAGTCCATTTCATATGAGTGTGTTCCTTAAGATAAGGAACACATGGGAAATTATCTTTCCTCTTGGGAATTGTTGGAGGTTAATGGAAGAGAAGTTTATTGAGGCCAAACCCAAAACTTGGTGACATGTATTTTTTTTATCTGCGTTTTACAAAGCACATTGCTAGTTATACTCTAAAAATTAGCTCAAATTGTCTCGGGGGAGATAGTAGCAGACAACTGAGCATAAATATTAACCACTCTAGTATTATATAAATGGCAACCTCTTCTCTCAAGTGGCGGAAATGCCTCTGGCAAAGAAAAAAAAATGCCTGGGTGGCAGATTTTCTTCCTGTATGTGTGTCTTCAATAGATTAAAAGGAAAAGGAAAAACAAACTCTGAATGACTAGTCCTGTTCTTCATGTTATTTAAAGAATTTCTTGGATACCCAAGCCTCAAGGACCTTCAGCTGTTTCTAATATAGATGCAAATAGAGTTGATGAAAATCTAATCTTCCTTACTAGGGCTACCTCTTGGGCCAGTGGGAAATCAAACAGCTCCTCGCATATTGCCAGGGGTGAGGGCGTCCTACTGGAAAAGCATATGATTTGAAATCAGGAGACCTTATTTCAAATGCCAATTCTGCCACTTGTCAGCTGAATGAATTTCGGCAATTTACTTACGTTTCCTGCGCCTCGGTGTCCTCATGTGTAATATTGGGATGATCATGTCTATGCAGAACACAGAGCACCATGTTAATGTCAGGTTAGGTGAAGTGTCACTTGGCCATGTTCCCGTGTTCACATCTCGGTCATTCCTGGCCGTGTTTTTGTTGCTCTCCTTACACCTTTCCCAAACCTGTTCTAGGGGAGAGTCTCCTGCTCTTGCTGGGGGTTGTCCTGGGTATTTTCCAGTTGCTCCTTGCGGTGTCCTGTCAGAGTCTGACCTTCATTGGCTGCATCAAGGGATGCTATTGTCCTCTGGCTTCTGGTCCTTCTTGGCCAGTGGGTGGCGTCGGCAGAGCTGGGAGCACGAGAGCGAGGTCAGAGGACTGCTCCATGCCAGCAACAGGAGGGGCAGCGCCTGGGCTCCTGGCCACAGCTCTCCCTCAAGAGCCTGGTGACACAGTATTTTAATGTATGTCTGTTGCCTAATAAGTATTATGTATCCATGTTGCTCCTTCATGACTATAGGAAGACAGTAGAATCAAACCAAAATTTAAGATTGTGTGGTGACCAACAAGATATTCAACTTGTGTAATTCCTAGGCAAATTTATACATGTACATGACTTTCAGTAGGTAATCTTCCCCATAGGTTAGAGTAGAAAGAAGTTTCCACGGTGGTGCTTCCATCAAAATTACTACAAAATACCAATTATGTTCATTTCCCTTCAGAATAGTTTCCAACTTGACTGTATAGACTGATCAAAAAGGGTTGAACAAGTCCATTTCATATGAGAGTTTTCCTTAAGTAAAGAACCTAAGGGATCCCTCCCTCACAGCCTTGCCTCTTCCTGGTAACAGATGCCCCATTCTTGCTTGCCGGGTCCCCCTACTATATAAACACTCCCTTTCTGGAACTCTCCTGTGAAGGTGTCTTGTCTTTCCGACAGACCCTGATCTATTGAGAGCAAGTGTGTGGGGCCCCTGTGGCTCTCTTGTCAGACTCCTCAGGCATCACAACTACGGAAAATCTGTGCTGATAACTGTTCCAAATTCTCAGATTTAGTACAGAGTCTAACAGCCTAGAACTGCAGAGGAATCTGTTTTCTGAGATTCCAGTGCAGTTGGATAGATTTATTTATTTCTAGAAAATTTGTCTAGAAATCTAATGAGAACTCTCTGTAACATTTCATGAGCAAGAAGTCAGTTACTTTTTATTTTTTGTTCAAGTACAGTTGATTTATAATGTTATATTAATTTCAGGTGTGCTACATAGTGATTCGATATTTTTATAAATTATATTCCATTTGAAGGTTATTATAAAGGTTGGTATAGTCCCTGTGCTGTACATTATATCCTTGTATCTTTTTTATTTTATACCTAGTAGTTTGTTCTTAAGGATTCAGTTATTAAAAGCAAAAACAGGGGCTTCCCTGGTGGCGCAGTGGTTGAGAGTCCGCCTGCCAATGCAGGGGATGCGGGTTTGTGCCCCGGTCCGGGAAGATCCCACATGCCGTGGAGTGGCTGGGCCCGTGAGCCATGGCCACTGAACCTGCACGCCCGGTGCCTGTGCTCCGCAACGGGAGAGGCCACAACGGTGAGAGTGTACCGCAAAAAAAAAAAAAAAAAAAAAAAGCAGAAACAACCCAAAACCAAAACTGGTAGAAAAATGGAATGCTCTGATAATTTTTGTATGTGGCTGCATATATACAGTTTTTAGTGTTGATGGCAATGACTTCAGCATCTTTTGGTATATTCTAGTCCTTTTTTCCCTAAATGTTTTCTCGTAATTATCTTCTATTACTTCTATTAAGCTTTTTCTGTATACTTTTTCAAATATATGATAGTGTCTGTAAGAAAATGCGAAATCTCTTGCAAGTTTAGTAACTAGTTTTCAGAATTTTAAAAAATACGTATTTTGAAGTAATGGCATAATGAAAAGATAAGGTTTCAAGTGAGACAAATTTGAGTTAGAATTTTTAAATCTACCTTTTACTAGGTTTGTGACTTGGGGACAATTAGTTGTTCATTTATAGCTTTGCTTATCTCAAGATATATTTTAAGAATTAAATAAAATTGTGTCAGTAAAACCCTTGGCATGGGGCCTGGCATGCAGGAAGCATTCATTTACATGTCTTCATGTCTGCAGTGACCCATCTACTAGATATCTATCTGAGACAGTGAATACATTCATTGATGGAACTTTAACAAATATTGTTTTTTATCCCTAAGTTGGAATGCATTCAAGCTTCACTGTTCCATTAATTGCTCTTGAAAGATGCCCAGAAGTTAAGGCTTTGTTGTCTCTGTTGCTCTGAAAAGGAAATAGGATGGAAATAATGATCTCATTGGAACCAGAGCTAAGAAGAGCCTCTGTCCCTACATTACTTGCGACGCGGCGTTCACAGTGCTGTTTATGAAGACAGAGGACAAGCAAGATCAAGGCCACTGCTAAAGTCAGCAGTCACACTCCCAGAGCTCCATGCATGGAGGGAATTTTATGTAATAGAAAGAACACCTTCAGTATAGCACTCCTCTACTCCATGTGCCAGGGAGAGCCTCTCCCTGGATGAGTATTCAAGAAGCACAGATTTGAATGACAGAGAAATCTTTAAACAGCACCATGCATTTAAAGTGACAGATGCTTTCAACACAGTCCCCAGGTGAACGATGCCCATGTCCCTTGCTCTTCAGCTGAACCAGGGAGAGGAGTGTTTCTAACCCTGCCTGGAGCCTAGCCTAGTCAGGTGCTAAAGGCCTCGGCTACATCGATGACTGTGAGTCTTCCAGATACCGTTTTAAACTACCAGGCACAATTCTATTTATTTAAAAATGAACAGTGTGGTTCACATTGTTAAAGGACTTCCCTGTATTAGTCTGACTGCTCTGGGATTAGATCCAGGTCATGGCTGAATCTGCTGGATCTACCCTGGCTTATAACTCCTAGGTTTTTCATTCAGACCCTGTCCAAGCTCATGGAGCAATTCCTAGAGCATTTATAACATTTTCATCCAAGAAGTCCTCTTCCAGCCTTCACTAGTTCATTGCTTAGTTCTAAACGTATATGTAAATTGGAGATTTCAAAAATCCTAAATTTCAAATAGTGATCTGGAGGACTTGATGCTTCTAAAATCTGCCCCTGAATCCTGAACTTTGTAGTTCTTCCTGGCAGGTAAAATAAAGTGGACAACAACATAAATTTCAAACTGTGATATTCCCCGTTGTGTTCCTTCTCCAGTTTAAAATGATTTGATGGGGCTTCCCTGGTGGCGCTTCCCTGGTGGTGCAGTGGTTGAGAGTCCGCCTGCCGATGCAGGGGACACGGGTTCGTGCCCCGGTCCAGGAAGATCCCATGTGCTGCGGAGCAGCTGGGCCTGTGAGCCATGGCCACTAGGCCTGCGCGTCCGGAGCATGTGCTCCGCAACGGGAGAGGCCACAATAGTGAGAGGCCCATATACCACAAAACAAAAAATAAAAATAAAATTAAAAAAAATAAATAAAATGATTTGATGTATGAGAGAAAGGAGAGGTAGCATTTCATTTATGCCTTTCTCAGATTACAGAGTAGATACAGAAAGAACATCCTCAGAAGAATATCTATGAGAATGAAGCTGACTTATTTTTTGAAATCGTATAGAAAGATTGAATGTTCCAGGCAAACAGGGAGCCAGAAAAAGACAGTGAGGTTTTGAAAAAAAAATCAGTGGGCTGGAAAAAGATGTAAACAAAAACAGTGAAATATTCACTCAGCTTCTTCACCTTTAAATGGAGTGAGAATGTTGAACCAGCTCCTCTGTCTAATGTTTTATAATTTTACACTTCTCAGCTCCCTAGCAATGATATAGGCTGTAAAACCGTCCAGTGGAGAGGTGGGTAGAAGAACCACCAGAAGGAAGATAGAGAACTTTAGGTTTAACTACCATGAATTCAATAATAACTGTCAAAAGCTATACACAGGTGATCCCTTTCATAAAGTGAGAATTGGGGATTGTTCTGGATGAAAGTTTTTGTGTGTCTCTGTGGCCTCAGGGTTCTGTGCCCCTGGATCAAAGGACATTCTGACTTTACCTAATGCCACAGGAGTGCCTTTAGAGAAGGCGAAATCTATTTACAATAAACCCTCTGCAAATAGCACAGCCTGCATTTTCAACCTGAGGGCTGTCACACAGGTGTGACTGGGTCTCATATTTCGTACCACAGCAAAAAGCCCAGCACCTAGGCAGCATGCACCTCAGTGTACCTGAACCTTAATAAGACGTGAGCCACCGCAGCCAGACGTGCAAGGTCAAGGACGGCACAGCCCCTCCAGGCGAGGCTCCCAGCAGCCTCGGAGGGCAGGGCAGCTGTGACTGAGCGGACGGCAACTGTGAGGGTGGTCATCCCTGCTCTGACAGTTGGTTTGACATAAGGGATTGTTCTTGGGAAGGGTTGCTTCCTGTTTCAACTTAAAAATCAAAACTGGCATCACTAAGTTTGATGTAAGGCTATTTTCAGCTTCTGCCACTATACCACACAACCATCAGAGGCGGTCACACAGTACAGAAGCGTTGAATCAAGATAGGGCTGGATTTCAGAAGGGCCATTTCCCAAGTATATGCATGTTTTTTTAAAAGAGGAGCCATAAAATGGAATTCTAGTTGTTCACAATGATCTCTGTCAAGGGTGATGCTCACGGCGGAGCCTCTGATCACTGTCTCTTCAGTAATAACAATAAAGGTGCCTGGCTGTGACCTCCTGCCGGAGCTGCAGTTCCCATTCCTCCTGATGCTGTGTCTCTGGAAGGGAGACGTCGGTCTTCTCAGGTTTCGGCATTAAATTAGGTGGCAGAGGCTGCTGCGGGAGCCCAAACATAGGACGTCAGTGGGGGCCTTGGGACAGCACAGGGGGTGTAGCCGAAGCAAACTTTTCATTTTCCAAGCATGAAGCTCCAATCAGATGACAGTTGTGCATGTCCATGAAAATCATGATTTATAATTCTGGCCACCTCTGAGCTGAATCCTGTAGAAGACGTTTATTCATTCCCCCCTCCCCCTTCACCACCCTTCAGACATTGCCATGGTTACCAAGGAAGTTACTGGGAAAAAAGAAGGTTGGGAAAACCAGAGTGAGAAAACTCACATGTTGAGGTTGCCTTCATGAAGCCCCAGGAGCCCTTGGAAAGAATAAATTCAGCTAATTTGTGATTTGGAGACATGTCAATAGCAAACTGAAGTTTTAAATTTTTCAGTGGAATATTTGGGGTCATGTGAACAGTGACTGCTGTGGGACAAATAAAATTAAAGCCCCTTTTTGCTTTATGTTCTGTTTGATGTTACGTCATCCTTCAGAGATCTGCTCCAGTATACAGAAGTGGGTTGTAGGTAGGACTGTGCTATCTGAGCTTTTTATCCTCTACTTTCTACAAAAAGGACTTATGCTACATCATTGATCTTCAGTGATTCCTAATTTCTTACTGCTTTTCTTAGAATACAAATCATAGTTTCATCTAATGGGGTCTTCTGCTCTTTCCCTTTTGCATTCTCTTCCTTGGAGATTGTACTCACTCTTATTGTAACTATGGTACCGGAATCCATGCCTGGGCTCACTCCCTCCCCCTCCAGGCCTGCGTTCCATCAGAGCCCTTCCGTGGACACGTCACATCCACCTGCGCTTAATCCATCACTCTTAACATCTCTCGGCCTGTGTTCACAGCGCTCCCTTAGTCTACAGTCTCCTGCTTTCTTAGAAACTCAGCCTATCTTTAGGCACAATGGTGTTATAGAACCTTATCCCCAGGTTCAGGTGACGTTCAAAACGTGTATTAGTCAGTGTGGCATGGGCGTCTGTCACGAGGCAGAGCTAACATGAGCCTGGGTGCTGCCGGGCAGCACTGTTGGGCGGCACCTCTGAGCATCACACTCTCTGACATTTATGTTTACAGATCTGTCAACACCATCACACACGTCACGCTGAAAGTCCTCTGATGTCTCGGCCCTGTTCACACTTTGAATCCCAGTCGTGTTCAGAGTGCACGGGTGCCTAAAATGCTCATTGAATTTGAGTGAATGAATCATCTTTCTTTAAAAAAATTTTTTGTTTGTTTTTAAAGAACAACTTTATTGAGATAAAATGGACACACCTTAAACTGTAATAGTTAAAGTATACCATTTAAGTTTTGACATATATGTGTATATGCCCATGAAATCCTTGCCATGATCAGGGTAATGGACATACCTGTGATCTCTCAAAGTTTATCATTCCCTTTCGTAATCTCTACTGAATCATCTTGATTTCAGTGCTTCGTTTCCACGAACCTAGCCTTATTTCACATTTGCTATTTGGGTATCGTACTCCTCTGTTGACTTGTGTTGGCCCTTTCCATATGGACTGTTGTCAACTTTGTCTCTCCCTCTATTTCAGGAGCTGAATGTTACAAATTTCAAGCTGTTATTCGAAATTAAAATAATCATCTGACCAATTACCTACTGCTCTGAAATCTATGTTACACTGAAATCTTAGAAATAAATATCCCTTTATATCTCTATGTTAAATAGGAAAAGCCAAGGGTGGAACTCTGAAATATTTTGGAAACACTTCTCCCATTTAAACAATTTCTGCATCAGCCCATTGACCAAGATTTTCTATGACAGGATGTCTACCCAACTATGTGTGTATGTAATCACATGGTTTTCTAGTCTGTATTTATCAATACATCTCCAAAGACATCTTGTCTTTTAAAACAAGTGTCCTGTTGGAATCAAGATACAGTATATCTATAATACTGTATGTTCAAATCTTGCACCTATAGGTTTAGTTATCATAAAGATATTAAAAGAGGAGTCTGGGATAATGGGCCCTGGAAGACACATCTTTCCTCCTTGGGGGACCAGGAACCATCTCTCATTTGCATCTAGAGCGTACCACTGTGGGCCCTTTAGATATAAGACCACTGGCTCCAACTGTCACTGTGGTAGACATTTGAAAATATCAACTGCCCAAGTAGAAAACATGTACCAAAACATGTAAGGCTTAAGGATTAATAAGAGATAAACACAAGGAGTCCTTGAGCCACAGCCAGAAAAGCAGGGGTGGGAGGGAGAGCAGGTCTTTTTGAGGCAGAAAACGTATTTATAAGTAGATCGTGCGAGCAGCCATCTCCTTGCCATTTCACTGCCGTCAGGATGAGCGCCATGCATAGCCGTGACCTAACCTTTCTTTGATGTACAAGCTATTATGATCCGTTATCCATTTGGGCTGCAACTGAACATCTGCACATTCTCTTTGAAATGGCTTCTCCATTAGAATCACAAAGTCCTTTCAATTCCTTGACATCTTTTCACCCAGATAGTGAGAATGATGCCTGTGTAGCAAGCTCAGCTCCGGGTTCCCCAGAGTCCCCCTGCACCAATCTTCTGACCCGTTCTTGCCTTCCAGGGCACCATACTGTTTTTCCTCACCGTTCACGGGAGTTATGGGATGTAGAAGCTAACCCTGTGTAGTAAGTTCTAACGTGTGGCACAGAGTTTTCAGTTAGGTCTGCTGTGTTTGATCTTATTCTCCATGCTAAAAAAGAACTTTAAACATGACCCTTAAAAAGTGCCTTCAGGATTTCCCTGGTGGTGCAGTGATTAAGAATCCACCTGCCAGTGCAGGGGACACTGGTTCGAGCCCTGGTCCGGGAAGATCCCACATGCCGCAGAGCAACTAAGCTCGTGAGCCACAACTACTGAGCCCGCAAGCCACAACTACTGAAGCCCCTACGCCTACAGCCCGTGCTCCACAACAAGAGACACCACTGAAATGAGAAGCCCGCGCATCACAGAGAAGAGTAGCCCCCGCTCGCCACAACTAGAGAAAAGCCCGCACACAGCAACAAAGACCCAACGCAGCCAAGACAAAAAAAAAAAAGACAGAGAATAAAAGAAGTGCCTTCACTTTTGGAAAAGATGTCTAGAAGCAGAGGACATGAAGGCATCCATGGCTTCCCCTTGAGCAATGACAGAGGCCTGAACTATGAAAATTCTGACAGCTCTTCCTGGTTTCTGTGGTGAGAAGTGGGCTTCTTGTGGATGGACCACTCACGGGATGCTTCTGTTCCTGACGGTTTTGAATTAATTGTTTGGTGCACGTCTCCCTCCTCCCCACATGTGACTGTATTGAACCAGTGCATCAACCTTACTTGAGGACCAGTGGGCTGATTCTTTAAGATGAGCGAGGATTCTCCTTCCCATCTCTAAATTCTGTGTGTAGAAGAAACGTGCCAGGCATCGTTATTCTATCTTGAGTGTATGTTTGCAGGCACCTCCGACCACCTGCAATATTTCCTTGTAAAATAATATATCCTGTGGCCTGACTTGCAATGCAAAACTGTAGACTTAATGCCACCCGACTGCGGAAGCCTTGCGTGTAATGAACAGGGCACTTAGAGTTGAGGTACCTTGCACCTTCATTTCAAAGCAGTGCTTTCATACCATAAAACACACTTACTATGCAAAACTCATTTTTACATCCTGATTTTTCATTGCTCTGTGGGATGGCCTCTGAACATTGAACAATTCCTAGCTTTCTTTTTTCTCAGCTGCTTATAATTATTTCACTTTCTCTCCCCAAAGTCAATGCTAAGATCTTTTGAACAAGCGGTCTCTCTGTGATATCACCTTTGTATGAGTACATGAAAAAACTCTCAACCGTATCCCGCCCTAATTTCTTTTCCTTTATTCTTATCCGGTGTTAAGCGAAAAGTAATGAGAAGCCATTCATAATAATGACAGGATTGAAATGAGCAGAGCCAATCGTGCTACAATTACGTTGTTATCACACAAGTGTGTTTCTTCTGTTTTCCCATGGAGACATATATAACGATGTGTAGAAGCAAGGAAGATAAAACTTATATGGAATTTTCGGGTGTCTGTTATAATCTCTGGATTCCAAAGACTGGGATTACTCACCATGTGATGCTCTACTCAGTTAATGAGAAAAATATATAGAGTCTGCGCCTCCTGGGAGTGCTTGGGCGGTTGGTTAAGAGGCGTAGTGGAGTTCAGCTTCAATAGAAGCTATGGGCTGGTGATTAAAGGAAATTTAACTGCAAAACCTTATCTTAATGTACGGTTCTTAACAACTAATGACCTATCCTGTAACCAAGGAGAAACTTCTGTTTATCAGGTGAAATACCTTATAATTTCAATCAGGGTCTTAATAGCCAAGCACCTGGTGAATTGTGTTGCGACGATGAGTAAACTCTGCTGAGTTACTAATGGTCCCGATAACTTTTCTCATTTTTCCTATAATTGTACAACTTCTGGGTCTTAGCAGCCAAGAATAAGAATGATATTTTCTATACTCTTATTGCAAAGAAGTGTAGCCATGTTCTGGCCAGGCGAGATTTGAGTGGAGGGTATGAGGCCTGTCCTCCATCCCCCTTTTTCCTTCTTACCGGCAGGATCGCAGGTGTGAGTGAGTCCTCTTAGACCCCGAGGATGAAGCAACCCTCTTGGGATGGCAGAACAACCAGGCCGAGGAAGCTGCCCATGTACCAGACCCCAGGAGCCGCCCTACAAGCCCTGGACAACTTTTACCCAGACTACTGGATGAGAGAGAAAAAGGTCAATCATATTTAAGCTACCATTATAATTCTCTGTTGTAGCAGCCAAATCTAGCCTTAACCAACACAGAAAGTTGTAAGAAATCCAGGCCAAAAAATAAAATAGCAGAAGCATCATGAAGTGGTCAGTTAGACCACAGGGGTTGATGTTCAGGGAAGAAAAAACATTGGGTGAAAGGAAAACGAGGTGTGTTTTTCAGCTGTTTCCACAATGTCAAAGGCAGAAACTGGTGGAAAGCAGGTGCCCGAACAATGTTTGCTGAAGCTTCTGTTAAGTGAAACCCTGGGCAGGGGTGGGGTAGGAAGATCTTAATAACCCACGGAGTGGAAATAAAGAGGGATCAAAAGGGCCTCTTGCTCCAAAAGTTCCTGTAGGAATACTGTTCCTAGTATTTTAAGAAAAAAAAACAAGCTTTCTTGGGATGTTCTCATTGTTATTCAGACAACTTAACTCCAAAATTTGGACATTATCACAGTAACAGCAGCAGCAGAGGCAACGGGAAATAACATAAGTTAGCCAAACAAATGAAGAAGGGTAGAGACTGCATTTGTTTCCCTGGAGAAATTGAGTAAAAAGATTTCCTCGTGGAATAGAAAGTGCAGCAGGATTGTTAATCTTGATAATCTGCTCAAGGGAAACTAGTCTTTAGAGACTAATATTTCAAACTAAGGGAAAACAGGCTGCTAGAAACAAAGGCACAGGAAATCCCTCAACATGATATTCAATTGTGAGCAATTTATGTAAAATATCTTAAGATGGGTATGGTGTTTGAGCTACGGTGGATACATTTTAATTGGAGATGGAGCAGTTAATGTATCATAGAGTCTATTGATTATAATTATCTACTAAGATATCAAAGAAATAATTTAGTGTAACAAATAGTTATTGAACACTCTGCTGAGATTTATGGAAGATGCAAATGGGGCCACATATCGTCTCTGCTCTTAGGTGACTTTCTTTCTGAAGAAAAAGCCTAGCTGTACTTGCAAATGCAGTTCCTAAAAGAAACAGAAATTGAACTAAACAGGAAAGCTAGTTATTGTTATTTCTGTGTGAATTTAGGACCTCTTCCAAATGGAGAAATATTCAATTATATTGAGTACTGTTTGGGTAAGTATGAGCTATAGGAATCATTGATGCCTTGCTAATACCTGAAACACATGTGTTACGACTTTCTCCATTGCCTGACTTAGAAAATTAACTCACACTTCCCAAGGCGGAAAGGATATGTATATATTGATTGCTGAACATGAAATATCTACATCATTTTCACAGCTTGCCGTTTTCAAGCAAACCAAGGATCTTCTTTACTTTTCTTTTTTCTTTTCTCTTTTCTTTCTTTTTCTTTTGACTGTAAAACCTCCAGGGACAAATCTGTCTGTCTTGCTTTGTGTCATGTGTACAACCCCGATCCAAGGAAGGTGGAATACTTTAGTCTGACTCATTCCTGGGCAGGGTTGGCCCCAACCAAACCTAATAGACTGAGAAGTATTTTTTTCATGTGAGAGAAAGGAGATTTGCCAAAGGATGTCATTCTAGGTACACACACGTGTCTTCTTAAGTTCACCCAGTTTAGACGACTACTCAGGAGAAAGAGATGGAAAAAACTGGTGGGTTTTTTTTTTGTTTTGTTTTGTTTTTTAACTAAGTAGAAGACGGGATGAACGGAAAACAAGGTAATATTTCTTCTTAGGGATCGAAGGTCATAACACTAAAGAGATAGGAGAGGACAAAGTGAACTGAGTATCTGATTATAGAGATGATTTTAAGGAATAGGGTTTAAAAATTTATTTATAGTAGGTATATTTAGGACAGTAATTCCTAAGTATGTTTCCTGTGTGATATTATATAGTGAAAGGTTTCCATGAGCTAATATATATGGCAAACATTGTGTGTTATATCCTTCTCTTCAAACTTTTCAATACACGTTAGTGTACAAAAGACTGAAGTGACCTAGGATAAATAAAACACCATTTATTCTATTTGACTAAAGATTTATAAAACTTACAAAATGTAAAAATTCCGAACAGTGGTTTAGGAATGAAGAACCACCATCCCTATGAAGAGAGCTTGAAATGGAAATTTTTTCAGGAATGAGAAAATGTTAAAACTACTATGTAAAACCAGGCATCATGAAGTACAGAAGGTATAATTTAGAAAAATTATGAACTATCAGGAAATGGCAATGAGGAATCAAAAGGCACACTCTCTTCACTATCTTTGGAAACTGTCAGATGTTTCTACACCAACAAATAGAATATGAATAATAAACATGGAGCTGTAAATATGATCTTAAGCATACTATTAAACAGGATTTCTGTTCCTTATTGAAAAAGATATAACCACTCTTAGGCATGTCGGAGCTAAATAAGTACTAATTACTCCAAATGAGACTTATGTCCTATATAGATCAATAAACTCTTGTAAACATTGTATATCTGGATTTCAGTAAGGCATATGTTATGGACTGAATTGTCTCTCCCCCCCAAAACGATATGTTGAAGTCTTAACTCCTAGAACATCAGAATGTGACCTTTTTTTGAAAATAGAATCTTTATAGAGGTTATCAAGTTAAAATGAGGTCATTAGGGAGGGCCTGCATCCAGTATGATTGGTGTCCTTACACACAGGGGAGATTTAGACACAGAGACAGGCATGAACACAGAGAAGATGAAATAAAGGCACACAGGGAGAAGACAGCCATGTGACTGGAGTGATGTATCTACAAGGACTGTCAACAAGCACCAGACACTAGAAGAGGCAAAGAAAGTTCTTCCCTGGAGCTGCCAGAGGGAGCATGCCCTTCCTGATACCTTCATTTAGGACTTCTAATCTCCAGAACCGTGAGACAATACGTTTTGGTGTTTTAAGCTACTCTCTTGTCGGTGTTTTGTTATGGCAGCTCTAGGAAACTGACATAGCGTACAGCAAGGTCATGACATCAGTCTTCGACCCCCTTGTTACATAGCAATCTTACTTTATTTGCAGCCCTCCCATCCCAACTACCTACGGACGATAATTAGCACTCCCAGCACCCGGAAACTTGTTTCAGTGTTTGCGTTCATGACACTCTCAGAGTCATCCGTACTTAATCAGCCCCCAGTCAGTACCTCTTGGTTCCTGGGGTCGTACTTTAACACAGGCGTGCCGCCTGAGTGCCCTTGGCTTGTCCAATTGATAGAAGAGCAAGTGCATATCACCCGTATCACCTTCACAAATGAGCTCATACCAATTTGTTAGGTAATTCATTAAGAATCTTCAAAAGACACTCAACAGGCTGAAAGATCATCCAAAACAGATGACGTGAAATCGAATAGGGAAGAATGGGAAAAACTACAACTGGATTCCAAAGGAAAGCTCCAGGAGTCCCACCTCAAATGTAATTTCATTTCCTTGGATCTCTGCTGGGAAATCCAACTTGTCTTTGAGGTCACCCAGCTTTCGCCTTTGTCCCCTGTAGCGCTGTCGTTGATGCATAGGAGGGCTGTGCTCCACACACAAGTCTGCTGGAACGATGATCCTCCTGTCCACGTGTGTCTGTCTTTTCACCAGGCTGTGCACATGCCTTATCTTTCCAAAGCACCACACCTGGGATCCGAGTGGGCACATTCTACACATTTTTGAAATGTTGAACTAAAATCCTTTTAGTGAAGACAGAGAAATTTTGGCAGCATAAATAGTTTTGTTAGGTATATTTCAAGAAGTTTGAAAAACTCTATTCAAAGAATAGTGGAATACTTAATGGACAAGGAATGAGGATAATTATTATAATGGGATAGCAAGAAAAGCAGTCAGTATCTTAGATGAACCATACTGATTCCTCAAGGACCAATGTTTGACAGTAGCCTGTAAGTTTTTAGATCTTTGTTTTAGATTGAAGTATAGTTGATTTGCAATGTTGTTAGTTTCAGGCGTACAGCAAAGTGATTCAGCTATTCTCCAGTATTTAAATAGCATTCTGCTGATTCTTTCCATTCTTGTTCAATTCTGCTTCGGTGAGTGCTACCGAATATTGTTATGTACAGGAAGCATCTTTTATTAACAACAAATGTTAGTATACTACTTCTACTTCCCAGAAAGAGTTCTCTTTTTGTTATCAGATAGGCTTCTATGTTTTAGACTATTATTTACTGAACACCTGCTAAATGCAGATCGCTAGAGATACAGATGTATGCTTCATCCATTTGAGGATGTTTCCATTTAGAATGGGAATTATCACATATATTAGTTTAAAGTACAAGGTAGTATATAAAATACATGTCATGGTTGGTACAGATGGTAAATACTATGATGTCCTAATGAGGAGCAATTGTTGTATATGGTCTCAGCTGGGGAATGTTTTCAGCTGGATCCTGAAAAAAAGAACAGTTTTTGTCTAAGTGGAGAAAAAGTGCCAGATTTGCAGCAATTCATTATTATTATTACCTGATAAAATCTGTCATTAACTTTGTAAAATAGTTTTAATACGAAATATCACAGAAAAATAGATGTAGAGAATTACGTATTATTTGGGTACCCATCATCCAAATAAGACCTAAAATATTACAAATACAATGGAAGTTCCCTGTGTTACCTTCCCCGACTTCATTCCTCTTCCTGCCCCTCCCTCCAGCAACTACTATTATTATTATTTTTTTTTACATCTTTATTGGAGTATAATTGCTTTACAATGGTGTGTTAGTTTCTGCTTTATAACAAAGTGAATCAGTTATACGTATACATATATCCCCATATCCCCTCCCTCTTGCATCTCCCTCCCACCCTCCCTATCCCACCTCTCTAGGTGCTCACAAAGCACCGAGCTGATCTCCCTGTGCTATGCGGCTGCTTCCCACTAGCTATCTACCTTACGTTTGTTAGTGTGTACATGTCCATGCCTCTCTCTCGCTTTGTCACAGCTCACCCTTCCCCCTCCCCATATCCTCAAGTCCATTCTCTAGTAGGTCTGTGTCTTTATTCCTGCCCTGTACCTAGGTTCATCAGTACCATTTTTTTTTTTTTTTTTAGATTCCATATATATGTGTTAGCATACGGTATTTGTCTTTCTCTTTCTGACTTACTTCACTCTGTATGACAGACTGTAGGTCTATCCACCTCATTACAAATAGCTCAATTTTGTTTCTTTTTATTGCTGAGTAATATTCCATTGTATATATGTGCCACATCTTTATCCATTCATCCGATAATGCACATTTAGGTTGTTTCCATGTCCGGGCTATTGTAAATAGTGCTGCAATGAACATTTTGGTACATGACTCTTTTTGAATTATGGTTTCCTCAGGGTATATGCCCAGGAGTGGGATTGCTGGGTCGTATGGTAGTTCTATTTGTAGTTTTTTAAGGAACCTCCATACTGTTCTCCATAGTGGCTGTATCAATTTACATTCTCACCAACAGTGCAAGAGAGTTCCCTTTTCTCCACACCCTCTCCAGCATTTATTGTTTCTAGATATTTTGATGATGGCCATTCTGACTGGTGTGAGATGATATCTCATTGTAGTTTTGATTTGCATTTCTCTAATGATTAATGATGTTGAGCATCCTTTCATGTGTTTGTTGGCAGTCTGTATATCTTCTTTGGAGAAATGTCTATTTAGGTCTTCTGCCCATTTTTGGATTGGGTTGTTTGTTTTTTTGTTATTGAGCTGCGTGAGCTGCTTATACATTTTGGAGATTAATCCTTTGTCAGTTGCTTCATTTGCAAATATTTTCTCCCATTCTGAGGGTTGTCTTTTGGTCTTGTTAATGGTTTCCTTTGCTATGCAAAAGCTTTGAAGTTTCATTAGGTCCCATTTGTTTATTTTTGTTTTTATTTCCATTTCTGTAGGAGGTGGGTCAAAAAGGATCTTGCTGTGATTTATGTCATAGAGTGTTCTGCCTATGTTTTCCTCTAAGAGTTTGATAGTTTCTGGCCTTACATTTTTAATTCATGGAAAATTTTTATATTTAAGCAACAGTTGCAGGGAAAGCTCCAGAGATTCCAAGACTTACTGAAAAGTTACAGTAATCAAGATAGTGTAATGAACATAAAAGTAGACATACAAATCAATAGAACAGAGTAGAGAATACAGAGATATACCCAGGCAAATATAGTTAATTAATTTTTGACAAACTTGCCAAGGTAACTCAAGTAGGAAATTATAAACACTTCTACAACTGATGTTATAATAGCTAATTATGTATAGGACAAATAAACATCAGCCTGTACCTCACACAATAGACAAGTTTTAACTTGAAACAGATATAGATCGAAGCATAAACGCTAAAACTATAAAACATATTCTAGAAAACAGAAGATAAGATCTTTCCAAACTCAGATTAGGTAAAAATTTCTTAGAAAGCACACTAAAAGTACTTAACCATAAAAGAAAAGAAATGATAAGTAAGTGTGATGGACAACGTAATGCTTCCTTCCCCCAAATTGGTCCATATCTTAACCTCCAGAACCTGTAAATATGTTAGATTGAATACCAAAAAGGACTTTGCAGATGTAATTATGTTAAGAATTTGGAGATGGGAGAAGGTTACCTTGGATTATCAGGGTGGGCTCAATCTAATCATGGGAATCCATCAAAGCAGAGAGAGACATGACTAAGGAAGAACTGCCAGAGATATGCACTGATCCTGGTTTGAACATGCAGGTAGGAGAACATGAGCCTAGGAATGTGGAAAGATTCTGGAATCTGGGCAAGGTGAGAAAAGGCATCCTTTGCTAGAGCCTCCAAAAACAAATGAAAGAGCTGGGTTGATTCAACAGAAATACGTCGTTTATAGAGAGAATAATTTTTCATCCTCCCCCAGAATGAATGTTTTGAAAATAAGCTGTGATGTGGAAATCGTAATGATTCATTATAGAGGTTGGTAATCACAGATGATATGACACCCACAACCAACAAAGGCTGTCACAACCAGCCCTGCCTTGGAACTTGATAAATTTCTTTCAACATGGCTTTTCAGCTATTCTAATGGCCCAGCCCAATTCATCAATCCTAGAGTTCATATTTGAATGGATGGTAGTTGTAATAGTTTAAGGCACGTACAAAATACTAATGAGAGGTTTCTTCATTTACCTCTCCAGAACAAAGAACACATAGTGTCTTAATTTACAAAGCAATCAGCTACTTCAAGCTTTCTGCACTTGTATTGAATGTCCAGCCTCATAGCATCTTTCCTCACTCTCAAGAGATGGCTTGGCTTTGAGAAAAGCCTGGAAATATCAATTTTCTGCCACTCAGTCTATGGACTGAATTGTGTGTCCATGCTTCCTCCATGCCTTGTGCTCCAGTGCAGACATGGGTTTCTTCTCCTGTCTCAGTCGAGTGGTTCTTCCGTGCTTATCATTGTGTCACTCTGTCCCTGTAGAGAACTTGTTTGCAATGATTACCCCTTTATCTCTTTTTCTCATTATCTCTCTTCAACTTGCTCTTCCCAAACAGTACTTAAACCTGCTCAGATTTTTTTCATTCCTTAACTTACCTCCCAGGATTGTCTGCACTAGCTTTTCACAAACCAAGCTGCACGTCAGCACCATCTGGGAAGACTCTTCAAAATGCATTTATGCTCTATTATGAGAAATGCAGATTCACTAGGTATTCTGTATTAGTAACTTGCCTTTTATTTTATTTCCTTAACTAGTTACTTTATTTTTAGTGAGCAAGTAAATTCCATGCAAATATCAAAGTCTCATTTTTCATTTATGCTGTACATTGTGTCACCCTCTGCTGTTGGACAAAACGGTCAAAGAAATGAAAAATTACATGTTTTATGACATAAAATACTGTTAGTAGAGACCTTATGAGTTCAAATCACATTATGTCTGTTTGAAAATCCTTTACTGGCTAAGGGAATAGTCATAATATATATAATATATATATAATATACTTAAAATACCAGCTTTCACTATCTCTGCTTTTTTTTTCATACATTTATTTATTTACTTATATTTGGCTGCATTGGATCCTCGTTGCTGCATGTGGGCTTTCTGTTTTTAGTTGCAGCGAGCGGGGGCTATTCTTCGTTGCGGTGCGCAGGCTTCTCATTGCAGTGGCTTCTCTTGTTGCAGAGCACCGGCTCTAGGCGCACGGGCTTCAGTAGTTGTGGCGCATGGGCTTGGTGGTTGTGGCTCACGGGCTCTAGAGTACAGGCTCAGTAGTTGTGGCACACGGGCTTAGTTGCTCCGTGGCATGTGGGATTTTCCCGGACCAGGGCTCAAACCTGTGTTCCCTGCATTGGCAGGCCGATTCTTAACCACTGTGCCACCAGGGAAGCCCCACTATCTCTGCTTTTCATTTCCCATTCATTCCTTGGCTCAGCTGCTCAATACTATTTGTGTCTCTCTTTAGGAATTAAGCAGCTTTCCTGAGACAATAAACAGGGGATTTTTTTAGCCATTTATCACATTATTTGGCACACTAAAAACATATTAACATATGAAAACTTGGAAATATTAACATGTAGAAAAGGGATATTTGGAAGACTTTAAAGTAGCCAAAAGAATAGAGCCACACAGAAATGCTTACTAAACTTTCTGTCACTTAACTACTCTAGAAAAAGAACTTTAAAAGGCTATTGGAGACTTTAATGGCATACTCAAACAGCTGTAGATTTGGAAATTTTAGCTATTTATACATTAAAATCACACTGTGACAAAACCCTCTGCAAGCCAGACCTATAGCTGCAAGTCATAGATTGTGGTTTGCAACAATGAAAGACAGAGCTGGTTCTTAATAGAGCGAAGCTGTCTTTCTATAGCGCTTCCATTACAGGTCCAGATTTTGGGCTAATATCTTTTCAAGCTGGGATTCTCTTATTTTCGAGGACTTTATTCCTAGGTGAATCATGTGGTGTTTCTAAAAGAAGTGGCTTCAATGGCTGAACAAGCAGAAGGCCTATCTGTATCAGCTTTCTTGTCTACATTGTTGGAGTGAGTGGTTAATTATTGCCGGTTAGTAGACTTCTCATATTGTCTTTGACAGCTGGCTTCTAGGTAGGTTCTGTGTAGGTGAGTTGAAGGCCTTTAGGTATTAAATTCTTAGGTATATTTAGCCAGCATTTGAGTTTGTTACTCTCTTCAATGCTAACATAAAGACTTCACAAATGAGCAGACTGACATTTCCCTTCTTATTGTTGACCAGATGTCTGGTGGGCTTCCCTGAAGTCTTGACTGGCCCAGTTCATTGCCACTGTTTATGTTGAATGATTCCATTGGTGCTTATATTTCTTCATTTGTACATTGAACAGATGTTGGTTGAGTTCTGGGGATTCAGCAATGAAGCAAATATGTCTTCATATACTTTACATTTGATTTGATGGCTGCTCTGGTTATCCTCAAAAACTTTTAGTCTTTGTACACAACGACATGATTTAACCAATTCAGAAACTCCCTACATTTTTAGGGTTACTGTTGCATGACTTGGTATTGAACTCCGTATTTATTTCCAGTCTTATTTGTAATCGAAACTCCTCTGAGAGCATGTTTTGGGTCTTATATTCATATTTAACAATCCTTTTATTTATTGCTAATAATAACAAACGTATAGTGCTCACTATCTACCAGAAATTGTTCTTTATATAATATATATATTGATGCTTTGTATAAATTAGCTCATTTAATCTTCACAACCATCATATGAGACAGATAGCATTGTTATTCCTCTTTTACAGACAAGGAAATTGGTGCACAGACAGGTCTATGAACTTGCCCAAAGTTAGCTAGTAAGTGGCAGAACAGGTGTTCAAACCTAAACCATCTGGCTCTGGAGACTGTGCTTGTAACTGCTACCAGGAATATTCATTTCATAAGTGCCTTTTAATACTGTTTGTGCATATAATTTTACTAGTTTAATATAGAACATATAAAAAGACATATAGGAGTATTAGTATTGCAAAACCAACGTTAACCGGATATAAAAACACTTTTCTCAGACAATCACTATTAATTTATGATGTCTGTCACCCACAGAATCTTCTACCTTTCTGCCTAAATGCACTTACCTTGGGCATCATTGGGCACATACGTTTACATCTCTAGCCACCCAAGGTTTTCACAGCTCTTGTATAATTTTCTTTTGAAGATAAAAGAAGTGATGGATGGAGAGATAAGAAGCGCTGTGGACAGAATTGTGTCCCCCCCCGCCACCCAAGTTCATATACTGAAGCCTTAATCTGCAATGTGGTGGTATTTGTAGATGGGGCCTTTGGGAGGTAATTAGGGTTAGTTGAGGCCATGAGGGTGGGACCCCTACAATGGGATTAGTGGCCTTATAAGAAGAAGAAAAGAGAGAGCCCACTCTCTCTGCCATGTTAGGACACAGAGAAAAAGTGACTGCCTGCTGGCCAGGAAGAGAACTCTCACCAGGACCAGAATGTGCTGGAGCCTTGATCTTGGACTTTCCAGCCTCAGAACTGTGGGAAATAAATGTGTGCTGTTTAAGCCACTTGTTCTATCACATTTTGTTAAAGCTATCTGAGCAGACAAATACAAGAAGGAAGAAAAAAAAGGAGTGACAGATGGAGTTCTTACGGGAATTGTAATCTGACTTTAACCAGGTCTCAAACCTATTTGTTTCTTTGTTTTGGTTACAAAATGCCTAATAACTGTGACTAAAGGTTGAAAGTTTTATATATACCTAGTTATATATACTCAGTTACATAAACATATGCTTAGCTATATAAATATGTACTTTAAATACTTAGTTATATATGTATATGTATATACAAGTGAATACACTTTTGTTGAACTTTCCAGTTTCATGAGTTGTTAAATACTTTAAAATTTATTAATGTAGAATACTTGAAGCATTAAAAAATTTTTGTCAGCATCATTCTTTGTGTGTGTTTAACGATTATTTCCTGGCATGTATCGCCATCAAATGACATTCTGTTATTTCTTAACATGTGTATTATTTGCTTGTATCTGTTGATTTGTTGAATTGCATGAACAGATATGATGCAACCTGGCTGTGAGATCCATAGCTCCCTTAAGAACTCAGACTAATGGTAATATGTAATTACACTTTTTATTTAAAAGCTCTTCTAGACCCAACAACTAGAATTAGAGGAGTGTATTTGCTTTGAGGTTGGTATTCATATAACCACAATATTTAGATTTTTCCCATATTGATCTAGCACTGAGTAGCAGACCTGAAAGATGTTTACTAAAAACACAGTGAATACCAAATAAATAACCAACCCAAATATGGAAATCTGAAGAAATCACAGCCACCTTGTGGTCAAAAGACTGTCAACTTCTAGAGGTGTCAACTTCTAGGATGACACATTGTTTCAGAGAGCTGTATAGAGAGCAAAAAAAGAAAAGTCTCTGGAACTGAGCTGCATCTTGGGTAAGTGCTGGATTTGTGGATGTAACCTGTGAGCCACTTAAAATTTTAATTTTTAAAATTTCATTATGCCAACTATAATGTCTAGGAGAATAGACCAAGTTACACGACCAAAAGAACATTTGTATACTTGTTGTGCTCTACATTTTTCTATACCAAAAACATCCCTGTCATTTAAAGATATCTTTCTAATATTACTGTATTATTTAGGGCAAGATATGTTGACTAGAATCAGTATTACTCTTAGTGGGACTCTCAAGTTATATTTCTATCAGCTCTGAAAGATTCGGCCAGGACCTGTTAGCAAAGCATAAAATATTGTGTATGTGTTTGCTTATATGTTTGTGTATGTGCATAAGTGTGTGTTTAGGAATGGAGAGTTTGCATAGAGAAGTATATGGTATACAAGAAAGCTTTAAAAATAGAAAGCAATTGTTAACAGGATATAGATTGATGTTATTAAAAATGTCCCCTCTCAGCTTTCAATATAATACCATAATGATATATACAGACATATTAAGGAAACACTTGAAAAGATAAAGTTAATAAATGTTTTTTTAAAAATTTTAAGCTAAATTCTAAATGGCTTTAATGATGACTAACTAAAATGGAATTGGGAGTTTCATAGCAGGGGGAACTAAAACCATTTTTCTTTTCTACTAGACTTGAGGCCATTTAGCTGTTATCCTCTGTTTTTACCGACTAGCTTCCTGAGGGTGGTCGTGTGTTGCTGTTTGCTCACAGAGGTGGTTTTGTTTATTTCACATTTTTTATCTTTTATATACAGTTCTCCACATAATCATGAAAATCTGCCTGTAAGCCTCAAAGCACTTAGACATGCTTTGAATTAAGGATTCAAAACAGAGTAATAATCTACCCTCAGAAGTTCATAATATACACTCAGCACCGGGAGGGTCCTATTTGGACAGCAGGCTGGTTTTGTTTTCCAAGTGTTTTGAACTCAAAGGGAAAAAAATGTTAACTTCTTAAATAAAACAGCAGTCATCGACTGCTGTTCTCATTTGAACATAGTTTGTCTTAATTTAACAGACTTTATGATGATGGGTTTAGAATATTTTTTATTTCATGATTTTTAAAGGCAGAATATTCAGGTCACAGATGCTGTATCTTTAGAATAAGGCAAAATGAAGTAGTATCAAGCTCTGTCTTAGTAAAGCATATTATTTTGATCATTCAGAGAAGACAGGACAATAAAATATGGTGTAAAATTGTTGAGACCTTTACTTTAAAAGCTGTCTCTGCTGATGCTTTTTTCCAAGGGTGACGTGGAAAGACAGCAACATCTCCTTCACGGTGGTTCTCTCTTACTCACCGACTTTAGCTGCCTCTGGTCATGTGGGTGCCCTCTGGGGAGACTTCATGGCGGTGGCAAAGCAGCCTCTCCCACTCCTGAGTCTTTAAGCCTTTCTTTCGTAGAGTAACTTACTGCCCTAGATTTCAGTCTCATGGCAATGGCAACACTTCCTGTCGGTACCTGGTGTCAGGGAACTGTGTGAAGCTGCCTATCGTGATAACTTGCTGGACCCTGTGATGGCGTCATGGTAGCTGATGCTTGTACACCTGGTGATCCCTCACTCCTTGAACAGGTCCAGTCCTGCTGAGCTATGTCATCATGGCATGCTTCAAGGAGGAGGTGGCACAGCTGTGGAGTCATAAGTAAACAGGCTTCTTATCACTTACTTTTCAATGGCTTCTTTACAAGGAGCCCCGCTACAGCTTCACCTACCACCCATATGATGACAATTTACAGATCTTGCTCTGGTGCTCCAGACAGACTTCTCCAAGTGGCATTTCTGTGAGGATAACCAGTTGTGCCTTATTCTCAAAACATTCAAAACTGAAATCAGCTCTACCATGACCCCCACTAAATCTGCTGGGTCTTCCAAATCCCATGTTTACCTTTTCCCCCAGTCTACAAAGAGCTGTCTGGGAGTCACCCCAGACTTTTTCTCTCTGGCCTTCTCCTTCCGTTTCTCATTGACCTTTATCATGTCTGTGGCGTTCTTCCGGCCCCCTGTCATTTGGCATGGAACCACTATGATAGTTTTGAGTTTGATCTCTCTGCTTTCAAGTTCATAGTCCTACAATCTGTCCCTGTTCTTTTTAAAGAAAAGAGAATGAGATATAATTTATACTCACATTACTCTTGCCAGAGTTATTTTTCTAAAAAGAAAATCAGAATATGTGATTCTCCAGTGTGAGTTCATGAAATACCTCCCACTGACTGTAGTTTCCTTATCTATAAAATAGATAAGGAAACTTATCTAGCAGTAGAAGCTGTCCTACCTATTCATTGTGGGCATTATATTAGATGATGGATATAATGCCTGTCCTGTAATAAAAGTTTATTGTTATTAATGTAGCAAAGCCCCCAACCCCTTGCCCTCAGGTCTTTGCCACACTGATCTACAGAGACAGCACTGGTTCCCCTACTGCTCCCTGCAGGCTGGGTTTCAGTATTATTCCTCTTCGAAACTTCTCCTGGCAAAACCCTCCCTCACTCCTGAATATGAACTCCTTGGAGGCCAGAAGGCTGTCTTGTTAATTTCTGAAATAATATGTGTGAAGCACTTAGCACTGAGCCTGATTCTAGGAAGAAACTTCTTTCATTGGTTAAATGCCATGTCTACACCTACATCTGCATGTACACCTACACCTATGTATATCTATACTATACCTTTATCTGTTTATACCTATACCTGTATCTGTATCTATCTCTATCCATATCTAAATCCCTATCTATATCCAGTCATCTACACCATTAGGAGAATGATCCTGTTAAAATAATACAACATGGAGACCAGGCTTAGAAATCTCCCAAGCAGACAAAACCATTTAAGCCCCATAAACAAAACTGAAGCTAGCTTATTTCATGAACATAAGCGAAACTTAGCTTGTTTCTTGTAAATACCTCTGGTAATGGTAAAAGAAACTTAAGTCCTTTTCCTGAAAATGGTATAAGATAATCACTTTTAACCAGTTCCCTGCTGTGTGGAAATCCTTTTTTAATAACCAATCAGTGTTAAGTTTAAACAATCCTTATTTTCACTTTATAAGCCATCCTGGAATGTTATGCCTCTGAGCTTCATGTCAGTTGTGCATGTCAAAGCTCCCCGTTCTAGAACTATCCTTACCTGCACAATAAACTCTTAATTATTAATATTTTTAATAGACCTTTATTGGAGTATAACTGCCTTACAACGCTGTGTTAGTTTCTGTTGCACAACAAAGCGAATCAGCCATATGCACACACATGTCCCCATATCCCCTCCCTCTTGAGTCTCCCTCCCATCCTCCCTATCCCACACCGCTAGGTCATCGCAAGGCAGTGAGCCCATCTCCCTGTGCTATGCGGCTGCTTCCCACCAGCCAACTATTTTACATTCGTTTGTGTATATATGTTGATGCTACTCTCGCTTCGCCCCAGCTTCGCCCTCCCACCCCATGTCCTTGAGTCCATTTTCTATGTCTGCTTCTTTATTCCTGCCCTGCACCTAGGTTCATCAGTACCTTTTTTTTTTTTTTTAGATTCCATATATATGTGTTAGCATATGGTATTTGTTTTTCTCTTTCTGACTTACTTCACTCTGTATGACAGACTCTAGGTCCATCCACCTCACTACAAATAACTCAATTTCATTTCTTTTTATGGCTGAGTAATATTCCATTGTATATATGAGCCACATCTTCTCTATCCATTCATCTGTCGATGGACACTTAGGTTGCTTCCATGTCCTGGCTATTGTAAATAGAGCTGCAATGAACATTGTGGTACATGACTCTTTTTGAATTATGGTTTTCTCAGGGTATATGCCCAGGATCTTGTGGTTTTAATTTTGCTATTTCTGGGTTTTTGACACTCCGTTTAAAATGTACATTTCACTATGACACTTCTCTGATTTAAAACACTCTAGTGTCTCTTCAGAGTCTAGAGGATAAAATCCAGAACACTTGGAGTGTCTGGAGTGTCTTGAAGTGTCTGAGAAGCTCCCTGGATGTACATCTGTGATCTGGACATGTGTCATTGACAGTATCTGTTTACCTTTTTACCTGTTCTGGAAGAAATCCAGGTATCAGCTTTGAGAAGTTGCTTCTAAGCACTTAATCTTCATTATCTCATTTCATCCTCATCGCTACTGGTTGGGATAATTATTACTATAATTCCTAGCTTGTTATTGAGGAGACACAGGCACAAAAGTTTAAAACTTGCCTGTGGTCATATGGCATTCCATCTCCACTAGAGCTGAAATTTTGAAGGCAGAGACAGTGTCCTGTTCAAGTTTAATAATTAACAAATGTAGCTCTAATGTTTGCTGGGGAAATGTTAAGTTTACCCATAACATGTTATCTGATAGCAGCTTCACCCTCACAACTTTCTATAAAGTCAGTGAGCATTGCTACTGTGACAACTTCACACCTGATTTTGCCAGAATGTGTCATGCCTCCAAAGAACATTCTGCCCTTCCTCTTTGGGTTTGCTGTGGTGCTGATTTGTGAATCTAAACATGGCATAAGTACCCAGATAGTGTCAGGTTTCAGCTCTGAATTTCCAACCTTAGGGGCTGGCTGTAAGGCATGACACTGTTCTGAGACCCTGTATCACCATCTACCAAGCAGATCTAAGTTCCTCCTGTGATAGCTACACACAGTTTTGGGTGAGATTCAATGAGAATTAGTAAAGGACAACCAAGCTAGTCCTGGGATTTGGACATCAGCAAGGGTAGGAAGAAACATTCAGTGACACCCAACTCTCCACTCACTGAATGATTAACTTGTCCAATGGCCAAATCACCAAATTTACGAAATGTACTGACTGACCAAAAGGTTATTTTTAATAGGTTTGACAAGATTGTTACCAACTTAAAAACAACTTTAGTAAGAATTTTTGATTTATTTACTAAATATTGAATGTATGTCTATATGTTCTTGGCAAATCAGTAAATTGGTGAATTCAGCAAATTAGTCCTACTGCTGAGAAAACTCCTCTAACACCAGCGTGTTTACGAACTTAAGCTCCAGGAGGACATGGAACATGGGCATCTCGTTTAATGTTGTTTTCTTAATGCTCAGCAGTGTGCCCAGGACGTAATTAACTGAATAAATCATTGTTGAATAAATAAATGTGTCTCTATATGAGATGGTGGTTGACTCTCGTACAGAAACACGTTAAAATGAGCATAGCCTATGCCAGTGTTCAGGCCTGTGAAAATTTTGGTTAGTATTATCATTTTGTTATATTATTTGTAAGGTTGCATTAAACATACTTGAATTGGTGAGCTATGGCTCCTTGTAAAAATACAAGAAAATATAAACGTGGGTTTCTAAGCTTAAGTAAGTCTAGTGATGACAACTCATCTATTATTTTAATAGATGTTTCAATTCAGCAATAGTATTTACCCAGAAAACCAGTTGTAATGATTCTGAAATTAAAGAAAAATCATAAACGTCATTGTATATATTTAATCCACTCTCTCAGGCAGCTAATGGTTTAATCACTAGATGGTTGGAAGTTAGGAAGACGAAACAAATTTTGTTAATGTGTTACATAATTTGTCTCATTTTCACGTGAAAGACTGAATTGTCGCCCAGACTTAGAATCACCATATTCAAACAAGATTGTGATTTATTACGCAACTAGCTTTATTACTGAGACAAATTGTGATCTTCTGGTAAAGTGCTTTATTTGGGATTATAGAGGGTTATTTCAGCCTAAAGGAAGGAGTTGAGCAATGGAATGCCAAGTTGACTTATTTTATGTAAGATCTAACTGAACTAGTCATGAAACATGAGAATATCATTTCCTATTTTTCAACCTCTGGTAAAGTCAAATATACTATATCAAATTGCCTGGTTTAGGCAATAAGATAATTCATTATGACAACTAAGAATAGATGCATGGCTGTCTTACTATTCTTAGATTCAGGTCTTAAGACTTAATCAAAACCCGATCTCCCATTATTCAACCTGTATGATGTGTCAGGAACAATTATGTATTTCATTGAAGATAGAGATAAGCCAAAATCCAGGAAAGACAATATGTTCGGACTATGAGTGAGGGGTATAATGATGAAAAATAGAAGCTCCAAGGATGAGAAACACTGGGAGAAAGCACATGTATATTCATTGCCATATATTCATCTGTTCTGGTTTTCTTCATCAATTTTAAAATGCGGATCCAGTTTTGAAATATTCATTGAAAAAAATCTTTTTTCTAGATACAAGTAACAGTGTCTAAAAAATCCATTGAACTTATGCCAACTCTATGAGGTTAACCACTGTGTTTTTAGCACATCTTTACCACTCATGCACTGAGAATGTATGTGTATACTTATAGATTTAAGTATATAAACATATTAATAATTGTTAGATAATATATTATACATTATGTGTAATTTACTTTCCTAATATATATGTTTGTATATGTTTAAAACCCCATAAAACAAATTCAACCCACAGCCACCAGGGGCCCAATATGCTCCTTACCGTCTGGGAACTTCACGAACTACAAACCCTCTTGCCAGCCTCCGAGTTCTCTACCTTTTGGTCCTTCCTCTGAGTCTGTACTTCCTGATTCCAGCTCTAGATCATTCCAACCCACTTCCTTCCACGTTCCTATTTTTCTCCACTTTAGAAAATCACAAATTTGTGGCCTCCAATCACCAACGGGGTGTCACGTTTCTAGCCCATCCTTCAGTGTTTCTCTAAGACAGCTGCTTTTCTTATTTACGTAACTACTGTTTCAAGATTGCATCATCCTCTCAGGCTGCTACTTCCCCCTGAAACACCACATTCCCAGAAAATTCTGCCACTCATACTCTTCCTCTTTCTAATAAGAAACAAATCATACCAATAGCAACAATAGTAATAATGAGAACCATCAACATTTGTGAGATTACTTAGTATGTGCGTAAGTACAATTTTACTGAATTACATGTATTCTTTAGTTTAATTTTCACCATCAACCTATGAGGTAGGTACTACTATTATTTCTTTTTACAAAAAAGGAAGTTGAAGAACAGAAAGGGCTTCTTCCTCATGGAGTCTATTATTACTGTCACTATAAATATACCATCATCTCCGGCCACTGTTGCCTTAGTTTTTTCCCTTGATTGTGGCAGTGGTTACATGGGTATATGCACATGTCCAAACTCATCACACTGTATGCATTAACTCTGTGCAGTTTCTCGTATACCAACTTTACCTCCATAAAGGACTTCTGTTTTATTGCCTGATGCCCTTCCCTGTTTATAGCTAATTCCTCCCTCTGTGTTCTGTATCCCAGCTCCTCTGTCATTTTCGAAGGCATGGTCCCTCTCTTATTTTCTCCTTCCCATCTCTAGACACCCCATTTCTATGTATATTTATTTATTTTTCTCTCTCTCTCTCTTTTTTTTTTTTGGCCACCCTGTGCGGCATGTGGGATTTTAGTCCCCAACCAGGGATTGAACCTGCGCTCCCTGCATTGGAAGCGTGGAGTCTTAACCACTGGACTGCCAGGGAAATCCCTGTATATTTATTTTGAGAACCAAGCTTTTGCCAATTGTGTTTCCTGGGTTCAGTTTCTAGCTACATCACTGTCACCTGGATTTTTTTTCTTTCACGTTTCCATTGGATTACTCATCCTGTTTGCCTGTCGTCTCCCAAGGGCTATACCTAATGGATGCCTTTTGTCCTTATCTTTCAGAGCATTTGATGCTGCTGGAATCTCTTTTTTGAATCACTTCCTCCAGTGGCTCATAGGTCAACACCGTTTCCAGCTGCATTTCCCTCATTTCTATCAGTATCTTCTCTTTGGTCCATGGACCCCCTTCTTCAGATCACTCTTCACGTGATGTTCCCTGGAATTACTGTGCTGGTTCTCTCTTCTTTAACACCATGCGTATCCCTGAAAGACCTCACCTACAGATGATGTGAAAGTCAGTATTTAACCATGGGTTTATTTTCTTATTTCAAATGTATTGCACTGCTAGACAGCTCCGTGAAGATATCCTGCGCGTGCCTTTAACTAGAACTCCTCATCTGCCCATATTCTCTGCCAAATCTGTCCCTGCCCTTGTGCTAACTGATGCTGCTGTCCTCCTAGTCACCATGTCGGCGATAGATACTAACAGGTGCCTTAGCTCCAGTAAGATCAGTTATGAAGCTCTGTCAACTCTCTACTTTCTGTCCACCCCCGTTGCGTTTACCCAGTTCAGGATATCTGGTCCTTATGTGATGATCTTTGACCATCTCCGTAAACTTATTTCCTACCACGTAGTTACATGCACACTGTGTCCCAGCTAAGCTCACTAATGTCCAGTTTTCTGAGCATCTTTCCACATAACTATGCATTTAACTATCATATGTTTCGCCTCTACTGTTCCTGATTACATCTATTCATCTTATGAGATAGTTCATGTTTCCTCCTCTAAGCAGCTTTCCCTGATTCCTAGGTTGAGTTCAGTGCCCATCTCCTGTGTTACACATCTTCTGAGATACCCGTAAAATAGGAGTTATCACGCTGACTACAATTCAGTGTAGCTTTTGGTTTACTTGCTTCTTGTTCCCCCTGAACTCTGAGACACAGCAGGGCTCTCTGTTGTTTATTTCTGTGCCTCCAGCTCATCCTACAATGTCATGTCAGAGTAAATGTTCCATAAATGCTATTTGACCAGTTGAATGAATTTCAAGTGACCACTTAACCAAAGAGAAAATAACAGATTAAACTCATTTTCACTACAACTATAGAGTGTGAAGTAGCAGTGCTTAGAATAAATTTTCTCAGCTATGAACCAGTGTTTGTATAAATATCTTGTAGATGTGCATTCTGTGTCATGATGAGACAGATTTTTTTCACCCTTATTTAGTTCTGAGTTGGAATTTGCATACACCTAGTGTGGTGAAATTGTACAGAAATTGGAGTTGAAAAAGAATGAGAAGCTTTCAAATTCCCTAGTAACCTTTCTATACCTTCAGGAGATTTTTGCTGTCTGCCTATATGCCAGGTAATCATAGTCACTGAATCAAAGTTGGAAGATGCTTTGGGAATCACCTATTCCAACACCATTATTTTTATATATGAGGAAACTGAGCCCCACTGGACTAGTTTCCTAGGGCTGCCATAAGAAATGACCACAAACCTGATGGCTTACAACAACAGAAACTTATTCTCTCAGTTCTAGAGTTTCCAAGATCAATATCAAGATGTTGGCAGGGCCAAGCTCCCTCTTAAGATTCTAGCAGAGAATCCTTCTGTGTCTCTTCCAGGTTTTCATAGCTCCAGCCTTTCCTTGGATTATGGCATCACCACTCCAATCTGTCTGCATCTTCCATGGCCTTTGTCCCCATGTTTTTTCCCCCTCTATCTCTAATAAGGATACATGTTATTGGCTTTAAGACTGACTAAGTCCAGGATGATCTCACTATGAGATCCTTAGTTGCATCTGTAAAGACGCTTTTTCCAAATAAGGGCGCATTTTGAGGTTCCTGGTAGACATACTTTTGGGGTCCACCATTCAACCCGCTACGAGTAATGGCAGAACCGCAGCCAGATCTCGTCCCCTGTCCCTGAGTTGAGCACGGCTGCAGTCATCCTGCACGCTCAGCAGAGGGGAAAAATGAAGTTGATCTCGTATGGGCCAGATCTCATCCATGATTCATTTCCTCCATTCCATTATATGTGTTCTGAAACACACAAGATTGGAAAAAAAGACGTGTAATGAAAATTGTTGAGGTTCTGTTCTGAGTGGTGCTCCTAAATCTTTTCTACACTATTTGGCTGAATCATCTTTGTAGATGTATTGCCCTCCAGGAAAGAACCAATAGGTGCTCTATCCTATTTCAGTTTCTTCGCATATTAGTTGTATGTTTTCTCTCTACATGTACAAAATAAGGTTGGGTTTTCTAAATTTTTTTTTCATCAGAATCAGTTTTTCTACTCCATAGACACAACTCAGTTGGCATTCACAGGCATGTGCAAGCATTCAGAAGTAGCACTAGTACCACTTAATGCTGAAAGCATGGTAAAGATGCCAGCATATGTGAAGAGTGTCTGTTACGTGTAAGTAAGGACTTTTCCCATATGTTCCTCCCAGCCATCCAAGTGAGGAACTGAAATTCAGAGGGTTAATTGAGCAAATCAGTGTCTGGTCAAAGATTTGGATTCTGTACTGTGTGTGGCCAAAGCATATATTCTTTTCTAAATGTTTGTCAGTCTCTCTTGATTTGGTGTAGTAACAAAGACACAAGTAGAACTAACAGAACAACAGATATGTATTTGGTGGCAGCCAAAATCCATCAGAGCTGTCAAAGTCATCATATCATCTTTGATACTGGAGCTGCACCTGTGGGTACGTGGTGCGGGGAGATCAGAGGCTTAAGAGTCGCAGGAAAGGATGCACCCAAGGACTACAACAGTCTCTCTAGTAACCAGTCTTAGCTAAGTGTTCACCAGCACTCATGAGAGGAGGAATGCAGAGTTAACCACACAGCGCATGGATTTACATTGGGTTCTTTTCTATGTATTTGCCTACTTAACTGAATAGCTAGTACATAGAATATTACCTTTCTGTAGGTTTCAGTTCTTCTAAATAACCATAGTTTTGGATCTATAAATACCTAAGCCATAAGAATTTGCTATTAAAAGGGGAAGGCAATCAAAATCTCTGTTACTAGCCTGGAGCACTGAATGCCTGATGAGATGCAAGGTTTCAGAGGCAACTGTTCTACCAAGGATCTCACTTGTACCCTCTTCTATTTCATTGTTAAAACAGTTAAGAGCAGTGTTTTGTTTGTCTCATTCATCAAAATTACATAAGCCTTTAAATATACAGTTTATAAATGCCTATGAGCAAATTCAGCTATACATCTTAGGCCTATAATAATTATTTGATGCATTTATTGTCATTCTATTGCTATAAAAGATATATGGAAAAATAGCAGGTACTGTAATTATGTTGAATTATTACAAGGAGGATTATGTCCTAATACTGCCTAATTTTGTCTGTATCCAAATTATGTGATAAAATGGTTGAGTGCTTTTAGGAGATTGTAAACTATTCGAGAACTATCAAGTTTTCTTGAAGAGCTTTGATCCCATTAGATAGGACTTCAGTGATCATATGTTGAATTAATGTTGTAGTGAGTGGGAAGATGTGTTCTCTTAACGTTAATGACATGTTGATATTGTCTCTTCCAAAGAGGAATTGTAATGAACGATTGCACATATCGGCTACTTGCCAGAATGTGTGTTAAACCGATTTGCCCAGGTCTGACGTCTCCTATCTCCATATCTGGCCCTCGTACTCTTTCCTGCTGTCTAAGTGTCACATGTGGCTTTGAAGTCAGCCCCTAGTCACTAGCTCAGTATTTCAGGTCAGAAGAGCTCAGCTCTAAGTTCTTTTTTTATTTAGTCAACAAATATTAGTTAAGATGCTCGAGATACAAAACAAATACAGTTCCTCTTCTCATGGAATGTCTAACCAGGTGAGCAAGGTCAGACATCGAATATGTAATAATAAGGATGCCAAGTGTTATAAAAGTGAACATGCAGGATGCCATGGAGGTAGATTACAACAGGAGCTCGTCTTACCTGAAGCTTCAGGGAAGCCATCCCAAGGGAAATGGCATTCCAGGAATCTGAGGGGTATGGAAACAGCAAAGTGAAGAGAAGGGCCAGAGTGCTTTAGCTACAGCAGTGCACGTTAGAGGAACTTACTGGAAGAACAGAGGAAGACAAGCACGATTGAAGGGCAGAAACAAGGGAGGCACGGGGCAGAGGGTTTATAACTCAGAACAAGGTTTTTGAGTTGGCCATGGGAAGTCATTGAATGCTTTTAAGAGGAGAGCACAGTCAGTGAGGCAGCACTGCCCCCTTGCCTGCCCTAAGTTCACGTGCAGCTCTCCGTGTTGGAGAGTTCCCAGGCTCCCTGGTGCACCCTCTCAATGGGCTCTCCTCCCTGGGAACTTCTTTGGTAGCACAGTGTGTGTTCAGCTGCTGTATGAGTCAGCAAAGCATTGGACGTTTCATGCCGTAACCATCAATTCTCAACAAAGGAGAGAGAGCGGAGTTTTTCATCCTTCAGAGGGAAAATACTGAGGAATCACTCTACGATCCTTTAAAAAGCCCTAAAGGGACTGAGCTCCAGTTACTCCTCTGAGTAACCTACTTATTAGATTTCTCCATTCTCTACTGCTTCAATTGTATTTCCAGAATCACATCCTAAATAAACTGCATGCAGGAAAGTCCTTATCTCAGTGTTTTCTATTTAGGGAACTCAAATGAGGGTTAGTGCTGAAGTTACAATAAGAAGCAGACTCTGCGAATAGGGTTCTGGAAACTGGACCTTTCACTGGTGATGTTTACCATTTCTGACAGTAGTAAATGGGATAGTGATAATCCCCAGAATGTTGTACCATCATAATTACCCAGTCACCCCTGTGCATTGGTTGAGGTAAAGGCTGAAGCGGAACAAGTAACTTCTGCAATGACTTCTGTATTTGAGTCCAGTACGGGGGCAATGGTAATTACATGGATTGTAGAGTTGTCTTCTATTTGTTAACATCCCTTGAAGCCTAAAGAAAGAAAATAACAGGCTCAGATCAACAGCTGTCATTTACGGAGCATTCTGAAAAGTGGAACACTCCTACAGCCACAGGACAGGTTGTATAACAGATCTGACGGGAGATGAAAATCTGAAGGAAACGGAATGCACAGCCTGGTAGTTCTCTCATGTAAAAGTCAGGGTCCTAATAATAAGGTAATAGGACCCTGAGACATGGGATGGGGACTTTCGGGTGGAGTCATGATAACCTTGAACCCCCAAATTCTCATTTGAACAGTTCACCTGTAGTGTAGTGAACCCTACGCCTAACCCTAACCCAGTCACGTGGACAGTTTCCGACCTGTCGCATCCTCATCTCTCTTATTTCTACCTGGCAGCTGCCGTCAGTGACACGAAAGCTCACCACACCCATGGATAGACTTGGAAACGGCTGATATCTGACGTCCACTGGAGTAACTATCAACCAACGCTGGCTCTCCCATCCCTCACTGGGACGTTCTCTGCTTGAGATGTGCTCTGTGATTCTGAGATGTGCTCTGTTTCGTTGCTCAGAAGTGCCCACCGGTTGCCCTTTGTAGTCGCCTACTCAGGGCTCATTGCCATTTGCTTTCTCCTTTCCCCACTCCTTCACCTGTGCTTCTGGTGGTCACCTCCCAGACAGCTTACCTAGACCCAAGTCCTTGTTTCGGGGGTCTAGTTGAGGAATCCATCCTAACACAGAATTTTAAAAGGTCATTCTGGTTGCAATATGGGATGTGGCTGGAGCGGGTCGACGGAACCAGAGAGAATGTGGAGAGACCAATAAGGAAAGTATTAGTCATTCAGGAGAACGATGCAGTGGTTTAGGCAAGGATTGTGGCTGGGCATGGGCAAATTCTAGAGATGGAATCTACAGTACAAAATTGATTGCATATTGAGTGGGGAAATATTTAGATTAATTTCCTGCCTGTAATAGTTGCCCCTTTTGCTACCTTGGGACCCATGTCTGCTACCACAATGGCTCTTAGCATTGGCTTTTCCAGCATTTGCGGGGGAAGGACATTTTGCGTCTGAGCACAGGTCCACTTCTGGGATTTTGCTCTGTATTTCCATACATCTCCTCAAGTTAACTACCACGTATACTTGAATCTCCACATACCATCACCCATCAGATTTCAGTTATGTTTCACGTGCCTTTTAACTACCTTCCAGTTGCTTCCTGGTTGGCCCATCCTCCTGTTTAACTCTAGTGGTTCTTTCTTGCTTCTCGGTCTGACTCTTCATCAGGCATCCCTGATCTAAATGAATCCTTGCTCAGGGTAAGTAACAGATAATCATCAATTATGTTACTACCAGTCTAAACAAATATCCCCATCCATTTGCCTCAACTCATGCAGCTATTCAGAACCACTTACACGTTACCGGTATCATGTAAGGATACATCATTTTTCTTAAAAATGGATGCTTTTGATGGGTATTGAGTGTTATTTTTTCTATGCATGAGAGAGATCTCAAGGGCAATTCTGTCTACCTCTTCCCTTAAATTCCACCTCTTTGCTGGAGTGGGCAAGCCTCCTGTTTGGCTGAGAACACAGATCTCTCTATTCAACTTTCACAACGTCATGGCAACTCTATCTCCTTACATCTGGTGCATAAAGGGTACAGTTCTGGCTCTTTACCACATCTCAGAATATCTGTACTTAAAAGCCCCGTTAGTGAATTCAGTAAGGATTGACAACAAGCCAGGATCTGGCAAAATCTTACCTAAGATCTTTAATATTTGTAAAGATTTGTGTTTTTAAGTAAATAAGCAATGGAAAATGTTAAATCATAAAAATGATATAACTAGTAATTAAAGGAGAAATGTTACATGTATCTGAAGAAGCACCATTACACTATTTCTGTGGCAGAGAAACCTAGCTGTTTATAAAAGTCCATATCTTCTTTCTGGCCACATGGCTAGACTACATTTTGTAGTTTCCCATGAGGTTAGGAATGGCATGTGACTGAGTTCACAATTGCAATCAAATTGTAAGTACATATGATGTCCCTTTACCTAAAATTCTGGCGAGGTCTCCTCTTAGTGCTGTCGCTTTCTGGTGGGCTAGAATGGAGACCACCACCAAGGTCACCTTGGAAAAGATTCACTGGAACCCTTTGTCTTCCTGGTCAATGTATCACAGTGCTGAGGTGGCCTGTCCCCACCTGTGTCTGGTCAGTACTGTTCCCTGAGCAAGCAACAAACTTTCCATTAGAACTGTTACAGTTGATAGCTTACCTGGTTGATACAGTACCACAGTAAGAGTTTAATTCAGGCTGGATATTCTAAAGTACACTTTTTGGAAGATGTGGATTTTAACTGGATCTTGAAAGACAGGGTAGGCTATGAATTGGCTGACGTAGGGGTGGATATTCAAGATATATGATAATACAAAACGAAAATCAAGGAGAACTTTTTGTGCAAATAGGTTTGGAAGGGCTACAAACAAATCAGTTTGGGCAATTTAAGAGTAGTTCAAAGCATGGATAATAGGATTGAGCCAGGTTTTGGAAGACCTTTAATAGCTGGATAAATATTTTGATTTCATAAGGTTGGCCATATATATATATATATATATATATATATGAAAATGTAAAAAAAAATATGAAAAAAATGAGGGCTTCCCTGGTGGTACAGTGGTTGAGAGTCCGCCTGCCGATGCAGGGGACACGGTTTCGTGCCCTGGTCCGGGAAGATCCCACATGCCGCGGAGCGGCTGGGCCCGTGAGCCATGGCCGCTGAGCCTGCGTGTCCGGAGCCTGTGCTCTGCAACGGGAGAGGCCACAGCAGTGAGGGGCCCGCGTACCGCAAAACAAAAAAAAAAAGAAAATTTTACTGGCACAATAAAGTAGTATTCCAAGAAGATCAATCTCGTGAACATAGTTTGAGGCCAAAATGAACTTTTCCTAGGAGTCCGAGTTAGAGAATCCAGAACTAGTTTTATGTGAGTTACTAAGATCAAGAATGTTAATGGACTTCCCTGGTGATGCAGTGGTTAAGAATCCGCCTGCCAATGCAGGGGACATGGGTTTGAACCCTGGTCCGGGAAGATCCCACATGCTGTGGAGCAACTAAGCCCGTGTACCACAACTACTGAGTCTGAGCTCTAAAGCCCGCGAGCCACAACTACTGAGTCAGCCTGCCACAACTACTGAAGGCCAGGCGCCTAGATCCCATGCTCCTCGACAAGAGAAGCCACCGCAATGAGAAGCCCGTTCACTGCAACGAAGAATAGCCCCCGCTCGCTGCAACTAGAGAAAGCCTGCACACAGAAACAAAGACCCAACACAGCCAAAAATATATAAATAAATTAATTAATTTTAAAAAAAGAGTAAAGGAACTTAAAAAAAAAAAAAAAGAGGGCTTCCCTGGTGGCGCAGTGGTTGAGAGTCCGCCTGCAGATGCAGGGGACACGGGTTCGTGCCCCGGTCCGGGAAGATCCCACGTGCCACGGAGCGGCTGGGCCCGTGAGCCATGGCCGCTGAGCCTGCGCGTCCGGAGCCTGTGCTCCGCAACGGGAGAGGCCACAACAGTGAGAGAGGCCTGCGTACCGCAAAAAAAAAAAAAGAATGTTAAGAAGAAAGTAGATATGGCTATTCTAGCTATGAAGAGAACTCTTGTCTTCCCATAGTCAAATTTAAATTCTGAGGATTTTCTTCTGTTTTGTAAATAAAAATTAAAAGGCAGAAACAGTTTGAACTGCCTCTCTGCGTACCAAGAAATTGCCTAATTATTTTTATGAAATGGTAGACATGTATTCTTTAGAACTGAGGTTGCTTGACCAGCATTTGTAATGGTCTTTTTACTCACTGTGCTCTCAGTCTGATGAGAAAGACAGATATTCAAGAGCAATTACATAATTACAGTTGGGTCTAAGCGCTTACAAGGAGGGTTATAGACATGACTGTGCAGCGTGGATCCTAATGTCACAGAGGGGGGACAAGTTGGCATTCAGGACGCTTTCCCGAGCAGTGGCAGTTATGGTCAGTATGGGACATGGATCCTCCCAAGGATCATCAATTAATTTATAAGGTCGAATAGGGTTGGGGGTGGAGAATATCAAAGGGGCAGTTGGTACACTATGTAGGAAACACGAAAGCACAGATTACTCAGGAGGAAATGAGCAATAACTACTTGGCTTATTGAACGTTCTTTAGTGCGGAGGAGAATGTAATGTAAAGGGGAGTGAAGGTAGGACCAGAAACCATAAAACTTAAGTTTCAGGTACACCGATTTAAATCCATTAGAGCTTCCCTACTTGGGAAACTGCTCAGACAGTGGTTAGAGAAATGGGATAGATAGCACCAGTATCCTCAGTGATATACTCAGGGTCGTTTAAAATGTTTATTGTCAGGCTGCCTTTAAATTTACCAGGAAAAAGAAAAACCCACCTAAAACTCTTGTACCAGACTAATGCATTTTACCTTAATTTCCTTTTAAATCTCCTTCTCTGTGTTTAGCTTAAGACTCCATTTCCTCAGTTTAATTCTCACATCACTCATAGTTGCTTCTCCTTAAAATAGGTGGTTTTTTTAGCCTGATCATCTGGGAACAATTTAAACAAAATCCTTCATACATAAGCTCAGCTTTCTGATTTCCAGAGACTTTCAAAATGATTAATGTTGACTAGTTACGTATCACCCTGGTCAATAAGAACAAGTAAAGACACTAGAAAAGCAAACATCAAACTCTCGTTCTGAGGCCAAGGAAGGAGAGTGTGTATTCCCGCAGCCCTCGACTCCCCTCCAGCAATCCAGAATCTGTTATATGCCTGGTGATTTATGCTTACACTTTCCTTTAGTGTAATTCATTGATTCCCTGGGTCTAGACTATGCTTTAAGGAATAAAGAGTGAGAAAGCCTTAGGATGTATGATTTGCCATACTTACTAAATCACTTAATCATTAACAATTTTTTGAGTGCCGACTTTGTGTCAGGGGGTGAGGATGGTCTTTGGTTAACCCCAATGTGAATATAACCATCGTCTCTTTACTCGTAAAGTTGCGTTAGAGTGAGGAAACAGACGCTAAAGTAATTATAATGAAGTGGGGTGCGTGTTCTAATGGGGGCATGCAGGGTGGTAAGCAGGCCTCCGCGAGGCATCTGTGCCAATCAGTGGGCCGGAAACGTTCTCCCTGAGAAACTGATGCTTAAGTTGAGATGTTGAGGAGCAGTGGAATTAGCCAGAAGAAGGTTTTAGGGAAAAAAATGTTCTTGGCAGAAAGAAGATCATTGGCAAAGAACACGGACAGCTTAGTGAGATAGAGGAAGCGAAAGAATTTCAGTACATTTTGGGAATAAAATATGTGTTAGGATATCCAGAGTTGAATCTGGAGAGGAATCTGGAGGCGTAGGCCATGCAGTAAACCCAGGAGCTTATGTTGGATTTTGTCTTAAGAGCACGGAAAATCCATTGAAGGGTTTCAGATAGGAAGAGGCACGATGTTATAGGGTGGAGGTAGTTAGACTGGGAGGCCTGGCAGTTATCGCACTAGTACCTGTGAGAGAGGATGGGCGTCTGCACTAGTGTGGCCATGGCTGTAAAGGAGCAAAGGTGCTACACCTGTAACCACCGCACGTGCTAGCTTATTGGTGGCAGGACTACAACTCTGTTCTATAGACTCCTAATCTCTGATGCTGTGACTGATTCTTGGTGTGCTGTTATTTATCCATCAGTCTTCAGCGTTTTAAAGATGTGTGTATCATTGTGATACTGGTCTGTTGGCATACAAGTCTAGGCCATGAAGTTCCTGTGAAGAGATTTTACATCAGGTGAATCACTAAGAGTACTCATTACCGTAGGCACTATTATCAACAACACCCGAAAATCACTTTCGGGTCTTTTAAGGATGTAAGAATATGCCTATAGAAGTTGAAGTGAACTAGCAGGTGAGAATGACAATATTTCAGATTTTTATGTAGCTTGTCACATTTTCCCCTGGGGCAGACTGCACTGAAGGCAATTTTAGAAAAATAGAATAGAACATAATATTCTTCAGATGTGAATTTATTAGCATCTCTCCGGGGGTCAAGAGACACCCACAAAGCAGCTCTTTTATGTTGTGGCCTAAGTTTTCGGTATACAAATATACATATCTTTTATTTTTCCAGAAGGAAGTTACTGACCAGGGCATTCAGAAGGCCCAATTCTTTGTGGTATTAAAAATATTTATTCATAAGAAACCAAATGATCAGTTCAACATTCAGAGACTTTGTAGATCTATATAAAAAAAAGACTAACATCCCCTCCACGTTAATTTTTCTACTGTGAAAATGTTACTAAGAACCATTTTTCCTCTCGTAATTAAATGCGTTTGGCATCATCTGAATGTTGTAAAGGTTCTGATCTGTGTGGTTTGGGTCATGCTGTCATATACTAACAGTGTCAAATAGGACATTGGTTCTACTTCTTGCAGTCTGCTCCAGCGACCATGTTTTTATGTTCTCAGAGGCTCCATCTCCTATAAATCGCCTGTGATGGAGGTCAGGGTCCATACCCCCGCAGATGCATCCTGACTAGTTCTGTGCTTAACTAAGGCTCGGATAGGCTTCTGTAAAAGCAGGCTCTTCAGAAAGTGGGACCCAAAACAGGAAGCTGAGTGCTTGGAGGAGGGTAGTGAACACCACCTTAGAAGACAAGCTTGGGGACAAATACCATGAGTGTGCATTTGTTTTTATTTTTCCATTGCTCTGATATCCTAAACTATGAATCAATATATCCAATATATAAATGTTTAAAGATGCCTACATTCTGTCTCAAGATTTTCCCTTGACGCGCTTTGAGAAGTAGACAGGTAGAACGATAGATGGATAGACCATCGTGAGCAATTCTATCTTACAACTCGCTGTTGAACGCTAATCCCAGGAGAGCAATGAGGGCACCTGTGCTTGAAGTTGGGTTTCCAGCATCAGGTGAAGGATGGAGGTTGTTCTGACTTGAGAAAATTTTCAAGTGAAGGGAAAGGACGCTCTTATTCTCATCCCCACATTGGCCAGGGCACCTGGGCCTGTCCTGAGTGTCAAAGGACCTGGGAAAAAGGTAAGGACTGGGGAAAAAATAAAAACAGGTAAGAATTCCAGAGAAAGCTGTTTTGTAAGGTAAAGTTTTGAAAGAACCTGTGAGAGAGAATTGAGGTGGGGGAAGAAGGTTTTTACAGATGTAAATGATGAGCACCCAGGTGAACAGGGAGCCTGGAGGGTGCTGAGTGGTTTCTGGCTTATGTCGAAACTGGTCACGGCACCAAACAACAGCACAACCAAAACACATTTTTGATAGAGACGAGGACTAAAATTAAAAAAACAGGGCTTCCCTGGTAGCGCAGCGGTTGAGAGTCCGCCTGCCGATGCAGGGGACACGGGTTCGTGCCCCGGTCCGGTAAGATACACGTGCCGCGGAGCGGCTGGGCCCGTGAGCCATGGCCGCTGAGCCTGCGCGTCCCGGAGCCTGTGCTCCGCAACGGGAGAGGCCACAACAGTGAGAGGCCCGCGTACCGCAAAAAATAAATAAATAAATAAAATTAAAAAACATACCCACTGCCTCCCCCCCCCAAAAAAAAAGAAAAGAAAAAAAAAGGTAGGAGCTTAAGTAAAATTCCAGCTTTCAATATTGTGACTTCATAGTATCCAACAATGTTACTACATAAATGCCTGCACATGCAGACCCTATCTCACTCATGCCTCCAGCACGGAGTCTTTCACAAAAGACTAGCTGCTGTTAGATGTATGGTCTCCTCTAAATAGTTTACTTGGTGTCCATGTCCGTATGATACCTGGAAAAGGTCTAATTTCTTCTGTTTACTGCGTGTGCCAGATGTTTTATGACAAATAGACCCAGTTTTGGGAATTACCGCTAAGTGTGACATTCAGCAACTAGACCGTGACCCCAATTTGTAAAGTACGAGGCTTGCAGTGAACAAGTTATGTTAATAATTGCGATGCTTTTTCGAGTTGTTGGTTTTCAGTTTTGATTTTCTCAGTACTCTTTCTACACGTCCACTGGAATTTTCAGTCATCTGGTTTTGTCAAATAATCGTTTGTATGAGTGACGTACTTTAACCATTGGCTCTACAAAGACTGACGAAACAGCCGCACAGGTAGTTCAGTATTCACTTGTAGGCAAGGATAAGTTTCTGAGGAAAATACTTGAGGTTATTTGCGTATGCTTACATTTACAAATGTTAACACGCAAATGGCACATCACCCTGATATTCCTCTGTTATGCAAGGATTCCTACCGACCTCTCTGAGAAGTGTGAAGGCCATCAGGCAGGATTCTATTGTTTCCCCTCCCTTATCATCCATGCTGCCCCACCCCCCTTCTCCTATTTGCTGTTCTTGACCATCGAAATTCAACATACCTCGAGGGCATCTGGTCGTCTGCTGGGAGCAGCTGGTCCACTGGCTGCACGTCTTCCCTCTGTCCTGGCGGGAATGAGACAGCTGGCTCTCTGAGGAAGGGCCTGCCTGGTGATCTTGGGTGACAGCGGAGAAACTGGGTGGCTCAGGCATCTTCCCTTGTCCTCTCAGTGCTGGAATGTCACTGAGTTCAAGCTCGTACTGCTCGATGCATGACAGGCTAATAAATCGAAAGGCAAGCTGTTGGGTCAAGGAACAGAGACTTTATTCGGACTGTCAGCAGACCGAGAAGATGGTGAACTTGTGCCCCAAAGACCCATCTTGCCTGAGTTAGAATTCAGCCTTCTTTTATACTAAAAGGGGAGGGAGGGAGTAAAGTCAAACATTTCCTGGCTCCCATCAGCCTCCGGAGGGCACGTGTCAATTTCTTCCTCCCTGCAGTTATTCACAGGTGGCCCTGGGCAGGATATTTCCGGTGAGCTAAACAAAGGTATTTTAGCTTAATGCTAATTGCCTGGGAGGCAGGGTTCCCAGAGATGGGCCATTATGTATAATTTAAGCTTCTAGGCAACATCCCTTTAGTGATTAACTTGTAATAGAAGACAAAAGGTTCTTCCCTATTACAAGAGGATGTCTCATTTGCACACTCAGGGGGTGGGGGTCAGGAGATCTGACTCTAAAATTACGTTTCATAGTCTATGGTTTTACTCTGTGGAAACTCAAATTTGGACTAATTCGGCATTGCTAATATTAGGAAAAATTTTTTTCTTCTGGAAGCGTCCCAGCTCAGTGGAAAGAACAGGGGTTCTGCACCCCAAGAGGCCAGCTCCTTGTTATGTACACAGACACCAAGGGCAAGGGCTTAACATCCAGGTCTCAGTTTCCTGAGAGCTGGGAAGACTGAATGGCCTGTTCGTTATCTGTCCACCTCATAGTTATCTGTCCACCTCACCAGAGAAGACTCCTTCTCATCTGGATCATGTCCTGAGCCCCTGAGGTACACATTCGAGACATATTTACACCAAGTGAAAACACTGACTTACATTCGGTACTAAACAGAGTTATAACAATGGCGAGAGAGACTCTATCTCTGTTATCGCTTTAGGGTTAAACTGATTTATCTGTAAACTGCCTAATCATTTTAAAATCTCCAAAGGAGAAAAATGCAGCAACTGTGAAAGCAAACAAAACAAAAAAGAACTTTTCATATGATGCACTCAGATAGTCATTTATTCAAGCAAATGTACTGAGGTAGGTAAATGGAACTGAGGCGGTTTGGTGTAGTTAGCAGTGCACGTACGTTGGAACCAGATACACCCAGTATTGAGAACCAGTTCTGATTCATGGTAGCGACGAACAGTGAGTATTCCACTTGACATCTCTGAGCACTGGTTCTAATCTGTAAAATGGAGACAATAATAGATTAGATTCGATCTTTGTAAGACACCCAGCACAGCATTTGACCCGTGGAAGGGAATAAAAATATAGTAACCGTTAGTTTAATAGCATCATTCTGTTAGGATGACTGAACTTTCTTATATTGTCAAATATTCATTACACAAATTTTGATTATAGAAAACTGTTTATGTGTCGAGTGAGAGCAAAAGCTAAAATAGATTCAATTGCATTCATTGCTTATCAGAACAGATGAGTTTTGGGAGGAGATGGGAAGGAACTTTGCCATGTTGGATGTGAGTAGTTTAAGAGGTAATTTGTAGGCTGGATGCTAAAATGTCTTTTCCCCCCTTTAAAAAAAAGACTTTCAAGAGTTCTCGTGGACTACAGTGAACTAGATTGCCTGTTCCTGAATTCCTTAAACAATGTGTTATATAATTTTTTTAAATGCCGTCTTGACCCAGCTTTGAGGCCCTGGATAGAGGCTGGTTAGTGCCCCTTCTTTTTTTTTCTTTTCCTTTAACTTCTTGAAACGATAATATTTTTAATATATTGGGTTAAAGTATATCATTAACATTAATTTTACCTGTTTTTAAAATTTCAGTTGGAGTACAGTTCATTTACAATGTTGCGTTAGTTTCTGCTGTACAGCAAAGTGGATCAGTTATACATATACCTACATCCACTCTTTTTTAGATTCTTTTCCTATATAGGTCATTACAGGGTATTGAGTAGAGTTCCCTGTGCTATACAGTAGGTCCTAATTAGTTATCTATTTCAGTGCCCCTTCTTGACAGCCGATTAAGTCCATACCCAGGAAGGTCTCTTATTGGGCCGTCACACCCCAGGCTCGATGGCCCTGCCCAGATCACCCCAGGGCCAGGCGCCAGACAGGCAGGGACAGCCTCTTGGTTCAGAGCCCACTGACTGTGTTCATGCCAGCCAATTCTCAGCCTGCTCACCCCACCTCTCCTGTCCCTCCCAGTGGAGACCGCTGTAAAGACTTGTTCCCATAGCTACCCCTACCCACTGCCCCCAGCCTTGTGTCTTACCCCAGCGATCCCCTGTGTGGCTCCTTCTGGAGTGACATGGACTCCCTCTCTCAGGAAAATAAATTATCTTTTTCCCCGGTTCTATTGAGGTATACTTGGCAAATAAAAACTCCATAGATTTAAAGTGTACAATGTGATGTTTACATATATATATATATATATATATATATAAACATGTTTATATATAGTGAAATGATCACCACAATCTTGCTAATTAACACATCTATCACCTCCCATGGTTACTATTATTATTATTTTTTTTTGGTGTGATGAGAACGCTTGAGATCTACTCTCTTAGCAAAGTTGAAGTTGATTATTATTAACTATAGTCACCATACTGTACATTAGGTCTTCAGAAACTATTCATCTTTCTTATATATATATATATATTTATATATATATATATATATATATATATATACTTTTTTTTTTTTTTTTTTGCGGTACGCGGGCCTCTCACTGTTGTGGCCTCTCCCGCTGCGGAGCACAGGCTCCGGACGCGCAGGCTCAGCGGCCATGGCTCACGGGCCCAGCCGCTCCACGGCATGTGGGATCTTCCCGGACCGGGACATGAACCCGCGTGCCCTGCATCGGCAGGCGGACTCTCAACCACTGTGCCACCAGGGAAGCCCTACATTTTTTAATTGAAGTATAGTTAATCTACAATGTTGTGTTCGTTTCAGGTGTATAGCAAAGTATTTTTTTTCAGATTCAGATTTTCATTGTAGGTTATTACAAGATATTGAATATAGTTCCCTGTGCTATACAGTAAGTCCTTGTTGTTTATCTATTTTGTACATGGTAGTGTGTATCTGTTAATCCCAAACTTCTAATTTATCCCTCCCGCTTCCCTTTTCCTCTGTGGTAACCGTGAGTTTGTTTTCTGTGTCTGTGAGTCTGTTTCGTAAGTTTGTTTGTGTCATATTTTAGATTCCACATAAAAGTGATATCATATGATATTTGTCTTTCTCTGTCTGACTTACTTAATATGATAATCTCTAGGTCCAGAAACTGTTCATCTTATAACTGAAAGTTTGTGCCCTTTGACCAACATCTCCTCCCTTCCCCCCATCCCCCATCCCCCAGTCACCACCATTCCACCCTCTGTTACTGCGAGTTTGAATTTTTAAAACTCCACATACGAGAGCATACAGTGTTTGTCCTTCTGTGTCTGGCTTATTTCACTGAGCATAATGTCCTCCAGGTTCATCCATGTGGTCGTATATGGCAGGATTTCCTTCTTTTTTAAGACAGAATAATCCATCGCATATACATACCACATTTTCGTAATCCATTCATGTCAATGGACACCTTGGTTGCTTCCACATCTTGGCTGCTGTAAATGCTGCTGCAATGCAATGGGAGAGCCGATAGCGCTGGGAAACAGTGATTTTATTTCCTTTGGATTTACACCCAGAAGTGGCGTGCCGGATCATGTCCTTGTCTGGTTTTGGTATCAGGGTAATGCTGGCCTTGTACAATGAGTTTGGAAGTCAGATATTTGGAAGAGTTTAAGGAGGATTGGCATTAATTCTGTAAGTGTTCGGTAGCATTCACCCTTGAAACCATCAGGTCCCAGGCATTTGCAAGGGCTCCTGGGGTCTTGGGTGGCACAGGCTGCTGGGACCCTCCTGTTCTCTCTTCCCCGTCGGGGAACTTGTGGCTGAAGGGATTCCCTTTGATGCTAGGTCAGGCTCATGGTGCTGGTAGCACTGGTGTCTGATGGGTGGATGACCATGAAGTGGCCGCGAGGCTGGGTCTGATGGGCAGGTGCACGTAGGGGGACCATGACACCAGGGTGCAGGCACCTCTATCGCAACACTGCTAATCGTTGTGAGTCACAGGCACTCTGCGGGGTGGCCACGGCTCTAGGGTCTGGGCGTACAGAGGTTAGGGGAGCATGGAGGCCACCCACGGTCCTGGAGCGATGCAGCAGCGACTCCTTCTTGGGGTGGTGCAGCAGCATGTCCCCTTGTGGGGGGTCTGCAGCAGCCATGGCTGTTGGTTGCCTCTGGCAACCAGAGGTGCCTCAGGCACTGTGGTCCACGCCAACGAACACTAGGGGCATCTGCCGTGAAAGCCGCAGGGAGCTGTGGCTGTCATAGAGGCTGTGGAGGTCCTAGGCAGCAAAGGCTGTCCCGCCCTCTCTCTGCAAACAGGACCCTGGGGACCACAGTAGTAGCTGCCGCATGGTTGATACTGATGCCCGGGCTTCAGCCATCTCCAGTCATCTCAGCCAAGCCCACCTTCCCTGCGATTTTTTCTGTGCAGATAGCCTCCATTTTTTGTCCCACTGTGTTGCTACAAGTTCCTAATTAGACTCCTGAACCCTTCCAGGGCTGTTTTCCTTTGTGGATCTCTGTCTCATTGCTGTTTTTCTGTTGGGGGTTGAAGGCTGGTGTCTCCTACTTGGCCATCTTGCTGACATCACCCCTCAGTAACCTCTGCAATGGCCATTGTCTGCTGAGCTGCTGGCCTTACTCTATCTGAGTAATAAAAACTTATTAAAAGGGCTTCCCTGGTGGCGCAGTGGTTAAGAATCTGCCTGCCAATGCAGGGGACACGGGTTCGAGCCCTGGCCCGGGAAAATCCCACATGACGCGGAGTGGCTGAGCCCGTGTGCTGCCAACTGCTGAGCCTGCGCTCTAGAGCCTGTGCTCGGCAATGGGGGAAGCCATGACAATGAGAAGCCCGTGTACCACAACGAAGAGTAGCCCCTGCTTGCCTCAACTAGAGAAGTCCCACGCGTGGCAACGAAGACCCAACACAACCAAAAATAAAAACAATAAAATTTTAAAAACCCCAAAACTTATTAAAATACCCTGGTCTTATAGAAACCATGCTAAAGGCAGTCTTTTCATAGCATTTTGATACAAAAATATTTTTTGCTGTGTACATAGATGTGGACAGTTGAACACATATAGGAGCATATATATGCACAATGTTTGCACATTCTGGCCCCTTGAGTGGGGATAGACCAAGCTCTAGCATTGAGTTTTACTCTTTAATTCATAGTGCTATTGTTAGAGACCAAAATTTACTTTGAAGCAAAAATGACAATTGGAAAAAAAAGAGGATCCTGGAGGCTCCCTCGTTTTCCCCCTCTGCCATTCTCTCTTTATAATAACTGTTATATCACATCAAGCGTTGTTCCAACACCCCTGAGAAATCTGTGCTCACCTGAAATGCCATGTGTATGTGAAGGGACCTAAATTACTATTTCCAGGGGGAGGAAGTACAACCTTGAGTCTTCTCTTCTGGCTGAGTTTAAAATTTTAATTTTAATATGACAGTAAAATGAGTTGATATATCTGCTTTGGATGAACAGAGAACCAATTCTGGGGATGAAAATCCTCCACATTTGGGGCCACTGACACAGTGACTTTCTATCTCCATAGCTAAAAAAGATTTCCCCAGAACCAAAGCTAGCTAGCTTTCTGACATTTCCATTTTTCCTTTAAAGATTTGGAATAGAAATATTTCATAACCTGACTATTAGTACTCCTTATTATGGTAGTAGGTTTTAAATTTGATATTTTCTCTGATATCAGCAACTATTTTCTTCCTCAAGGCTGTTTCTTAAAGTTAAGGTCTAATAATATGTTTATGTTACTCTATGTACAAATTCATTTTTGTGTTTAAAAATTTCCAAAAAGATTGGATAATTGAAAGCTCTTTGGAATTTTAATGCAATTCTTATCGGAAAAGTTGCATTTATTTTCCTGGGAATGATGGTTTATCATCATATTAAATGTCTTAAGGTTCTCTGGTTTTCTTTGCAGCTAGTGGAAACAGGTGGATGTATTGATAGTTCATTTACAAGGGGACATTTTTAGCATGGCAGTGCCCAAGGCACCAGGGCAGTAGAGGTAACCAGGAATGATAATGATCAGTAGTGAGACACCTAAGGTCAGATTGCTTAGGTTTTAATACTGGGTCTAGATCTCACTAGCTATGTGACCTTAGGCAAGGTGCTAAACTATACTTCAATCCACTCAACAGATGTTGAAAACACAATGTATGTTTGCTACACTTGTTATTTTTCTATAATCACACAGTGTCATAGAAAACTTGGTATTTTCTCAATAGGGGAAATTATGCTAATCTAGTACTACTTCACATACTATTTAATGATTTCAGTTATGAAGTTATGAAATTTGAAGCCTACTAAAAATTTCTCTCACTTATTTTCTTTGCAGTATTTGTCCTTATTGCATAAGGTAGAGAGACCCTTATTTTTAAAGGAAAATGTCAGAGCAAGATTACATCGAAGTAAATGTATGCAGCATACTAAAAGCGAAATATACTAATATCCTATTTAAAATAAAAGCCAGCATATAATATAAAAAGAAGAACCATAGGTCAGATTCACTGGCCAGGCCTCGCTCTCAGCACAGTTTACACCTGATCTCATTTGATCACCACACCAACTAACCAAACCAGACACCGGTATTTGGTCCATTTTACAGAGGTGGAAACCGAAGCACAGAGAGGTAGGTAAATTTCCCAGGCCACACACAGAGTAGCTGACTGTACCAGGTTTTAAACCCAGGTTAAATCCATCTCTGACCCACTTGAGAACTAAACATCAAATATAAGTCAATTCAGCAAATGTTTATTGATGATATGTTTTCCTCAAGGTTCTAGACAATTCCATTATGCTCTCAGATATGGGGGGGGTAATGAAAGAGAATTTAATATATGGATTTACCTTTAAGGTTCTTAAAGACTCTAGAACCTGACATATAATATCATTTTGCATTAAATTAATGAGATAATACATGCATTTCCTGTATAACTTTGCAAGACATGATCTCCTCTGATGGACTGATGGTCAGCACATGATAATAATATTTGTGTATCTCATCATCAGAGGCAGTCATTACCCACCAATATCACTTAAGTTGGAATGGTAAATTCAGATCGACTGAGCTGTTACTTAAATGGATTACCTGTTTAGATTTTGAGTTAAATTATAAAGAGAGACATCAATGGACATTTTGACGGCTAGGGAAGAACGTTGGTGTTTTCGGTTGGTTGGGACCAGTGTATTTATACTCTGGGAGACGCTAAGCTTTTGAGAGCATAAGAGAGTGAGAGGCACCCAAGCAGGTATTTATCAATACTTTGGCTGGCAAAATTCCTTTACTTTTTTCAAAGCGTTTTCTAGGGCAGTTCTTCTGATTTAGATATTACAGAGTGAGAGTACAGGGTAGTTAAAATGGAGAGACAACTTAAAAATGTTGAAATTCTTAAATAACTCCTGCTTAATTCTTACTATAATTTTGTTATTGGTGGATTTTGTACCCTTTGCAGTTAATGTTGGTTGAAATTAATTGTTGAAATTGTGCAACCACCTAAGCCAGAGGCTGCGATGTTTTCTAGGAGAAGCAAAAATCAGCTATTATCCAAATATTAGGTTTGCCAAATAGTAGCAGATTTTTCTCATTTTCTCTTCCCTATATCCTAGTGAGGATTAATAGTGATAAATATATAATTTAAGCTCTTTTAGCAGAAAACAAGTTTGGCATTGAAGAGTGCTAACATAAAAACTTTTCAGTAAATAAATCATTATTTTTATTATACTCCAGATTTCCTGATGAGAGCACCATTACTGGAAAATATTCAGTGTGTTAAAAGGAGTGAAAATTATTGTTTTGAGCATTTCATTAGATTCTCAATTTCCTGATGGTATCACTGTTCTTGAGAGAATACCGTCCGTAAGAAGAACAGTGTGATTTCAAAGATTTATCAAAACCTTTGTTCCAGAGAGAGTCAAAAGACTTTCTTGTCAAGTAAATACTTCATGACATAGTTAAAAATAACTGTAGGAAAATACTGACTAATACAGGGATTGGGATGCAAATGACACCCAAAGCCATCACTGACAGGGCTTGGCTTTCCGGGTGTTATGTCATAGGATTTTTCATTTCCATCTATGAGATGCCATTCCCTGTGCGGTTTCCGTATTACAGCCGTTTCTCTGCAGCTGTGACAGAACACCGTGTCAGACTCATCTGATAATCTCCAAGTCCCTGTGGACCACGCTGGTGCACAGACAGGAAAGACATATATTTTTGTGTCAGAGGGGGTAATGAACATCTTTCTTTCCACCTGCAATTTTCACTGCAGTTCTTTGTTTGCCTGTTGATCCCAAACAGTTCTTCCCACATGACGTTCTGTCTCACCAGGTCCTTTCTTCTTCCCCTACCTTGCAACACAGGATCACTATGGAAATTTGAAAAGAATATGAAATAGAACTCTGACTTGGTGACATAGAAAAATAAAGATGAAGGTAAATGGTGAGCCCAGTTGTGATATATTATTTAGAAATCTTGCCTTGCTTCCATGAGGCTGTTCTCCTGAGGACCAACAAGAAGTGACAACAGGAGTTGTGGTGATGGGCACATGGAATAGAATCATGTTAAAGATGCTTTTTTTCTCATTTGCCTTTGTGTACTTGCCCAGGGGTCAAGAAAGAAAAAAAAAACCCTTCACCAGCATGACTTATAGTCATGACACTGCTCCAGATAATTGTACCTTGTTGATAGTCGGTCATTAATTATTTGTCAAGAATCATTTGCTATGTGCTTGTTGTTTCTTTTCCTTCTTTGTATGAATGGTGTTCTATTTTATTTCATTAATAATGTTCATATGTGCTTTAACACAGGGGACTTAGAAACAAGGATGCATGCTTATACAGCAGGCAGGTCTGGCTTTTACTGCTAAGGTAGCAAATAATGCACAGGGGGCTTCCCTGGTGGTGCAGTGGTTGAGAGTCCGCCTGCCAATGCAGGGGACACGGGTTTGTGCTCCGGGCCGGGAAGATCCTACGTGCCGCAGAGCGGCTGGGCCCGTGAGCCATGGCCGCTGAGCCTGCGCGTCCGGAGCCTGTGCTCCGCAGCGGGAGAAGCCACAACAGTGAGAGGCCCACGTATCGCAAAAAAAAAAAAAAAAAAATGCACAGGGATTTTTTAAAGCAAGAAACCATCTTTGCTTATATGGTGTCAAAAAGGTAAGAATATATTCATTTTGCCTGTAGAAACCCTAGGTAATTCTGCAGTATAATTAGAACCTTTTCACAAAGATTCTATTGTGTTTATACAGCCATATCATTTACGTAGAACCTGTAAAAATGGATTTTTTTTTTTTTTTTTTGCGGTACGCGGGCCCCTCACTGCTGTGGCCTCTCCCGCTGCGGAGCACAGGCTCCGGACGCGCAGGCTCAGCGGCCATGGCTCACGGGCCCAGCCGCTCCGCAGCATGCGGGATCCTCCCGGACCGGGACATGAACCCGTGTCCCCTGCATCGGCAGGCGGACTCCCAACCACTGCGCCACCAGGGAAGCCCTGGATGTTTTTAATTAAACAATGGAAACAGGTTATCCCTAGGTTAACGGTCTCCAACTTCATTACCACTCTACTTGTTTTGCATTACCCTCCTTCTCCTTTATAAAAAAAATTAGTCAATGGCTCATTTTCTCAAGAATTTGCTCTGGGAAATTGAGGATTCCTCCTACCTAGGTTTTGGTAGCTAAAGTTTCAAGTGCCCTGTTCCATAAATGCCCACATCCGGGATCTGAAGGGATGAGTGGCCTCGTTTTGAATTTACATGTGGGATGTTAGGACTGTAAATGAGGCTGGAGACTATTTCAAACGAGGGCACAGACTCTGCTTTGCGGAGCGCTGTGAGTGACAGTCATCAGAGCGACCACTTACCAGGTGCTGGCGGGCAGGATTATCTTTAACACCAAATAATAAAATTAGGCGATAAAGGTGGAAATATTAAAGACAGCACTTGGGGAATGATGGAAGAGCAATCCAGATGAGGTAAGACCCTCGCTAAAGGTTAACCTGACCAATTGATGAAGAAAAATTAGGACAAGAATAACCACGAGACAGGGCAAGGGTGCCATTATGCACAAATTGAGTGTTTAGGGGAAGACATAAATTGGGAGGAAGGAAAGTCCTTCCTAAGGGCTGTGTTGAGAAGTATCCTTTAGAATGTTTTAATATCGCTTATAGTGATAACTATAACCTGTGATGCATCCAATCAGAGACTAAGAAGTAACTTAAAATTGCTGCTAATGATTTTATTTACTCAACAATGTTGAGATTCTTTGTAATATTGAGATGTAAAAGGAAAATACGAAGTGTGCTGGCATTCTACCTGTTGTTTTTTTGGTAGAAAACAGTAAGTAAAAGAGACAAAAGCTACTGTCCATATCTCTCCCAACTGTGTTCGCATCCTACACTAAAAGCTGGGAATGCTCATGTAGGAAGTTATGAAATAGGGGGCGTATCTCCTGGTTGAGGAGAACTGTGGGTACTGCTCCCTGGGAAGACTGAAAGAGGGCATGTCTTTTGAGGGTAAGCTGCTGCTTGGCCAAAGGGTTATTGATCATCATAACCCATACATCTAAGACAGAAAGCCTTAGCCAGTTTGCTGTAGAGAATGACTCAGGTGCCTTTACTCTCAAAGCATCGAGAAACAGCTGGGAATCCCGCAGCTTGGTCCCTGACCTAAATTGGTTTCATTCCCAGGCTCCTAGTTTCCCTTCTTGGAAGCCTAAAATCAACCTGATAATCAGCATGACAAAAAGACTCAGACGCATACTATAAGCTAGAGGTTCTAAGATCTTGAGTGCTTAATTGTTGCAACCAGCCTTTTCATGTTTTAAGTTTTGCTTGTAAAATAATTATGTACTATAAACTGATGCTAGTGATTTTGAAACTATGGATTGCTATGCTTGTAGGAAAATATGAATATAAGTGAATAGATCTATGTATGTTTTAGAAGCTGCAAAGTTTAATTTTATTTACTTCTCTAGATTTTGAGGCATAATCCTTGCGGTAATATTTGTTTGTTTCTTCAAGAAATACTACATTAGGACTTTTCTTTCTAATTTGTTTTACCCGCTGTGGTGATTGCACTAATGGTGCAAGGGCTTTTACAATTGGAATTCATTCATTCATTCCTTTAATGTCCATTTATGGAGCATCTGCCAATGCCACTGTTTTCGGGACTGGAGGTTAAAGATGAAGGCAACAGGGACTTCCCTGGTGGCACAGTGGTTAGGAATCTACTTGCCAATGCAGGGGACACGGGTTCGATCCCTCCTTTGGAAAGATCCCACATGCGGCAGAGCAACTAAGCCCGTGCGCCACAACTACTGAGCCTGCACTCTAGAGCCCGTGAGCCACAACTACTGAACCCACGAGCCACAGCTACTGAAGCTGGTGCACCTAGAGCCCGTGCTCCGCAACAAAAGAAGCCACTGCAACGAGAAGCCCGCGCACCAGAACGAGGAGTAGCCCCGTTCGCCGCAGCTAGAGAAAGCCGGCGCGCAGCAATGAAGACACAACGCAGCCAAAAAAAAAGGGGTGAATACAACAGACCAAGCCCTTATGGAGCTTACATTCTAGTGAGAGAGAGAAACAATCAGAAAGGAAATAGATACGTGATGTAAAGTCAGGTAATAATCAGAGCTAGGAGGAAAATGCAGAGTCTAGAGAGTGTTGAGGAGAGGCGTTATGTTTGATCCCATCTTCAGGACAGGCTTCTCTGGTGTTGAAACACAGAACTGGAGGGAGGGAAGGAATGTTTTGCGAAGATCCGGGAATGAATCTTCTCAGAAGATTAGCTTCACGAGGCTTCACCTAAAAGCTCACAACCGTACCCTACCTCTAATGTTCTTTCCCTACTTTCTCATGAGTCTGTGTTTTGTGCTTCTATGAATCATTTTGGGGACCTCTACTGTTAGCTTATATTATGTTGATAATAAATTCCTTAGATTGCCACTTGAAGATTTCTCTCTGGTTTTGATGGTGGGTTATGTTCAACTCTTGTTGTAACGTCTGTGATTTCATTTTCTGGGAGGATGGCTTGCCATGAAAGGTAGGAACGGGCACTGTGGTGGGCAGATGTGTAAGGTGGAAAAGGCATGCGCTCACATCACAAAGCTTTTAATTTATTTCCAAATCGGAATTAATCACAAAGCCAGATATGGATTAATGATTGGTTTTGCAGAAGCGGCAATGGGTTAAAAGCGCTAAGAAACAATGTTATAGTCCCCCTCGGACAGATCATCATTCTCTTAGTTTTATTTCATGAAAAAATCCTAGACCAATGAGCACCCCCTTGAATGAATTATACTGTTGGAGACATTAGTATTTTTTTGCAACTGTGTAAATTCTTTAAGTTCCTCTGTAGCAGCCAACCCAGCCCGGCGCAGTGCTCAATTACTTGGAGAAAAATTGATATATTTTCATGGTATGCATAAAGTAATCTGTATTTTCAGGAAAAGAGACTCATAGTGGCCTACCTTATTTGGGAGTTTGCTCTAGAAGCCTTTTGTTGGAATTTGTTAAAAGCTTGGGGAAAATAGCCCAACTCTTACTTAGTTGGAAGATAGATCCAAAAAATGGAGTACATTGTATTTTGTGTATAATCCATGTGTACAAGGTGCCCAAGGTGTGAACGACCCATGAGGAAGCCTTGTGATACGAGATCTTTTCATCTTTAACCAAGTATTGCTTGGCTCTTTGACTCTTGTGGTGATGTACAAATTTCAAAAGTCAGATTGATGTCAAAGTTGAGGAACTTTTCATAGTTCTGTTATCGGAAAATTTAAAAGGTACATCTGTTAGCCTCTGCAATTCTGTCCCATTGCATATGATCACTAGAATTAAAAATGAACTTCTCATGGAAATAGAATCCCAGCACAGAAGTTGAACTTAGTACCTTTGAAATTTAAGGCAGTCACTTAATCAAACAGATTACTTTCTCTGGTTACGGCCGATGGGAATTCACAGGTATTAAATTAGCTTCGGAAGGACTCTCCTATTGTTTCTTAATGGAAAACTAGAACATATGGAGACTTGCACATGGAAAATAAGCATAAATCAAGTAGGTGTAAGACTTACTGAGCGTAGTCTGAGCATTTGTCTTTAGTTTTCTGGGCATGCAGGATTTGTTGCCTACTGAGCTGTGTGATGTGGTTTGCTATTTCATTTCAAAATAATAATGCAACAGTTTCAACATTTTAGCTTTAATCTTCTCTGTAACTAGAGGAACTATTCAAATGCTTTTGATGTGATTGTAGAGTGATTCTGTCTTTTGAGAATGACAATCAGTGCCTTTGTGATTTCACTGTGTAAACTATTTGAAGGGTGGAAATGAGGCAGCGAGGAGCCTGTGATGATACTGAATCGTTTGGGTATGTTTCTGAACAGTTAGGGGCAGAGAGGAAGTACAAAGCCAGACTAGAAAGAGTTCTTTTTACCCCAGGAATTTTTAGACTTTCTGGGTGCATATGGATTTTAGAAAAAAAATTTATTTGGATTTGATTTGGCCTTTGACCTTGATGATATAGAGTGAAGTGTAGTTTTTCAGTCTTCCTGTAGCAGATTTGGGGCATTAAATTGTTCATGTTCACACATTGTTTACAGATACCAAATGTGATGGGTTATTTGTAGACCACAGGCTCAATAAAAGTCCTGGTAAGCGTTTCTAATCTATTGTTACTCCATAGAGGCAAACTGCCTGATCTGAAATCATAGATTTATGTTGTCAGTAGGGTTGAGAGAGTACAATGGGCTGGTTTTGGTCCTATTGTTTCAAAAACTTATTTCAGCATCTGCCTATATTTGCACATGCAAAGAACAGCTGCAAATCTCATTGCCTTTTGAACATTTATTGGCAGTCATTCAAGAATACCATCCTTGGGGCTTCCCTGGTGGCGCAGTGGTTAAGAATCCGCCTGCCAATGCAGGGGACGCGGGTTTGAGCCCTGGTCTGCGAAGATCCCACGTGCCGCGGAGCGACTAAGCCCGTGCGCCACAGCTACTGAGCCTGCGCTCTAGAGCCCACGAAGCACAACTACTGAAGCCCGCGTGCCTAGAGCCCGTGCTCCGCAACAAGAGAAGCCACCGCAATGAGAAGCCCGCGCACCGCAATGTAGAGTAGCCCCCGCTCGCTGCAACTAGAGAAAGCCCGTGCACAGCAACAAATACCCAACGCCGCCAAAAAAAAAAAAAGAATACCAGCTTTTATGAGTTACACATCCAAAGAACACAATGAATGAATGCACGAGTGAATGAGTAAATATATAAACCAACTCATTTGTATAAATGGAAGTTTAAGGGATCGTGGAGTTAATGATCATGAGTTAGAGAAAACCTTGTTTCGTGGATTTGTTTGGTGACGCCTCCATTAAAAAAGTACCTCTCCTGGGGCTTCCCTGGTGGCGCAGTGGTTGAGAGTACGCCTGCCGATGCAGGGGATAGGGTTCGTGCCCCGGTCCGGGAGGATCCCACGTGCCGTGGAGCGGCTGGGCCCGTGAGCCATGGCCGCTGGGGCTGCGCGTCCGGAGCCTGTGCTCCGCAGCGGGAGAAGCCACAGCAGTGAGAGGCCCGCATAACGCAAAAAATATATATATATACCTCTCCTGGAAGAAGACCAGAGAGGAGGCTGTCATAGAAGTACCCCGAAGAATGACAGTGGCCTGATGTAGAATGTTGGTGATGTACTTGGGGTGAGGTGCTTGGATTCTGTGTATACGCAGACGTAGAGATGGCAGGATTTGCTGATGGTGTGGATGTGAGGTAGGGGCGCGCGTGCGCGTGTGTGTGTGTGTGTGTGTGTGTGATTATAAACAAAGATGAATAAAAAGGAAACTCAGAGATGAATGAGATAATAATGGCTTTTCAAATAGAATAGCTAATTTAGTTTGTGTTTTAAAAAATCGAATAAGCGTCTTTGAACAGTGGACATTTAAAACTATTATTATTAAAATGTGTCCAAAAGTTCCAAGATTATTTAAAAATACTGAATAAAAGACAAAATAAAAATATACCTCTCCTGAAAATTTTAGCGACTTATTACAAAATTAAATCTCTTGTTTATTTTATAGTAATTGGTGCTCCCACTAATTGGCCCTCTTGTGTCCTTTAGCGCTGGTGGTGTCATCATTCTGACCCATCACCACTTTGCATCCAACTGCTTTATGGAGAGATACTGCTCGTGGTCTGCCTTAGGGGAAACAAATCAATCAGCCGCAGCCCTCAAACAGATAGGAAACGTTTGTACGTGCTAAGGAGGCTACCACCTCTGCTTCTCATTTATAACAGCCCGAGGTCTCTCCAGGAAAAAAAGAGTGTCTGTAGCGAGTAAGCCATGGGTTGAATTCAAATTTAAGACTTCCTGTCTTTCTAAATTCTTGTTCGGTTTATTGTGTCTTGCCTCCTGCTGTATAAGATACAGATGAAGAGATCATGGTATTCCTGGGGGTTTGAAACTCAGGTTAAACCGACATCAGAAGGGAATTCTCAAATGAATTTTCAGGAAGTGTGTTGACAGTCTCAGAAATTTCAGCTCTAGCAAACACAACGTTCTTTTTCAATTAATGTCAAAACATCAGGGAGCTTGCAGTTTGTTATACTAACATGGTATGTATAGTCTGTGGTTTTCAGCCTGGCCCTGTAGGAGGTGAGGATTAATTGTAGCCAGTTTCTTTGACTACCCATTGAATCATTTCAGAAATAGTTTTTACCTTTTAATTGCCCTGAGGTTATTCTGATAAGAAACCTTCTCTCCTTGGTTTGCAATATGCTGTGACTCCATCCAAAGTTGACTCAGGAAGAAGTTTAGAAAATCTTTCCTGAGGTATAGAAGGTTTTCATTCATTTGCTGGGAGTTTGATGACAAAATATACATATGTGTTCTCTGTGGGAAAAACAGTTGGAAATTGTTTACTTCTGATATGTCTGATGTGCTTCTTTTTTTTTTTTTTTTTTTTTGATGTGCTTCTTAGTATAGCCTAGTTTACATCATTTGTAGAGGATATAGGCCTATCAGTGGTGAACTGTTGGTGGGAAAAGACTCAGAAGTAGTTGCCCTTCTGTGTTTTCAATAGTTACGTGCTATCAGCTTTATGGGCTCTCGATATTCAAGGATCATTTTACATTTTATTTTGTACAGGTTAATTTGAATTTGCATAAGCTAATTAGGTTGTATGTCATCTTTCTGCATTTGTTAGAGTACGTTTGATGATTCAGTTAAGAATGGCCTTAGGGCTTCCCTGGTGGCGCAGTGGTTGAGAATCCTCCTGCCGATGCGGGGGAGACAGGTTCGTGCCCCCGTCCGGGAAGATCCCACGTGCCGCGGAGCGGCTGGGCCCGTGAGCCATGGCCGCTGAGCCTGCGCGTCCGGAGCCTGTGCTCCGCAACGGGAGAGGCCGCAACAGTGAGAGGCCCGCGTACCGCAAAAAAAAAAAAAAAAAAAGAATGGCCTTAGCTGATGCCTTCTGAATCCTCTATCACATTCACGTCAAGTCCATGCTTCCTACCGGCTGCTCCAAGCCAGTGACTAAGTATGGCAGAAAGACTGAGACAGGTGGGAGGCAGGGCTTATCCTGAGGTTGCCTTTGACTTGAGGAGTGCCCGTCAACTTGGCTGAACATTCTTGAGTCGCTCTGCGGTCCAGTAGTGCTTCTCTTCAATGCTCCTTCCTTTCTCTCTCCTTCTGCAGGTAGCAGACTTGCACCGTGATCTGAATCACCTTCTTGCTTTCTCCTGCCTCCTCCTTCAATATGTTTCTTGAATATCTCATCTTGGTGTCTGCTTCTTGGCAGACTCAAAGTAATGCAGATGGTACCAAGAATGGTCCAAAAGCCTGGCAGAAGATGGAGATTTGGGGTTGGCTCACTCACCGCACAGTGGGTGAAGAACACGTTATCCTGAGTGGCGGATGGGGCCTGGGTTATTCCTGGGACTCGGTGGCAGGCACCCTGCAGTGGTGCCTCGCAGGTGCCGTGAGTCAGGCATTTGAAAGGCAGGGGTGGAGGGGGAGACTAAGTGCTCCAAGGACAGCAGAGACAACAGGTTCAGGATATCTTGGGTGGACACGCCCTGCAGAGGGATAATAAAGACTCACAGGCTGTTTAGTAGCAGGTAAAGATTTGTTACTTCCTGAGAGCCTCCAAGGTGACTTACAACAAAGCTGTTTCTCCTGCAGTGGAAGAAGAGATGACTAAAGAATTTATAGTTAGAATCCCAGAGCTTCAGACATGTTTGAATGCTCAGCCAGCGTTAAGTCTGTAACACTAGGGTGAGGTGCATAATTGGGAAAATGTGGGACCTTGAAATACGGGGTGGGGATATCTGGATGGACGCCTCTGAAGGTCTGGCTCTGTAGACACCGTGAACCTCAGAGCTTTCAGGGGGCCCATCCTTCCCTGTTAAGACCTGTGGGGAGATGCTGCAGATGCCTCTCCCCGTAAGGAAATAAGTGTCTACCTTAGGAGCTGTCCTTAGCGCCTCTCACGAGTGCCTGCGTGAGCCACGCTTCTGACTTCCGTAACCTTGATGCTTTAGCATGTGCTCTACATGCATAAGTTAAATACACCTTCTTCTGGTCACCTGCCTTGGCTTCCAGCCTCCCTCATCTTCCCCCTCTCAACCCCTTAGGAGGAGTCCCTTTCTCATACAAACCAAGCAGTCCAGCACCACAGTCGCCACCACCTTCTCTACGGGGCTCTCACGCCCAGGGCCACTATCCACCTGCCCTAATCACTCCAGAGCCAGGTACCAGACAACTAGGGACAGCCCCTCAGCCCCAGAGCCCCCTGAAATGATTTGAAGCAGCATGTCCTTACCCTGCTCTGCCTGTTCCTTCCTGGAGAAACCACAATAAAAGCTCTTGCCCACAATCCCTCCCTCTCCTCTGCCACATGAGCGACCCTAGAGCTTCCCCGTGTGCACTTCCCCATCACCCCCAATGTCAGGGCGTGTCCCCTCCTCTTGGCAATATGAGTAATAATCTGTCTTTTCAATGGCAATCATTTCCTGATCTGTTAGCCTTAACTATACCTCAAATTTTTTATCAATAGGAAATTTGTATTTTAAATCAGTGTCTGGCCAGTGGCTAAGGTGAATCACAGCATGACCAGCTGGAGATGTACACAGTCTGAAAAGGGAGACAGGAGACTCTACACCACAGGAGCTGTAAGAACGAGCTCAGCTGGTGGTATTGCAGAAGCCAGGGGAGCAGCCTGGGCTTGGATCCTGAGGCTGTTTGATCAAGGGGCTCGAATGTAACGTTGAACGAGCAAAAATTCATTGACTTAAGGGCACATACTCAAGCCTTGGCATTTAACACCCTGGCAAGGAACCCAGGCCATGGGATGAAATTATTGCTAGAATAGCTCTTAGAATCCTGGAAAAAAGTGACGGCCAGTCCCCAAGGAAGGGGAAATGCCTGAGCTCCTCTGGCAGACAGCAGAGGAAGGGCTAAGGAGGCTGAGGGGGAGTGGACAGCAGTCACGGATGTTTTAGGTAAGGCCAGGAGACCCCCAAGAGGGCCGGGGGGCACAACGTTCAGGAAGGCATTTATGACTCACTGGCAGTAGGGGCCCAGCAGCACCAAGGTCAGTGGTGGTCCTCCTCTGCAGACCCATAGAAATGGGTCAGTACCATCCACAGGGATGCTGGTGCTCTGGAGCCGTAGAAGCCGGGTGGTGAGTCTGTTGTGATGAGATTTACTTGTGAATGGGGCTCTCTTACTACATGTGCACCAGATGGAGTATTTCTGGAACTCTAGAAGCAGAAGAGTCCCTGGCTTACAACCTGGAAATGACATAGCTTGATTACCACCCCCTGATGCCTCTTGCGTGGACATCCCAGACTTTGTTTTGTTTCTTTTTAAAAAAATTTAATTAATTAATTAATTAACTTATACATTCTTTTAAAAATATTCTTTTCCATTATGTTTTATCATAGGATATTGAATATAGCTCCCTGTGTTGTACAGTAGGACCTTGCTGTTTGTCCATTCTCTGTATAATAGTTTGCATCTGCTAATCCCAACCTCCCCATCTATCCCTCCCCCAAACCCCTCCCGCTTGGCAACCACAAGTCTCTTCTCTATGTCTGTGAGTCTGTTTCTGTTTCGTAGATAGGCTCATATGGGACATCCCAGACTTTGAATGTGTCCTTGACCAAAAATGGTTCAGATGCAGGACACATAAAGGAAGCGGAACCTGTAAATATTTCAATAAATCTAGCTATGTTTTTGCTGAAACTGCCTGATACCTATGGAAAAAAAGGAGTCTATTGCAGGACGATGGCCCATTATATCCATGTGCCTCCAGGAAGGGCTTATTATCCCTGTACTGGCCCTTGTAATACCCCTGTTCTTTCCATCACAGAGACGAATGGGCATGGAGCCACTCTGTACAAGATTTTAAGGGCCGTTAGTGAGGTTTTACTTCCCTGCTTCTCTGGGTGTCTTCACTTCTAACAGCATCCTATCCTCAGTCCTGGAGACTGCCGCTTACTCCTCCACAGCCATAGAACCACACTCAGCATTCTTTAGTGTATCCTTCCTTTCAGACTCACTGTATCTACTATTTGCATCCACTTGGGAAAATCAATAATACATATGGACAGTTGTGCCCAAGGGTTTACAGGAGCATCCTCTTACTTCTTGCAAATACTCAACTCTACCTGAATCATTAGCGACGTCCAGTTCCCTGAGGACTACACGTCTATACAATATACGGCTGATCTGCTTGCTCTCCAGATTGCGAGTCTTGCAGAATTGATGTCTTCCACTTGCTGACACTATTAGTGTACAGGGACACAAAGTCTCTAAGGACAGACTCCAATTTTACCAGAACCAAGTGTATTTTCTTGGCCATGACATCAAACAAAACCTAGGAGTCCCTTTCCCCTTAAAGACTGGAACCTACCCATGACTTTCCTGGCCAGTTAACAAGAGACGACTTAGAGGATTACCTTGGTCGCATAGGGTATTGTAGACATTGGATTCCTGACTTTTCTGGACCAGCTGCTCCTTCCTAGAAGCTAATGAAAGCTGACACCCCCGAGCCCTTGCCTTACAGAGACTCACTAAAGAATGATTTTTACAGCTTAAAGGACTCTCCAGCGATCATAAATCTTTCTTTCTATTTGTACATTGAGACAAGTTTTGCGGATTCTACCTTAACAAGACAACGGATATCTGAGACCCATGGCTATTATAGCTTCACGTTGATTTCATGACAAAAGCCTGCCCTTCTTGTTTGCACACAGTGGCAGCAGCTCAAGGTCAACAGAGGGTCCTGCTGACTTAGTCTTAGGATCTTCACTTAACCCCTGGCCCCTCGCACCATTCAGAGCTGCCTTTTGATAGAAAACACAGGGCCTTTTCCGCTTTCTAGACTGACTTCCTTTGTAATCCTTTATCTCTTACCTGCATGTATTTCTACCATTGCTGAAACATGCTAAAACCTGCCACTCTTCTCACAGAAGGAGCAAGAAACTCATGATTGCCACGAATTTCTTTGGGAGTTTCCTTTGGTTTTGTCTGACCTCCTTGAACCCCCTTTCGACAACCCTGATTGTGAATTACTTGTGGGTGAGTCCTGTTTGAGAACAGAACAAGGAAGCTATCAACCTGGATATGCAGTCAGAACCCCCTAAGACTTGTTCAAATCCAACCCTCTCCGTGACATGAAATCCGTACAAGTTGCCAAAACTGTAGCCCTTACTAAGGCCTGCCAGGTAGCTAGAGAAAAGAGAGCAAATGTCTATACAGAAATGCTTTTGGAGTGGTTCAAGATTTCAGTTTGCTTTGGAAGAAAAAGCACTTCTTAACTGTAGCTGGTCTACTCCAATTAAACAAGCCATCATACAAAAGCAGTTTCGAGAAGCAAAGGTTCACCTTTTAACAGACTAATATACTGAACAAGCTGTGTGAACACATCCAGGCTGCCCACCATGTCCAAAATTCAAAGCCAAGATGCACTCCTGACTATTGGCTCAGGCCTTCAGCCAGTTCCAGAATCCGGCACCCGATTCTGAAATAGCACATTCGTAAAGATCAGATTGTTTGCTCCACCCAGATGACATCTGGTGGCGCCGAGATTATTTGGTCTGCATGGAGATTCTGAAATAGAGTGTCTCAAAAATGAGCTATAACTGTCCAGAGAAAAGAAAATTTAAAAATATCCTAAGTATTAACAGGGAAATCTCAGTGAGATGACACGTCTTTGGTGCAGGTTCCAGCTGTCAAACCCCAAATTGTTTTGAAAACTGTGCAGGTGGGCCAAGGCCATGAGCCCAAACTTTTAGGCCATTTAAAACAAATCTATTAATATCAAATCCATCTGCAAGTGGATTTCATTCAGTTGCTCCCAATGTGATTACGAATACATTCTTAATCACAGAATATTGTCTATTTCTGGTTACCTGGAATCGTTTCCTTTCCGTAAAGTAACTTTTCTGACAGTAGCAAAGCAACTTAGAGATTCTATGTTTCCCACTGGAGTAGTACTCATCTACAGCCATGTAACCAGAACAGTAATTAAGAGACTCTAAGGCTTTGCCTGTCGCCTGGAAGCCTCATTGGTCCTACTACCACCAGTCCTTAGGGAAATCAGGAGCAATGAACGACCCATTGAAAGGGAAACTTGCAAAACTCTCTGTTGCTCTGCTCAAAGCTTTTACTCTTCGCTCCTTTGGCTATTAGGCCCACTGTCACAGGAACTTAGTATCCCCATGTGGTTGGATGCCTATGCATATGGGGATATCACCTCCATCCTTGACTGTGCTTGATCACAGGCCACTGAGCCCAAATGTCGTAGAACCTTAAGGACAAGCTTATTTCCATGAAGCCCACATGGCTTTACCCAAAGAGAAATCATGTGTAGCACTGCATGATGTTCAGCCTGAAGACCTCTTCTACTAAACATGCGACCCGTGAAGGTTGCTCTTAAACTCTTAATGAAAAACACTGCAGTGAAACTCCTAGGAACTGCCCTTGAATTCATGTGTCTGTCAGAAAGACAGCATACACCCACCTCCCAGACATCCATGCCAATGTAAGCTCAGATGCTGAGAATCTCTTGGCTTCTCCAGAAGCAAATGGCATCATAAAGCAGATGTCTTTCTGAAGAGCTTCAGGTCAAAACCCATTAATGCTGGGAGCAGTTGATGGCCATCTCCTTCTCATCTCTTTTCCCCTTTTTTTCTGTTCCTAGCTCTCATTTTCCTTCTCTGTTGGTTTAAGGAGTTTGATTGTAAAAGTGAGATTCTTTAACTTTATACCCCTATTTGTGCCATTTTGGGTAAATCAGTATCCCAGTTCAAAAAGGATCTTGGTTAAAAGGCAATGTCCAAGGCTTACTGGTAATCTTATGTTAATGTCCCTCTCTGGGAGATTGGGATTGACATATATACACTAATATGTATAAAATGGATAACTAATGAAAACTTGCTGTATAAAAAAGTAAATAAATTAAAATTTAAAAATTCAAAATAAATAAATAAAATCATAAAAAAAAAAGAAATTTAAGATCTGGTAAAATGGGGCTGAGATAAGCTAAAGGAATGTGAGATCAGATCTGTAACATCAATTTAAGTTGGAATTGGATATACCTTCACAAAGCTCTACAAAAAAATGAATTCTAAGATTTGCAAAAGTGCCTGCTAGGAGGAAGAAATGGACTCACCCCATCTTCCCACCTGAACCACACACAGCTCTCCCTCAGGCACCAGCGGGAGCTACCTAAGGGGTGCCTTGTGGTGAAAATGTAATTAACCTTGTTTATTTCTTTCTCAAGTCATCACAACCAATGAGATTGTTTCCCATCCAGGCTCCCAGCTGAATGAAATCCATGGATTATAAGCTTAAATCAGTATTTTGGTTTAAACTTTCTAGTTCTCAGCCCACAAGATATCTCAGGGCTTGGACCTCATCCCAGGGATGGAGACGTTTTTTTTCCTTTTAAATTAATTGATTGGATGTAGGTTGAAGGACGTGTGAACAGACCTCTTCGTGTAAAATAATGAAAGCGATACTGACCCTGCCTCTGAGGTTGCTGAAGAATGTTAACAGGAGGTGATTACAAAAGCCCAAAGGCACAGGGGCCTCATATGAATTCTAAGAGGCCTCTTTTACCCACAAAAAAGCAGGAAAATATTTTAATCTTCCTGAGTGCAAAACAGATCTGATTTTATCTCCTCAAGGCAAAAATAATCTCATATGGCCATAAATATGCAATATGACTTTCCTTTTGCTCCAGCTAATTGCTGTGGAATAGATGAGCTATTGCTTACATGGATGGAAAGGTAGAATGAATTGTATAAAAAAGCGCTAGTTAAAAAAAAAAAAAGTCCCTCTATCCTCATTGCTCTGTTTTCTGCAGCAGCTTTAATGCTTTGGTGCAGCCACTCACTCAACAAATAATTGGAATTCAACTGCAAAGAAAAAGTCATAAGAAGCCCTGATGGCCGTCAGCAGCAAAGAGGTTAAGACTGCTGTTGACCAGTGGTGTAGATCAGGAATCCCGGGAGAAAAACAAAACAACACAGATACAGAGAATAAACTAGTGGTTGGGAGAGTGTGGGAGGCTGGTGAAATAGGTGAAACAGATCAAGAGGTACAAACTATCAGTTATATAATAAATGAGCCACAGGGATGTAACGTAACGTACAGCACAAGGAATATAGTCAATTATATTACAGCTTTGTATGGTGGGTAAAGTATAAAAATATTGAATCACTATATTGTACAACTGAAACATAATTTCGTAAGTCAACTATACTTCATTAAAAAAACACAAAAGCCAAAAAAACAAGGTATGGTCAAATGTTGGGACTCGGAATCCCCCTGGACCCAGAAGGGAAGCTGTGAGAAACCTTGAATGTCTGAAAGCTTCCACTTTGACCCTCGTATGACTTTAGTCCCCACAACCACTCCTTCTCTCTTTTTTGTCAGTCCTCACATGAACTTAGTGCCCAGGCATGTTGATAAACCTAAATTGCTCAATCAAAATCTCTCAAACTACAAAGATAATTCCTTTCTCTTTTGGGTCCCGTCTTCAATGAACCATTCCTGAAACAAACTGCGATTCTGTGGTCCCCTCTTTCTAAAGTTTTATATCTCTTTCTTCCTTCTTCAAAGCAGCACATGCACACACACACCCCTCCCAGAACCTCAGGGTCTGCCTGGAAGGCTCTCTTCGTTGCCTCCGCTCTGCCTTGCTGAAGTAACTCCTACTCATTCTTCAGTTCTCAGGATCGAAAAGGTCACATCCTTAGAAAAGCCACCTCCCTGATCCGCCATTATGTGCTCTTTTCCTTATGACACATATGCTAATTTCCCCTTGCCTTTCAGTGTGATTATTTGATTATTATCTTTCTTCTCTAACAAACTATAAGATTCCCAAGGGCAAGGACTGGATTGGATTTGCAACCATTTTCTCTCCTGCCGCTAACCACGTTCTTGGTGTGTTGTAGCCTCTTGGTAAAGTGTTTCTTGAAAGATAAAGAGAATGAAATGGACAAAGTAATAGGAATTAATTCGTTCATAAAAGTAGGCAGGGATGATTTCACCGATGGGACCAGAAGATTTCAAATATCTAAACTCCACGTTTCTGCATTCTCTCTAGCAGAAGCGGAAGTGTCTTCACACTGGGTGATGGAACTTACTGGGTATTTCAGGTTGCCCTCATATGGAAGCATTTTCTTTTTAGGTTTGTGAATGCATATAATCAGGTAACCCTCAGATCTTGATGCTCTGAGAGCTCAGACTATTTCGTTAGTGGAGGAGAAGGCGGAGGAGGAAGCAGCTTTCATAATGAGAAATATTTACAGCAGGACAAATTTTATTTCCTTACTGTATTATTGTGGAGGTAGTTCAACTTTGTTTCGTTATACATCTAGAGTTATTATAAGCTCCAGTTTGGCTGAAAGATCTGATTTTTGCCTAATTAGGCAGGGCCTCCATTAGTGTGTGATGTGTTTTTCACGCCCTTTTAGAGGGAAGATTGTGAACTGTCGAAACATGGCTCTAAATGGAAAGATAATGTCAAAACTTCTCATAAAACACTGTAGGATATTTCAATTCTCTTAGCAAGAAAGAGCACAAATTTAATTATCGATCAAAACGCCTTCTGCATCAAGTGGAGAGAGGTGGGTATTGGAAATCCTGTGGTGCTCCTTATTTTTCAATATGACAAAAAACTAGAAACGTAAATATCCAAGGAATCCAATTTATATTTGTTCCCATGGTTTCTAATATGTAGGAATGCTTCACACAGTTCTATCTGAAAACGAAAAGGTTAATGAATTTCCTGACAGTATGCTAATATATTTAAGCCTATTCTTATGGCCTCAGGTAACCCTCACAAACACACACGTTTGTAACCCATGGGGTGCTGGTAATTTACTGCCAATACCACACTTACTAGCAGTGAGGTAACACATTGTTACATGTCACTTGATTATGTCATGCCTGGCGTTTCAACCGTCTGGAAATAGATCCTTCCATAATACCATCACATGCTAAGCCCAGAGGTGGGAAAACCAATATCAGGACAGAGAATCTTCCTTTCACTTTTTGTCAGTGAATGTCCAATCTGTAGAATAAAACCTAATCACAGCATTGCTACCATCCACTATTTTCCTGTGGATAACCTTTAATTAATAGAAGCTAGTTCTGCTGCTTTTAACATTTGCTTAGGTTACCAAGAAAAATGGCACGAGTCCATTCTCACATTAATCAGTATGAACTAATCTATCATGTGACCAAGTCATGGGGTCATGATGGATGACTGAAACCCTATCAGCTTCAAGAATGTGGCTCATGGTACATTCTACATCCTTCACTGGAGGGTAATCATTTGTACAGACAGCTCATGAGAAATTTTTTGAGTTTAGTGAGTGAAAATGTTCCCAAAGCAAGATTGTTGGCTTTACTTATGTTTTTTTTCTCTTTTTCTCAAGACCCAGAATGCTTGAGACTATGTATCTGAAAAATATTGTATTATGGAAATATTCTTATACCTAATTTTTCAAGTCTGAAAGAAATTTCACTTACCAGCTTGCCCCAATAACTATGTTTGTCGTAAGCAGAATGGTTTGTCAAAGATGTCTACAACCTAATGTCCAGAACATATGAATATGTTATGTTACATGGCAAAAGGGACTTTACAGGTACAATAAAGTTTATGGACCTTAAAATAGGGAAATTTTCTTGGGTTGTTTGGGTGGGCCCAATCTAATCCCACGACCTCCTAAAAGCACAGTGTTTTCTCTTCCTGGAATCAAACGACAGATGTGGCAGAAGGAGAGTGTGGTAAGGTGTGGAGGGGAAATTTGAAGTACGGGAAGTACTGGACCCCACCGTTGCTGCTTTAAAAATGAGGGAGCAAGCATGTCAAGGGATGTAGGAGAGACTCCTGGTAGACAGCCAGCCATGAAACGAGGAACTTAACACTAGAGCTTCTAGAAACTAAATTCTGCCAACACCCTGCATCAGCTCAAATCAACTCTTAAAATCTTTAAGATCTTCCCCAGAGCCTCAGAGAGAACACAACCCTGACCACACCTTGACTTTGGCCTTGAGAGACTCCAGCAGAGGACTGCGCTGGACCAGGAATTATTGCTGATGAAACTGGGAGATAAAACCAGATGCTGTTTTACGCCACTGAATTTGAGGCAATTAGGGTGGCGATAGAAAGCCAGTGCACGTTACAAGATAAACTGAGGTGTATTCAAGATTTTAAGAGTTTATTTGAGCACAAATAGATTGGAATAAGGCCGTGCAAAAGCGGACAGGAGCCAGGGGAAAGACTTCTGTAGAGAAAGTGCAGAAACAAAGTAATGAAGTTGTTGACCGGCTGGAGCTTAAAGCTTAGCTGGCTGGCTGTGATTAGGTGTCCTTTGCATTTTGATTTTGCGACCTTGAGCCATTTACAGGCTTAGATTTTTGTTTCCTTACACAGGCCACCCCGACATTAGAGCCACCTGAGCCCAAGGGCCTCCTTGATTAATTAAAAACACAGTATTCTTGCCATTTTAAGATTTAATGGATTAGGTGTCTGATTCAATGTATGGATGTATAAAATATTTTATGGAAAACATCCATCCACATATCTTGTTGTTTCCAGGGTTCATTTTCCACAAAATGTTGTAATCTCTCAGTGGAAAAAAAAAAAAACCCGAAAAATAGAACCTTAGAAACTAAACGCTTTGAACTCTGTTGAAAATCTTGAAGAAATATATTCCGAGATAGTTTTAAACTTGGCAAGACGTGTCCTTCCATCTTTGCCTTTACTTTCTTGCCTAACCAGGCAGAAAAACCCTCCCTGGAAAATTGGGAGCCATAGGTAACTCTGTCATGCTTCCATTCATTTAACACCTGCTGCTGCACCAGTCCTGTGCTCTTCTTATCTCCGCGACAGGTTTTGCCCTTGAATATTTTGTTCAGTGGAAGTATAACAAGAGGCAGGCTGTTGACAAAAAGGATTACTGTTTTTTCTGAACGGTCCTTTTTATTTAAAACAGAGCTGCAGGGAAGAGAGGGATTCTTTGGCCCGATTTCCTTGCAATCCCACGGGGCCGAACAGAGCTATCTTTAAGATTAGGTGCACATGACCCACGAGTGCCCCTCCTTCTTATTGTACTTTGAATTCGCAGTGCTCAGTAAAGGTTTGTAGAATGAATGAATCATGACAGTCATTATATTGTAAGTTTGGGGGGCTATGTCACTGACTGCTGAAGTCCAATTTTTATGCAAAAATTTCCCCATAAACTTGTGGCAGCCCGCAAGTGCATATAATAGCTAGTGTCATTCGGAGTACCATATCTGTACATCAGAGGAGGGCGGCGGTCCTGTATTTCTTACCCTTAGAAACCTGCTTCTGCTCCGGCTCTGCAAACAATACACAGACCTCTGAAGTGCAGGATTTATTCTATGGCTGAGGGACCAGTGACTCTTTGAGCAGCCGTTTCCCAGGTTGTGGAGAGGTACAGTGATTTGCTACCGCGGGGAGACTTGCACTGCGATTGTGCTCTCAGGACATCTAACTCATAAGCTGTGCCCCGAGATAACCAGGGTGATAGATCTGTAAAACCAAAGAATCCTACCAGCTCAAGAGCTAGCAAGGATGCACAATGCATTTCTTTGCACAGGAATAATTTAATTCTGGAACATACACATCATGTTAGGGTTTCCTGATATTAAGGAAATAGATATTTCTTTTGGAAAACTTTGAAGCCAGAGTTCTAATGTTCTGGGAAGAATAAACTGCGAAACTGGGCTTTTTGATTTTACCAGAGTAGCTTTCTTCAAGGAGTAAAGGAGAGACTCCCTTGGATGGTTAGATAAGAATTATCTTCTATCTTCTATATTCTTTATTTATGGTTCTTTCTTTCTCATTCTAACCCAGAAAGCTTAAGAATATGTATCTTAAAAGAATTACGTTATGAAAATATTTAACCTAATTTTTTAAATTTGAAAGAAATATCATTTATCAATCTGTTATGGACCTACTGTAAAAATTTTTTTGTTATGGGCTGAACTGTGTCCCCCTCAAAAATTATATGTGGAAGTTCTAGCCTCCCAGTACCTCAAAAAGTGACCTTATTTGGAAAAAGGGTCATTGCAAATATAATTAGTTAAGATGAGGTCACCGTGGAGTGGAGTGGGCCCTTAATTCAGTGTGACTGGTGTCGTCATAAGACGGGGAGTTTTAGACACAGGCACACATGCAGGGAGACAATGCCTTGTGAACATGAAGACAGCCTGGAACGGCTCCTGTCCTCACATCCCTCAGAAGGAACCAACCCTGCAATACCTTGATGTGGACTTCTAGCCTCCAAAACTTTGACATTTCTGTTGTTTAAGCCACCGTTTGTGGTGCTTTGTTGTGGCGGCCCTAGGAAACCAATACACAATTTTTAAAAATCTCTTTTCAAGTTGCTGCCATAACTATATGTGTGTTAGGCAGGATGGCCTTTAAGTTATCGGGTGCTCTGTCTTCTATATCGTCTGCGACTGAAAATCCAGGAGGCTTAGGGAACCCCTGGATATTATGGGGTTTGAAGTAAATATCTACCAAAGTCCAAATGAGAATTTTATCTTCTATTATTACCATTATTTATGTGGATTAAAAAGCAAGATTAATTTTATTTGATATTTCAAAACATATTGAGGACAGTGCAAGATTTTTATATTGGTCAATTATGGGTCAAAAAAAAAGAAAAAGAGAACTGCTTCTTAGGGTTAGTTTTTCATGTTTTTAAAAGGACTAGATGGATAGAAAAACGACTCCACTGTTTTAGGTTGCATTTAATACTCTATAGGAAATCAAATTACATATAGGCAGAGACCTATATGTTTATAAGATTGAACAGTATTTGTGAAGTTTTTTGTTTTTAATTAATTTGTTTAGAGGCTTTTCAGAGCGACTGTTTTTTCTTAATACCTGCACCTTGTTTATTTTTCCACATTGATTTTTAAATGCTTCTAACATTTTACATTTTCTGCCTTGTATTCTAAGCCCAGTAATTTCCTGTTTTTCCTCTTCTCTCTCTGTCAAATTGGCTGTTATTTTCAAGTCACTGACCCACACACTTACACATGACCCTTTTACATTTCCTCCATGCCTAAATGTATTTTTCTCTTACCATAAACCCGAGACACATCTTTTGAAGCACATAGAACGTCTTTTATGTCAGGAAGCCAGTTTCATGCCCCCATCTTTGACATTATAGAATGCTAATAAAGATCCCTCCGTGTGTGTGCTTGTGCATGGCTGGGTGTGTGTGGACAAGTGTTGCGCTTTAAGAGCATATTCTTTTAGTGACATCTGATTTCAGTACTTTGCCTTTTATGAGAAATGATTGAACACAGTCCTTTTAAGCTTTATTGGTTCCTGATTTTTTTCAAATCTCAAGTTGTGTCAAAATCATTACAGAGATGGGCTTCCCTGGTGGCACAGTGGTTGAGAGTCCACCTGCCGATGCAGGGGACGCGGGTTCGTGCCCTGGTCCAGGAAGATCCCACATGTCCCACATGCCGCGGAGCGGCTAGGCCCGTGAGCCATGGCCGCTGAGCCTGCCCGGAGCCTGTGCTCCGCAACGGGAAAGACCACAACAGTGAGACGCCTGCGAAGCCAAAAAAAAAAAAAATCGTTACGGAGAAACTGCATTACTTTTCGAGAAAAAGAGTCCATGTCTGTATACTTGTTTTTCCACCATTTTCTTAGTTTGCAAAGTTATGAATTTATATTTATCTTTTTTTTGTCAAGCTGAAGACGGGTCTTGGAGAGCTGTGGAGACATGCCCTCAAGTCCAGCCTCCAGGTTACGAGGTACCTGGACGATAATTCTTCCATGCTGTGTACAATCTCCTCCTACACAGCTCCCTGCGGGGTTTTATGGAAGGCTCTAGAGGTCAAGGCTGCTGAGCAGGGAAGCAGAGAGCTCTCTTTGCCTTGCCATGCTGTGGTAAATTAATACTTTGGGAGTTATATAAAGGAAGCTTTGTGGACATCCCACTGATACGAGAATTAATTCATTACTCGCAGATTATTAATACATGCTCAGCAAATAGGTTTTTAAGATTGTTAAGAAGAGGAAAGTATAGTGGCTAATTAAACTTCCCATTTACTTTGTAGATTTCAGTTTGTAATTTTCAAAAAAAGTGTGTGATGTGGCCAAAAAGGTCTCTTTTAAAAAAAAAAAAAAAGATTTAAAAATTGAGAATTTTATAGAATAAAATCACTCTATCAGCCTCATTGTTTTGGTGCCAGAGAAGAGACAGAAGAGCAGATTTCAATTTTCATGGTGCTGTCGCAAACGGAAGCTGTCTAAAAAAGAATTGACCCAATTCCTCAGGTTTTGTGAATGTCTCTTTTAAAATTCTGAGATCTCATTTTACATGGGAAAGAAAAGATATTATTCATATGCAAAATAAGGAGAAGAAATAGTTGATATAAATTTACTCAGTCTGATTAGAGACCCACTTTATCTTTTAGCTGCATTTAGGATTTGAGCCTTTAGTTCCCCTCTCTGTCATTTATTCCCCTGAGACTCCAGCAAGACTGTAGGTCCATGGCTGGTCTTTAGGACATCTTTGAATAAATTAGAACAGGCTCCCCCTCTGGGTGGATGCGGGTACAGCGCTTGAGGCCTTTGTGAGAAGAAAGCACCCCTAGAGCAGCATCCTCCAGCTGAATGGCTTTGCCGCCAGTTTCTTAGCCCCCGGTGTCCACTTGTGCATGGGGGCCTTTGGGTTATGCCTGGCCGGCCAGTCATACCATGAATTTGCATGTTGGCTATACTACTGTTAGGCCCATTCTCCTATGTTGCCGCTAACCTGCTTATTCTTAAGAAAAACGTGTGACGGATCTACAGCTTGGGAATCAGAGCTCCCGTTCGAATCCTCTCTCAGGAGAAAGAGCTCAAGTGGAAACAGACCTATTTATAAATCAGCAGAGGAGATCCATGTCAGACCTCAAGGATCATCAAGCACACTAGGGAAACCAAGAACATGAAAGAGAAAACTGAAGAAAAATGAACAACAGAGCTGATACCGGGGAGATGGAAATAATATAGAGAATGAAAGACAGCTCAAATAAAACAAACCGACTTAAACATTTCTTTCACTAACATATCCAGAGAGATGTAAGAAGGTACCACAACGAATGTAAAAAGGACAGAATGGTATGGAACATGAATAATTCAAGAACTTCAGTTCAAAGAAATTAAAAAAATTAAATTTGAGTAATTTCCCAGAATGTAGGGCAACAAGATAAAAAATGAAACTACCAGACCATCGTGCAGTGCGGATGTGGAATGGAATTTATTGAGGGGAATTTTACCATGTGAGAAGTAGCCGAGGGTGTGCATCCCCCTACCTCTCATTGTCCACACCTAGGCCAGGTGTAGGTGGTCTGCATTATGATGGTCAGGAGTCTGGCGAGAGGGGCTGTCCCCTAACACCCCATGCATTTATGGGTGCAGCAAGGGGACATCTGGGTGACTTCGTAACGGGGGGATCTCCCTGGTCATGTAAGGGTCTTGCTAGGAACGAGGGTCCTCAGGAGACCACTGGCTGTTGTCATGCTGTTTCTCTGTGGAACTAACTCTGACGTCCTAAGCCTGTTCTCTGCAAAGCTATCAGGGCACAGGAAGTAGACCTCCAGGGTCATTTAGGTGTCTTTCCTCAGAGACATTGATGATCAGGAAGTGCAGAACATCTGACTACAAGAATTCCAAAATGATAGGGAAGAGAACATGGATAAGAGCACATTCACAAAGGCATTAGAAATAACAATGATTTCTTAGTGCCGGAGATGGATTCAAATCTTCATACTGAGAGTCTAAAGAATGAAGAAAGTGAATGTAATCCCTGACTAAGCATGTCCTCAAGGTTTCTAGAATAACAAGGATAAAGAGAAGTTTCTAAAATCTTAGGAAGAAAAAACAAACAAAACAAATCAGATTACCTAGAGAAATTAGAATCAGACTGATAGCACACTTTTACCTCCAAAATGCAGTGTTGGAAGATAATAGAGGAATACCTTCAAAATTCTGAGGAGAAATTCTTTGGAACCCAGATTCCAAATGGAGATAAATTATCAATCAAGTGTGAGGCCAGAGAAAACATAATTTCAGACATTTGAGTGTTCAATACATTTATTCCCCCCGTGCTTTTGCTTAGAATGTTAATTAAGTACTCCAGCAAAATGAGATATAAATCAAGATGTGGGCCTGGGATCTAGGAAAGAATGGATTCATCCCAGATGAGTTAGTGAGGTGGTTTCCAGAATGATAGCACATAGCAGTAATTGGATTCCAGATTGGAGCAAGAAGATGGGGCCTCCAGGGATAAAGGACAGAGAACTCCACTCAAGAAATGATATGATTGAGGGTCAGAAAAATTAGAGCCACACAAAACTCCAGGAAAAGATAAATGGCAAACCAAAAGCTGTGGTCCAAGTACAAAGCAAACTAGAACGCGTCACAGTAATAACTCCCTGATGGTGGATAGCAAAAGAATAATTCATCTGACATTTTCACTAGGAACTTTGTCTTTGAGGTGTCCCAGGGTCATGACATTGGAATGTAGAAAAGGAAGTGGCATCCTCACATACTAAGTGACCTGAAGAGTGAATATTCATACAGTCATAATAATGTAATTCTGTTTATTGGCCTTTCAACTTTTAGAATCCACCTATAAAGAAAGCACAGAGAGCTTGATCATGGTTAAAGAACAAAATATCCATGTCTTCAGCTCTGCAAGTCTGAAAGTCCAGCTCTGCAGCGAGCAGATGTGAGAAGGAGTTGTATGGATGGTGGAAAGTATGGTGAGGGTGCTAATAGTCTCACCTTACAGAGTGAAAGTTGACTGATACTGTCAAAAATTGATGAATGAGAAATATTTAAATATATTATTCAAAACTACTCAGGTAATTAATAGAAAATTTTATATAATTATAACTTTACAACTGTATAAAAAGAGCTATCTGAGTCAGTATAATGAGCAGTATACTTACTTTTATAATGGGATATCAAAAATATTGTTAAAATTGGGAAACGATGGTATAAATATATTCCTTCATTTTTTTGTACTATTAGAAGATTTGAAACAGAAAGAGTTAAGAGTTTGCCTCTGATGAGTGTTGGGATGGTGAGCTTTGGGAAAAGATGGGGGAAAGGAATACTACTTTTCATCATGAATCCTTCTCTACCACTTGATTTATTATTATGAACATATATTTCTTGATAGAACATGAAAAATCACTTGAAAATACTTGGAGTATAAATAATTCTATAAACGTGAAAACAATTTGGTTATTTTTTAGAAATGTGTCTTACTGAGTTTATATTCCTTAATATTATTTAGCATATTATTATATAAATACACAATTACTCTGAAATATTCAACCATATTGATGAAATAAAAGTTCCTCTTAACTCTCATCCAATCCTGTTCATCACACTGGTAACATTCTGTCATCGGTCCTTTGAGACCATTTTATACACACTTATATTACACATATATGTATGTAGGGGAGCTCCTACGATTTTGTTTTATTTTAGCATAAATAGACCTCTAAATATTGATATGCAACTTCCTTTGAACCTTGCTGTATGTCTGAGAGAGATTTTCATTAGTATGTTGTCTATTTCTGTTTTGTATATAAGTTCGTTTGCATCATTTTTTTTTTTTAGATTCTACATATAAGAGATATCATATGATATTTGTCATTCTCTTTCTGGCTTACTTCACTTAGTATGATGGTACTAAGATAATACCACCTCTGGAACTTGAGGGCTCTGAGGTGTGAACATATAAATAGCTTTTATTACATAGACCAGCAGGGAATTTGTGCTAATAGAGAAAAGTTCTATTTCATTTAAGGAAGGGGGTTAGAGAGAAATGTTATTGGAGAAATTTAGGATTTTTGGAAATATTTGAGATTCAGAAACTTATAGGGTAGTTATGAATACACATTAGAAATTTTCAATTCAGGTTTTTAAAGATAGTGACATGGGAATGCTGTGTTTGAATAAAAAAGCAATTTGACCTCTCTCTGTTTGTTTTTTTTTTTTGACCTCTCTTTTGGTATTTATTGTGTTGACTTTCTGTAATTGTCAGGGGGTACAACAGACATCTCTGACCATTTCAGTCCTAACTTTGCCCTCTTCTCTAAGCCTTGTCCCATCCAGGAATATAACAATTGAGGTATATTGGGTTGAAGTGTGGGATGAGATATAGGTGTCTTGATATATACATTTACAAGGTAATGAGTTGTTTTTTTTTTAAGGGCTAAGGGTTTACAATAAAAAAAAGATTGTGTGAAGATAGCCGCTCTCCCAATGTGAACAGCTCTGTGAATATAGTCACATCAAAACAGCTCTGTCAAAATTTCAAGCATTCCTGTTGGAATATAAGATAGGGTCAGTGGACAGGAATGAGTTAAATCAGCTGGCTTACTATCTTTATTCACACTTTTTCTACAGTGGGATTGGATGTTGGTGGAAAAAGGAAAAAGAAAGAAAGAAAAGACAGATGACTTTGTCAATATGATAACTGGACTTCCTGGGAAATATAATAGATCAATGATATTTACTAGAATATCCTTACCTGTGGAATGTTCTTAACAGAATGTCTCTATTTAAAGACTGCTTAAAGTAAATAAGTTCCTAGAAATAATGTCATGTAAGCTGGGGTATAAAATGGATATGTTTCACAAACTAAACAACCCCACTGTGAGGAAACAACTTCTAAGTATCTTGTTTACTTTGGGACACAGGACACTTGTTTGTGGCAGGAAGGACTTGGGAACTACCCTTAAAGCCCCAGATGTTTTACTTAATCCTCTTGATTATCTGTATCTTTGAAATTATTAAGTAATACCTGTTAACGAATAAGGTCTTTGGTTCACTTGAGTCTGAAATGACAATATTATCCTGTGTTTGCTCAGGCACTTGTGTGAGTGTCTGTGGTTTCAGAAGAGGCGTTTTTGAAGAGTTGAGTCTAAAAGCTGAGCAGAGGTTATTACCAGGAGGGCACAGGTGGATAAAAGGAGCATGGGGCTTCCTTGGTGGCACAGTGGTTGAGAGCCTGCCTGCCGATGCGGGGGACACGGGTTCGTGCCCCGGTCCGGGAAGATCCCACATGCCGCGGAGCGGCTGGGCCCGTGAGCCATGGCCGCTGAGCCTGCGCGTCCGGAGCCTGTGCTCCGCAACGGGAGAGGCCACGGCAGTGAGAGGCCCACGTATCGCAAAAAACAAAACAAAACAAAACAAAAAACTGTGGAAGTCAATGAAGGAATCCACAAGGAAGGAGTAGAATAAAATGGGCAAAGCACTCTTAGTTTACTGTCTAATTTGTATGGTCTGTGTATCACTGGATTCTTCAGGACTCTAATTAAGCTGAACTTATTTTGGTCCTCCTATTTAAAGAATACATAGAATTAACTTCCTGGGTTCCTTTGAGGATCAGCATATCAGTAGTAAAATGTGATGACGTCTAGTTTCCATAAGAGAGAACTCGTGTCATGTGCGATGATGGTATGATTTCCTTTATTCTCATTATTCTAATGAATAGGAAACCCTGCTGCATGCAGTGAAGGTGATGAGAAAGCCTCACAGGAGGTACCGTTCTAGGTGGTTTCTGTACGCCAGAGGTTTTATGGCAGGAACCAAATCACATCTACATATTATTATATCTTATCATGTGTACTCAATAATTGTTTGTTATACAGAGGAAGCTGTGCCTGTGTGAAATCCTTTATTTTCTTTTTAGAAAGGGGGATATATATGCTAAACATGAGCTAAACCCTTTTACTGTTATTATTAATAATATCAAGGAATATAAATATCTTAGCTTCCAGAAAATTGTTATTGCATATGAGTAGCTAAAAACTATTGTACAATATAGTGCCATTTCACCATTTTATGAGATTCCTTTATTGTGAAGTTGAGGTGACTGCTAGCTTTATTCAAGTCAGTGCAGTATTGGATTTTCATTACAGATTTTCATTTTCATGGGTAATCATGTTTTTTCACAATGCAACACTGTTCATTTATTACTTAATTTTCATTTTTGAGCTTTTGTTGTCATACATATTCTAAAGTGAATAAGTTTAAAGAAAGCCTCTTGTGACTAAAAATTTCTTATACTTCAACCTTTTGAAAGCTTACATAAACATTACATGTCATCGCGTTATGATATTGGCGCGTGGGGCACTTTTGCTTTCCTTTCCTTTCTATATTTTTTGTTAGACATGATGAGAATTTGACACACAAACTAAAATTCATAGCATGGAGAGAAATGAGTAACAATGAACTAAACAAGGACAGAATGCTGGAATTAAGGTATTACACATGGCAGAGCATTTCAATTATAGTGTACTTTGCTTAAAATTTTTCCTGGGCTTCCCTGGTGGCGCAGTGGTTGGGAGTCCGCCTGCCGATGCAGGGGACATGGGTTCGTGCCCCGGTCCGGGAAGATCCCACATGCCGCGGAGCGGGTGGGCCCGTGAGCCATGGCCGCTGGGCCTGCTCGTCCGGAGCCTGTGCTCCACAGCGGGAGAGGCCACAACAGTGAGAGGCCCGCATAAGGCAAAAAAAAAAAAAATTTCCTACCTTAGGAATTGCTTTTTTATTTTTGTGTCTCTGATGATCTTGATATTTCCTTGGCTGGTATTTATTGTTTTATGTTGTATCCTTGCTTTACCTGGAGATGTTTATGGTGTAGTTCTCAACGGTTTCCCCATTATTGAGAACTTTTTCACTGGGAATAAAATTTCATTTCATTTAAAAACCAGTCGGTTTAATGCAGTCTTATAATGACTTATCACTCAACAGCAGCGTTTTGGAGAAAATGTTAATTATATCATGAAACTTCAATTATCATAATGATGGTAACACTTGAATTTTCATTTTTAATCCCTTCAGTGAGTTAACTCTTTCTGTTATGACTCTGTGATGTAAGGTGGTTGGCCTGTGAATTACAAAACAGGCCTGGTTTTAACAGAAATTAGCCCCATGACTTTGGATTCATCTTGGAAACTGTCTCACCTAGGTTTATTCAACTGTCTGTGGAAGGAATTTAACTTCCCTCGAGCTCAAAATTTCTGACACTAATTTTCATGTTTGCTTTGTTTTCTTTTTTGTCTCCTCTGTCCCCTATTTCCCACTCTTTTCCTTTACCGTTTTCCATGGTCCAGTCCAAGAGCTCACCCTGAAGCCAGCACTTTCTCTGCAGACACTAAGAATTAACAACCATGGTACAGTTTGATATCACTCTCTCAATTGTTCCTTTGGGGATTTACAAAGACAGCCCTCTTTGTGTGAGCTGTAAAAAGAAGTGCTAAACTAGTAACCCTAAAAATATATGCTAAAAGCCTAGAATGAAAATATTGTTTTGAATTTTAAATATTAAAAATGCTCTGGATTTATTGTGCCTTTGAGGCTGAGTGAGATTTGTGCAGCCTGATTTTATATGTGATGGTGCTATTTTTGTCAGTTGACACAACATGATAACATCTTTTGATGGAGGTCCATGAAACTGTGGGTTGGAAGCCTTTAGGGGGTCACTGAAAGAATTACAGTCCCTTAAATGTCAACAAAAATGAAAGGACACTGTCGTTTTCTATTGGTATTTATATATCTACCTGCACTTGGGGGAGATTTTCTTTTCTATGCCCTCTCATCCTTCCTCAAGAAATTTCTGCAAAAATAAGCAAATACTTTTTCAGTATGAGGAGCATGCTTGTAGATCTCTTTGTACAATGTGAATGTAAATACTAGAAATGAGAGCAAATGGCATAAATATAAAAGCATTTAAAATATAGGTGGGGAAAAACTAGCTATTAATATAAAGAAAGAAATACAAAGAAGAAAATCTGTACTGATGGGTCAGTGCTGGCAGGAGACAGCTGCCTGTCTATTACTTTATATTGAAAGAAAAAAAATTGAAATATGAAAACTTTTTGGAAAACTACATTCCATTTGTAGTTGGAGAACAGAATTTCTAACCTCTTTTGCTTGTGAGGATCCAGAGAGATTCAGTGTAATGTAAAGAATTTGGTCTGCATATCTTGATTCAGTGAAAATTTCATCACATGCTGGCTGCAATGATAGGCAAGATACTAACTCAAAGACAAACCTTAGTTTATTAGCTGTGAAACTGTATAATTCGGGGATTAAGAGAAGCATTGGAATGGAATCATAAATCTAAAAGTATCCAAGAACTACATAAATACAGTAATACATCAGTATTTTATAGACAAATCATGTTTGCAACTCCAACCTTATATGTTTCTGTACCAATTTACCTCTATTTATGCACTGCTTTGTATCATAAATAAATTCATGGTGGTTTAGAAGAAAATGGCAGAATGTAAATTTGAATAAAATTAGAATTTAGAAAAAAATGAATTAAAATAGGAAGTAGATTTCAGGGGAAAAGTGAATCCAAATTTGCTGGCCACATGTGCTTAATAATGGTTATAGCTGAGGCATCAGTTTTGTTCAGAGTTTCATTGCAGACGTAACAAAAAAGGGAGATACTCATTTATATAGATCTTACTATTTAATAAGGTACACATTGCTTATTTGCATATGTGATATGAGTGGCTTTTTCTGACATCTCCAAAATAAAAAATTCACTTGAGGCTTTATAGAGAGGCACTAAGCAACTTAGGGATAATGGCCTCAAAAAACACAAAAGCCAAAACCGCTAATGAGGAAGGGGCTATTCTTTCATTGCTACTCCATAAAAGCTAAGTGTATAATAATGTATTGCCATTCAGGTACAACAAGGTAATACAGTCTAAATAGGCATTATTCTGATAATTTTGGTGGATACTAAGCTAAAATATGGATTATTAAAGGTTTTGTAGACTACATTGGAGCAATATTCCATGAAGAAACAAATTCATTTCTTAAATATTAATTGAGCATCTACTATGTGCAAAATATGGTAGTCCTGGTGGTGGCATGTCCATTTACAGAGATCATTTAATGTTGGTCTCTGTTGGGGGCCTTTTTCACATCTTCTCTCTACTCAAATCTCTATCAGCACCACTGTCATACTCACTCTAAAATGCTGACCTTGTTTCTTCCTCCCCAGAGAAAACAGAAGCAGTGAAAAGGCATTTCCCCGTTTATCATCTCCAGTCTCCTGACCTCCATGCATCTACACCCTATACTCTGACATTCCTCCTCCAGTGTATGAGCTATCGCTGAGCCATCCAAAGCCATATATACTCAAGGACATTATTTCAACAACTGTCCTTCGGTCTTCTTGTCGGCATGCAAGTTTGATGTCATGTCCCATCAAAAATATCTTTTCCTCGACACTGCATCTCAGTTCCTATCCAATTTCTCTGCTCTATTTATAACAAGAATCCTTGAAAGATTTTTAAAAATATTCATTTTCTCCCATTTTTGTTTATTAAACATACTCTGATCAAATGTTGTCCCCATCAGTCTACTAAGACTGCTTTTGTAGAGGTTACCAGCGTCCTCTATTTTGCTAAATTTCTTGGTCAATTCTCAGTCCTTACATTCCTGACCTGTCATTCGCCCTGAGTGGCCACCTCCTCCTCCTTGCAAGACATCTTTCGTTTGGCTACCGGGACCCGGTTTTCCTGGAACACCTTTGTGGTTTCTTCTCAGCACCGGTGACTGTTTCCTTATCCCTCCAACCTCCCTAAATGCTGGAGTGTCTTCTCTCTTTCCTATCTGTAATCAATAATCAATCTCTTGATGATCTCATTTAGCCTCATGGTTTAAACATCATTTAGACCAGTAATTGTCAATCCTCACTCCATGTTCATTACTGCTTATTGGTCCTCGTTACACCTTAACCCAGGAGGCTTTTGTAAAGACTGCCAGGGACTACAGATATTTTGATATATCTGGTTTGTGATGAATGGCCCATTTGTGACCCTCTCCAGTTGATTCCAATGTGCAGCCAGACTTAAGAAGAGGCACACATATTAGGTAAAGACTAAACTCAGTTCTGAACAGAAAGAAGAAAAGACCTGTTCCTTTCCCTGCACACCCAATCAGCCACTTATCAGTCCTAAATATCTCTTAAATAAGTTTCTCCACTTCCATTCTTGTCATTTATGCTTTATTGGGCCAACAGAATGAAATTCATAAATATAACTAAGAGATTGAATAGAATGATGAAAAAGCGATCAGCATTTTCTAGTTTTCTTCACCATCCCTTGCTTTAAATTTCTTGCCCTTAGAAAGACATGTTATTATCTCATAACTGTTTTCCTAATGCTTGTATTCTAGAATAATCATAAATTAAAAGACAGAATTTTAGAACAATGTAGATCGTAACACAGCATGTAATATGATTCAATATTTAGCTCTGTGTGTGTAGGGTATCTGTAGGTGGGAGGTCTATAGATGGTTTATTTTCTTTGTGCTGGTTCTATTTTTATTAAATAGGGTTTAGAATCATCAAATATAATAAATGACAATTTAGAGATACATCTTATTTTAAGAACAAAACCTCACAACATATTACTATGTATGTATTCTACATATTTATAAATACCTGACATATTTTTATTTTACATATTTTTTCATATATTATTTTATACATTTTGACGTATTTTTCAAATACTTTACATACTTTTGGTTCTTAGTGACAGTAGTGTTTGCCTAACTACTCTGTATATTAGAAAATGACACAAATAAAGAAATGTGAAGATTCCGTGGATTAAAACTCTAATTCGGTAACACAAATTAAAAGATACAAAATTGTCTATGTAAAGTGGTAATTTCCTTTGCTTTTTTTACAGTCAGACTTCCTCTGGTATTCGCATCCAGCAACCCTATACTAGTTTTTACTAGCTATCATCACTTTTTAAAGAAAAGGCATTTTTTTCTACACAGATTAAAATGAAAATGCTTATGTAATTAAACCGGAAGATCCTAACTTTTAAAAATGCAGATAGGCTGCACTTTTCATTCTCAATTTTGACCTTGTGTTAATAACACATTTCTCCTGCTAGGCTAAACATCTTTGCAGCTTATTGTAGGATAATTTAAGGGTTAATCGCTCCTGGAATCAAGATTAGGCAAGTTATTTTATTGTAATGAAATCAAAGCACATCTTGTTAGCAACTCTGTCCACAGTGCAATCACCGTTTAGCAGAATCATGCAGTTTGGTGGTATTTGGCTTGAAAAAAAGAAAAATAAGAATGACTGAATCTTGCTCTTTATTTTCAAATAATGCTACTACCCCCCTTTAAAAAAATCTCACGTGTTTCTCCAGAATGTCCTAGTTGCTAGTGCTTTGCTATGATGCAGAATGCTGGAGTTGGAGTCTGGTGTAGGGCACTTTTTGCTCTCTGCATCCCCAAACCATGCCAGGACCTTGTTTCCAGATTATTCACACAGAGCTTGTCACGGTACTTTTAAGACAGCTTCCAAAGAGCAGGACATGGCATTAGTTGGACAGTAAGCTTAGAACAGAGAAACCCATCCAATGCAGGGGATAGATACTGAATAAATATCGCGTTGTCTATAAGTGAATACTGTTTTTGATTATAGAATTTACTCATTTTCTTACAACTTAACAAAATTTAACTCTGTGGTTTGCCTTCGTATATGCACTCGATTGTGCTTAACATGTGCCTCCTTTAGCAATTTAGACTAATTTCTCCATCTTCAGGGTGGCTTTGCCTGCTGTTTGGGATTTCTGACTCTAGATGGCGATGTAGTGCACAGAATCCATAGCTCTGTTCAGGCTGGTTTTGAGCCCGTGCTCTCAAAGACTGATCAATGATGTACTGAATTTCAGAGGTATTTTCAACTGTGTGTTATATAAAACAGAGATTATTTATCCATACTGCTTAACTTACCTATTCATGGCATGCCACTTCATGCACTAAGTCATGTAATGCTGGTGTCTTTTAGTGGTTGAAAATTAAGGAATTGTTTGTATGTGGACAAAATAGAATGTGACATAGACCCCAAGAAAGACCGCTTCTATTGTTTTTGTTGCAACAACTTAAAGATTTTGGGGTTTAATTTTCCACTAATGCCTGCTTTCTGGTGGACGCTGAAGATAATAAAGGTGATGCTCATGAAAGAGGGAGATGTCTGGTAATTAAAAAAATTATACCCTGTGATTCACCCTCAATATGCACAATAAGACTCCGTTTTTGGGGCAGTTCCACTTGAAAGCAGTAACACAAAGTTACCTTGATTATCCCTAAAATATCCTATTTCATATATTTACCTTTCCCTAATTTTAAGGTAGGAAGGGGAGTCATGTTTCCTCCCGGAGTTATACACCGCCCGAACTTTAAAATGATAACGCCTGTCCCCGAGCAGAAAGTGTTTCCTAGCTGCGCGTCTGAACCTCTTTTCCACCAGCTCATGACCCTGAGCGGTTCCTTCTCTGACATCTTTCTCTTCCTTCTTTATCTTCCTTCTCCCTCTCTTCCTTCCGTCCTCACTTTCTCTCTCCCCTCCTTCCTTTCCTCCCTCCTCTCTTCTTTCCTTCTTTTGACCTAAAACAATACAACAGCCAGTTACCAGCAAATGGCGTTTATTCGGGAACACCAAAGATTTGCACTTACGAACCTGCCATCCATAGCGAACCACAGGCAAGCCTGGAGAAGGAAAGAGAGGACCTTCTTTTATAGAGGAGAATGGGGGGGGGGGGTGGGGACGGGCTGTTATAAATAAAGAGCCCACTGGAGGAAACTGAGAGTTCCAAGTGTAGTGGCTTTTCATTGGCTGACTTGTGATGGTCTCTCATTGGCTGGGCTGTTGCTAAGCTGAGCCAGGAGAAATTCTTCCTTCCTCCGGCTTGGTAGTAAAGTAGTAACCTTCTTCCTGTTGGAGATGCAAAGGCACATCTCCTCCTGCTGGGTCAGCAGTTGATGGCAAGTGGTAGGGCTGAGTGTGCTCCCTTGTGGCCCCCTGACTCCATTTTAAATGAGGTTTCTGATCATTCATTTTCACATTTCTTTCCTTCCTTCCTTCCTTTTTTTTTTTTTTTTCTTCTTTGCTGTAGTGTATTGAAATCAGTACAGCCTTGGAGATTTGTTGTGAGTTGAATTTTCCTGAAACCTCATGCATGTTGAGTAGCCTTGGAAAAGTGACTTAACTTCGTTGAATATTATTTTTCTCATCTGTAACATAAGACTAACTAATAACGCTTTTCTCATACAGCTGAGAAGGGGGACAAATGAGTGAATGTGGTACGTCAGTGGGCACACAGTATCACACCCAAGAGCGGCTAATTCTGTCTTTACAGTAGGAGCCGAATAAATGGCAGCTCTTACTATGTGAACATGCTTTACATATTTTAGTGTAATTTTTTTCATAGAACGTGCTTATGCTATTTAAAAAATATATTACTTACAATTCCTCAGGAACTTAGGGTCACTTCGGTCTGAGATTTCACCTTCCTGATGAAGATCATCTTGGGTCAGAAGCTCCCCTGTGCACATGGGCACAGTCCTAGAGCCAGGCTGGACTACGCATGCCAAGACCCGCTTTGGGCTCTGCCAGTAACTAGCCCTGGGCCCTGGATTGAATCTTTTCTTTGGTGAGAGAGGGCCATTCATTCTTCTGCGGGATTTAAAGGAGATTATATTATCTATCTTCCCTGGGCTGCTCTCAGTTTGGGCCATGTCCAGATGGGAAACCAATAGACAGGAATGGGGGTGTGATCAATTTATTGTTTCTTCTCTATTCTCTTTCATGTGTTTCTCTTCTTACCATCTAGCTCCCTGTGCTCTGGGATCTAAAGGAGGGAGGAACGTTTGATGGTGGAAATGAGAGGAAGGGATGGGGAAGGCTGTTAATTACTTTCATTGCAAGTTTGAGGCTTCCTTAGACATCTGTCTTCCTGATGCTGAGACCTTGCACCAGAAATGTCCTGGATCCTACAAAATGTATCTTCTCTGGCTTGCTTTTGAGTTTTCCCTTGACCCCTGGGGTCTTGCCTCTCCCCCAGCTGGTCCTCTTAGCCACCCCCAGACCAACATCATCTGGTCCAGGGGAAAAGTGGACATTGGCCTACTGCTGAAGATCTGTTGGCATGTGGGATGGGCTTAACTGCACATTGATCCTTCTTAATAAGCCCTTTCTCTAGTCTCTAACTTCTTTCATAGGCAGGGAGTTTGTGGTCTTAGAACAGTATAACTGGCTTCTGCCCCCTTACCTGCAAGTCTCACCTCAATGGTCTGGCTCTTCTTTTTGGGATGTGAAAATGTTAGCATTTGTTGTTCTGATATAAGTCGTTGGGCCCCCAGTGAAAATGAAACGATAAACTCCCATTTTATGTCCTATTCCATCCAGATAGGTCAGTCACACCAGCTTTGTCATTTGTGTAGTTTTGGGCACTGTTTCATAAAAAGTGAAAAATATATATTAAAAAAAAGCCCTAAAGGTCCTATTTAGCTTCTCTTCTCACTCCATGTATTAAATGTCCCTATTTGTAATTCATTATTTCTGTTTAAGTTTTAAATTATAAGTATTAGTTGACTTTCTAATGGATTGCATTTGATTGTTTGATTGGTGATTGATTCTAAAGGATTTATTTCGTATCCATCCTTAACACTCACAGCTTTTGAGGTAGGGAGATGAGCAAAAACCTCCATCTGAGAGCGACATTTGAAGAGCCAAGTGTCCTTAGCTGACACATGAAGCTGACCATTCAGCTCTGCTGTTTTCTGGAGAGCCAGCAAACCATGCTGATAACATGCCCTTTGCTTCATCGTTTGTGACATAATTCCTGAACTTCTGAACACTAGAATAAATTCAGCAATGATGGCTAGAGTGGCCAAGATGACTGAGAACTAATTGAGAACTATTGAGAAAGGAAGTGTTTGCTCCACAGCCCAGAGCCACAGATAGCTATGAGATCCTAAGAAAGAGAACAAAATAACCTCTAAATTAATAAATAGGAAGTCTTTCTCAAAGGCCATGTCTCATATACCCTTTTGACCATTTTCTCTTATAAATATCAATATAGTCATTAAGATTTAATTTAAAAGGTTTTGAAATGTAGTTCTCAGGAGTAGACAGTGACCTTAAAATTGGACTATACAAATAAATCACATCCCACTGGCAAAGGAATGCAAAATAAATTAGTGAACTTTAAAAGGCTAATAAATTATATTGTACTTCATTGTGATATATTTTAATCACAATGAAATTGATATATTACAGTTAAGTCTTTCAAGCATGTTGAATAGGAAATTATGTTTTCTCTTCAACTCCTTCATATACTGAACATAGAATGGATATGAAATTCACCCAGTGTCAGAGAATACAGGAAGCTCTCCTGATGTGAAGAAACACCTTTGAAGGTTCAGGAATATTTTATAAAGTATAAAATCCAAGAAGGATGACCACTGCTTTTACCTCACTCTGGATGTTCTCAGCTGGGCTTTCGTTGAAGCATATGGAGTTGATTTAAAGAGAAAATGCTGCTTCTGATTCTGCACTGACCCTCTGCTTTGACTCTGGAGTATCAGTCTATTTTGGAAGCTAGAATGACAACTGGGAGTGTACTTTGAAAAATGGGAGGAGTTAATGAGGTCTTCTGTTATATGATTATGTTCTCTACTTTCCCATATAATTTGCTATAAGGTAGTTCAACCTGTATTCTCCCATCTGTTAATGAGGATGAATAGCTACACAGCCTGTTTTCGGGGCTTTAATTGCTTGCTAGACAGCAGATCTTTTCTGAGTGCTCATGATGCTTGAGAGAACGTTTCCATTCTTGGAGGGATTCTGCTAATCGGACTGTTGGAATAAGCTCTGATGGTAAAACTGTTGAGAAGACCATTATGAGGATGCTATCAAAGTCTTGGAAGTGAATTATAGGCAGTAGGAGAGTCCTAAGGGTGGGGAAGGAGGGAGGGGGAGCCTGCGAGAGCACTGACCAGATCTTTCCTGTTCTTAACTATAATGAAGTAGAGTTGTTTCTTTTTAAAATTGCTCTCATTAAAAGCAAGGAGTAAACTACTATATCTTCATCTCATGACAATTTTGTGATCACCGTATGGAACGTAGCATTCATTTCCTCCATCTGGCTTAATAGTTTGTAGTATATTTCCTTGATAAACTGTCTACTCGCCTCTCCTTTTATAATTTTCCTTATGGTAATCAGAAACCTCCTGCCCAAGAAAAGTGTACCTCGAAAGTCTGCCTGTCTATCTATCTGTCTGTCCATCCATCCATCCATCCATCCATCCATCCATCTATCCATCCATAATAAATCAGGTATTCCCTACAAGTTGCTATTAGCTACCAGGAATGTGCCTAGCGCTGATTATGAAGCATGCTGGGAGACAAAAAGAAATAATGTAAGAGGAAGAAGTGGTTAATGTAGAGAAATGTGGAAAAGAGGAGGAACAGAGATCAGCTGGACCAAAAAAGGAATATGAAAAATCTGAGCTCTGAGATAAGACCAAACAGGAGTGTGAACAATCCCACCAATGTCTTTCCCTGGAGCCCATGACTCTGAACAGTGGAAGAATATTCTGAAAATTGATGATGGAGTGGATTTGAGGTTGGTTCCAGGAGCCCTGCAGATACCGTAGGATAGTTGAACAATGATCAGGAAAGGGCAATCTTATACTCAATGGTAGTTAGCAGCAAGGCTGAAAGTTCTCTGTATATTCTCTTTGCAATTAAAAAATAAAACAAGGAGGGGATATGGGGATATATGTATACGTATAGCTGATTCACTTTGTTATACAGCAGAAACTAACACACCATTGTAAAGCAATTATACTCCAATAAAGATGTTAAAAAAAATAAAAAATAAATAAAACAAGTAGAAAGGTCCAGTTTGATTTTTTGGCAGTGGATAAAGCTAGGAAGTTCCCTGCCTTCCTTCTTGAAGAAGGGATGCAATCAAGGGCAGGATTAGTCATGGGGCCACAGTGAGGGGGAAGGGTCCTTGGTGTGCGAGGGAAAGTGCTCATACTTTCATCGTGCTTAATGTCCCATTAGCTAGCTGTTTTACGCATGGTGGTGTATATATGTCCATCTTAATCTCCCAATTCGTCCCACTCTCCCCTTCCCCCGGTGTGTCCACATGTCTGTTCTCTACGTCTATGTCTCTATTCGTGCCCTGCAAGTAGGTTCATCTGTACCATTTTTCTAGATTCCACATATATGCGTTAATATATGATATTTGTGTCTCTCCTTCTGGCTTACTTCACTCTGTATGACAGACTCTAGGTCCATCCACCTCACTACAAATAATGCAATTTCGTTTCTTTTGATGGCTGAGTGATATTCCATTGTATATATGTGCCACATCTTCTTTCTGCAGGCCATTTGGCGTATTAGCGCACGCGTGTGTGTGTGTGTGTGTGTACACAAGTGCGTGTATGTGGAATTGGCTTACACAAGGATGACGCATGGTTAAGTGGTCCCTTGGGCTCTGTCTCAGCGTCTGGAGCTTGAAGTTCAGGGCAGACAGTGGGAAAGGGAGGAGAATGAGGATGCTGCGATCCCACGAGAGCACACTGACACCCGTTCCTGCTGCCTCTGACCTTGCTGACGGGGGTATCCAGCAGCTGCCAGGGCCCTTCTTTTTTTTTTTTTTTTCAGTACACGGGCCTCTCACTGTTGTGGCCTCTCCCGTTGCGGAGCACAGGCTCCGCATGCGCAGGCTCAGCGGCCATGGCTCATGGGCCCAGCCGCTCTGCGGCATGTGGGATCTTCCCGGACCGGGGCACGAACCCGTGTCCCCTGCATCGGCAGGCAGACTCCCAACCACTGCGCCACCAGGCAAGCCCCCAGGGCCCTTCTTGATGGTGCTGAGACACACACCTGGCCCCGGGGCTCCTGTATACTGATGGGGTGATTCAGCAGATCAGCGACAGTGTCCATGTGCTTCAAAGTGGCTGCTACCTCTCTTCCAACCTCCAGAAGCTCCCCGAATCTCCCCTGTGGCCCATCCTAACCAGACACACACAAGAAAGGGAGTTCTGGGGACTGTCCTTCCACCTGGGCACATTGGCACACTGCAAGGGAACCATGCTAGTAAAGTCTGTGATGGCTGTGGTGGCGGTAGTGACATTGACATCAGCTGACATGTATTGAATGAATGATTTCCGTTTATTAGACGCTGGGCTAAGCTCTTCTTATGATTATTTCATCAGATCGTAACCACAATCCTGTGAAGTAAGTTTTATTATCTCCCTCTCAGATAAAGAACCTGAAGCACAGAGACTCCATAATTGCAACAGCTAACACGATTGGAACCCAGGTGGTTCTTAAACAATTGTTTTCAAAATATCACCTCCACAGCATAAGTTTATTTGTACAAATGGTTACGTTTCTCAGTGGTTAAAATGTCACCTCTGTGTTGAAGGAAGAATGTGTGTGTGTGTGTTTAAACTTCAACTGGGAAGAGTATCCATATAGCCACTTGTCTTCACAAACAAGATTAGTAAATTCGGAACACTGAACTTTGACAACTAGTTAGATAATTTATCCCAAGATAACTAGTGCACCTCTGATACAAAAGGGTTTCATGGTCGTTTCCCATCTCACTACAAATGTTGTAATGACCCTAATATGCTTTAAATGTGCCGTTTATGTAAAAGTTGCCACATCCATGACATCCTGTAACACATTGTGCGTTTTGCTGCATTTGCTTCCTTATGAATAACGCAGTGAAGAAAATTCACTTGCTCATTGATTCACTCTGGAATTCTCTCTTTGTTTCAGCTGGGGCAGCTGTTCCATCAATGGTTGTTTACACAATTTTTCCATAAAACATTGTTTTCTATCTTAGAACTAATTTAGCATTGAGACCATATCTTTCCCGGTATTTCTTTCTATTGGCTTACAGAAAGTAGCTTTTCAATGTGTTTCGTTGTTGAAAGAGAATCTATAATGTACCAAAATAGTATAAGCTTCATACATTAGCAACATCTGTATTTTCAGGCAACTGTGTAACAGTTTCCCCACTCTACATATTTTTTTCTAACGTTGTTTTTTCAATTTTTCAGCAATGTTTTCCATGTCTTCTAACAGTATTTGCAGACAAAGGAATGCATTTTGCTTTGCTATTATGCTGGTCTTCATGTATGTATTATTTCAGCCGTTTTTAATACATCTGAAAGAACAAGTGTTTTCCAAATTTATGGGGTTTTGTTTTCTATTTTTGAGTGAGAAACCTCAAAAAAGCCTTCTCAGCATTTGAAATTCTGTAAGGTACTCTATTATCATTTGCTGAAAAATTGAGGTGTTTTCATGTTCTTGATACTTAATTTTAAAATGAATTACTGATTATTAGCTAATATTTCACAATATACATTTAAAGAGAAGCATATTATAAGTGATAAGCAGTTTTCTTATACAATTTTTTGATCTTTTATCAGACCTAATTACTACAACATCATTGCTTTTATTTTTTAATTTTTTCAAAGCACTTTATTTATTTATTTATTTAGGCCACTCCGTGCAGCATGTGGGATCTTAGTTCCCTGACCAGGGATCAGACCCGCGCCCCCTGCAGTGAAAGTGCAGAATCTTAGCCACTGGACCTCCAGGGAAGCACCACCATCGTTGTTTTTAAACTCATAAAAACAAAGAGCTTGGACTAGGACAATATGATGGTCACATTGAATATTTTTTGCTGTTTGATTGTGCTTGCATTATTAATATTATCTTCAATTTTGATTTCTTTGCAGACATCTTTTAGAACCAGCCTCCCATTTTGTGGTTTTTAATTAAAAGCTAGGAAATATAATCTATAACTCCACAAATTTGAACCAGTGCAAATGGTTATATGTTCATGACAGACTTTGTCTGGGCGAACATCCGTTTTCAATCCACATGGTAAACATTAGTAGAATTGATTTTTCCCCCATAATTTTTAGATAAAAATAGCTATAATTGGAAGTTCTAACATCCTGTTTTGGAGGAAGTTTTGGATAGGAGAGGACTGGAGATTAGAATACTATCTAGACCTAGGAGAAGGGGCCCAGGAGGTTGCTAAGCCCACCTCACTCCTCAACCTTTAGACTTCACAGAGGTTATCAGTGATGATCAGAGGACATATTGGTAACTTGAGGCAAAAGCTTCATGAGGGTCAACAGGATGTCACTTTGCCCAGCCTCCCTGGGCATTTAGTTCTCTGAATTCTCATGGAACAATAGAGTAAGTAAGTTTCATGAAATCACTGTGTGAAAACATGCAGCTTTTGTATATTTTCATCAAGGTATATGGCTTCTATACATTTGACTTAATTCAGTAGTATTCCTTAATTTTTTCTATATTTCTATAAAAGGGATACTATAGTACCAATGTCAAATAATTTAAGGGACAACTAGTAATGATTATAGTCTCAAAATTCCCCTCCTTTTATGTATTGAGTTTGTTATTGACACGAAATTGTGGTGAGTTACTAACACATACTGAAAAGGAGTCTGTGGAAGAAAAATAGAGAATTAATATTGTTTGGGGACATATTTGCTGTGAAAACAGTCACTCCGGAATAGTTCTGTTAGTTCTGCCTATAGCCTTATTTCGTAGTGACATCCTGTACAATATATACTTTGCTACCCAATTACGACATGTAAAAAGTGAGCTGAAAAAAGACCTTAAGATTTTGACTCAGGATAGCGAATGTTATCACACTGGTATCAGTGAGGTTGTATAGAAAGGAATTCAGGATTAAAGATGGTGATTCCCTCAACTTACGGAATTACTGTTTGCCAGGGTCTGTCCTAAGTCCTTGAGATTCAACCACAAAGAAAGCTTATACATTGTACAATGAAAGCTGGGAAGGAGAAGGCAGTGTAATCTTATGCATCAAAAATATCTACACTGTACAGAAAATTGCAGATATCAGTGATCATTTCAGGTGGCCAAATAGAGACATTAAAGCAAGTGTTATTCTAGCAAAGTGATTGAACTATGTAGCCAGATGGACAAACTGATAACGTGAATGACAGGTGCAGAAGAGATGCAGGCAAGCTCTCAGGGTCTGCTGTCTGGGCATTGGCTGGATCACTTCTTGGGCTAAATGTAGAGAATCAGGGAACATCCTGATGGATCTTTTTGAGAATTTTATTTCTTGCAAGGTAGAACATTGTTTCTCAAAATGTGAATATGCAACACCCACACTAAAAATCTTACAGTATATATTTTATAATTCAGACTCTTGGGCATTCCAAGGATTCAATAAATTCTGCTTGTGGCACCAAAGTTTCTGATTCTTAAAACCAGGCATCCTAGGTGATACTTGGTGATACTTACATACACACAGAGTTTGAGAAATGCAAAGACATGGGAAACAATTGACTGAACTGATTCTCTGAACGCAGTCTAACAGGAGTTGGTGAGGGAACTTAAGGAAATGTGACTATTTTAGCCAAGGGTGTATTATCGTCAAGGAAGGAGAAATTGAAAATAACCAGACTGCTTTGCTCTCCTCTATGATAGCAGATTTCAAAAGCTTAAGTGAAATGTCAGCTTCATTTCAAAGCACAAGTTTCTGGAAAAGAAATCGCTTGAGAGAGTTGAGTTTCTCTTGGAATTCAATCCAATGTGCAATTATTTAACTTCCCTGTGATGAACAGGGTGCAGTATCTAAAGATGCCAATCTGGTTGTTTGTGTAGGAGCTTCTTAGTTCCCATTTCTGAAAGGATGTGTACAAGACAGAGAAGAAGTGATGGGGCTCCCTACTCAAGAGCGAATAGCAAGTGTTGGCACAGAGCTGTAGGGTGTAAGGAAGGTTGTGTCCTGAAATGAGCAGACGCCAAAATGCTAGCAACACAGGTCTATTCATTTATTTAATCTCATTAGTTTTTCATTTTACAAAGATCAGAAGAGGAAGGTTTTGCTATTAGAGTTTATTGTGAAATGATAAGTGTTGACCTTTTAAACCGCTACTCTATTTCTAAGTTATTTTCACACACAAAAAAATGTGTGAAAAAAGTATAGATAAAAACCAAAAGAGGACTGTTTTTCCCCAAACGGACATAGATAGGAACTTGGCATTGTCACTAGTTCTTGGACTTTAGGAAATTTCTTGCTTCTTTGAGCATCATTCTTCTATCCTTCTTATGTTAAAAATGGGAAAAAATATCTGACTCATAGATTTATTATGGGTAATAAAAAAATAATAATATAAAACTCTTGTGCAGATACACAAAATGTTATTTTTCAAAATAGTCAAGTGTTGGGCTCAAATTTCTTCCTACCCTACCAAAGGCATTTGCAAATGAAATTGGAAATTGCTGAATCAGGTGGGTCATTTTTGAAACATGTGGAAAATGGGAGAAATGTCAAGACAATGTCATTCTGATTTTTAGACTGGGGACATTGTCAGATTTAGAAAAGTAGAGACTCATGTGTTTAACATTGATCTCTGGCAGGATTTTTATGCATATTATTCAAAGAATGGAATGTTTGCGTGTAGAACTAAGACACACCAGGCGCAGACAGCAGTTTGCTATGAGCAAAACACATCAGATTCACTGAATTTCTTTCGTTGATAAGGTGCCATCAATCAGGGAACCTTGTTGGCAGAAGTGTATGAATAATTGCAAAGCATCTGTTTCGTTGTGTTTAAAAATTAAATGGCTATAGCTATGATTGTTGGATTAGGAACTGACTGAGTGTTGATAATGTTTTTCATGTGTTAAAAGATAAACTGAGGCATATGAAACATTTTAACAATTCATTTGAGCAAAAATCCATTCGAGTTGGGCAGCATCCAATCTAGCAGGTAGAAAGGAACTCCAAAGAGCTGTATAAAATGAGAGTTTTACAGGCAGAGTGGAATGGGAACAAGGAAGTTATACTTTGCAAAAAGAGCAGGTTGGTTATTGCAAAGTTACTTTCCTTTAGGGGACGGCAGGGGCGTCTCAAGCAGGTTACGTAACTACTGCTGATCAGCTGATTCCTGACTGACTGGTTTAAGATCCCATTTCCCGGAGAGCCGAAACTGTAATCAAGTTTGTCCTGGTTTGGCTACATGTAGCTTAGCATAAGCGACTCCATTTTGGGCCTGCTGTCTTGTATTTAACACATTCTTTTCATTTTCCTCAGAAACTCGGTGATCACCACTTACAACCTGTTACCGTGAAGAATTAGGTTGATGGATATAAGCTGGCTTGGGTGGTTTTCCTTTGCTGCTGTGGACGCGTTTTCCTAACAGTCCGTTCCTTTTAATGGAAGGACCCATGGGGTGGCTTTGGGAAGTGGGCCTGGGTGTGGGTAGAACACAGAGGGAGCCAAGCTGCAGATCCCCCCAAATGCCAACATAAAGGCTCCGAATCTCCAGGGACAACACTTGGGGTTATTCCCGCGTAAAGCTGCCTTCGACGTTTTTGTTACACATGCGATTTCTTTCTTTCTTTTTTTTTTTTCAGCATCTGATACAAAGCCCAGAGTTTCCTCAAGCTTTGCTCTTTCACTTGGGCTTGAGCGCCCAGTGGCTACCTAGACAAACCACTTTTTTTGGAGAGTGGTTCTCAAGTTTTATTCAAGAAGTTAAAGCTTTTTTCCACCCGACAGAACCCAGGAATGGGGAGAAGCAGCAGGCATGTGACCAGCTGTCAGGAATTGACCTTGTTAGTGGTTTCGCAGCCCTGGGCCCGAGGAACCGGGAGAGGCAGCACCCACGTGACCCCCTGTTATGAATTAAGGTTGTCAGTGGTTACCCTGCCCGTGGGCGGGAGGTGCACACCTGCTTCTTATACAGGTTGCTTCTCGGCTTCAGTTTGCTCAGAGCTCTTCTGGGAAGGACTACGCTTTCCTCTGCTCTCTTGGGTGAGTGTTTCCCCTGGCTTTTATGTTTTCCGTCAGTCTGTTTTTCAGCATTTCGGAGTGTAGATTTTCCACGTCATGCTTTCCAACCTTGTTATGATTTTCTGCTTCCCTTTTTGTTTTCTTTTTGCTCTTTGTGTGGCCCTTGAGAGATACACAAGGTTAGCAGACCTACTGGTTGTTTTCTTTGGTTCACAATGTTTATATGGTTGTTTTTTGAGGGGAAAAACCAAACCAAAGCAAGAGAAACTTTTCATTAGTCATGCTGACACAGTTTTGCAAAGTGCTGACATGGTGTTTTAGACCTCTGGAGAAATATTTAGTTACTGGAACCTTGTAAAATAAGCGTCCTTACCTCAGGTTTAGAGATGAGGAAACTAAAAATAGTTCAGTTACTTGGCCTCAACTGGCAAGTGGACGAGCTGGGAGCTGGCCCAAGTCTCATGACTCCAAAGGCAAAAATTTGTAATAAATGTGGTAAAAGCCTTACAATATATTGGATGAATTGAAAATATATTTTTTAAATGCACTAAAAATCCAAGCTGGTGTAATGAGAATATGCATTTGTTATCATTGGTTTTCCATCCAGAATTTTGTGTTTTTACATAATTGTGTCAAAAGTTCAGAAATAGCAGGGGTAAAACCACTGAGTCACTGAGGTAAGTAATTAGTAAAAATTTATTGTGCACAGACACAAAGTTGGTGAACCGGGAGCCCTGAAATCAAACATGGACTGAGCCTCAGAGGCATGTTATAAAGCATTTTATACAATAAGGAGGCAGCGACTGTGTATTCCTTACAGTGGTTGGTTATAAGCGTTTTTTTGACGGTAAGGAATTGGTTAGCGTCTGTCAACTTGGGGGAAAAATTTAAGTTGCGCTTATGATTTTCAGCGGCATTAACGAGGTGTACGAGGTCAAGTCTCACTTGTCTTGCAAAATAAGCTAAATTGTTGCTTGTATGAGTAAAGTGGTTTTGTCTGCTCAGGAAGTTTCCAAGTTTGGTCTCCCTTTGTGTTTGACTTTAACAATTGTAATTATTATAGTGGTTTCCCATTTAAAAAACTACTTATGTTTCACTTTCACCAAAAAAATCAATTCTAAAACTACTGCCGTTACATACATCTTTATGAATTTGCTTTCAATATTTCCTGAGGACAGGCTCACCAAAATGGAAATTTCAATTCAGAAATTAAGCGGTCTAAACACTTTGGTGTTTCCTATTACATATACTGACAAATCTATTTTCAAATGTTTTGTTCCAGTTAACCTCAGTCTTACAGCAAACTCTGTTGCTTTGTAGCCTCCTCGTTATTATTTACCTTTACAAACGATACTGCCTGAGCTGGCTTCTACTATCAGTCTATCTTAAAGTATAGAGTGTGGGAGATATGAGGCTTAGCAACTACTAACATTAAAAAGGCAAAAAGCCTTTATTGTTAATTTCAAGCGTTATGTGAGGAAAGGTGCATAAAAACTAGCAGAAATGTAATATATTAGGCTTCTAATAAAAATAAGACTTAAGTCTGGTAGGCTGAATCCTTAAATTTTTTTTTTTTTTTTTTTTTTTTTTTTTGCGGTACGCGGGCCTCTCACTGTTGTGGCCTCTCCCGTTGCGGAGCATAGGCTCCGGATGCGCAGGCTCAGCAGCCATGGCTCACGGGCCCAGCCGCTCCGCGGCACGTGGGATCTTCCCAGACCGGGGCACGAACCCATGTCCCCTGCATCGGCAGGTGGACTCTCAACCACTGCGGCACCAGGGAAGACCTGAATCCTTAACTTTTTAAACTGTACCCAGAGCATCAAGGCCAGTGCATGGTTTATTGTAGTTACTCATCATGTGAAGAGAAAATCAAGTACTTTGAGTTCTCAACGGCATGGTTTTAAATATATGTGATTTTTCTCTAAGTGAATGAAATGGATGCAAAAGGGCTTAAAACTTTGGCATGTTGAGAACAGTTAAAAAATAACTTGTTGGAAGAGAAGAAAATAAGAGAACATGATACTCTTAAAAAAATAAGATACACTGTTTAGTCCCAAGGGATAGAATTAGAAACCACACAGATTGAAATTTAAGTGATTTGAGGTCAGTATGAGGAAGAACTTTCTAACAAATCAGGCCAAGTATAAAATGTGTGGTGAGAGCTAACGAATTTTTGGCCACGTTCTTGGAAATTCTGTGGAGTTTCTGATGAGGGGTTGAATTTGGTAAGCTTAATAATTTGTAGAACTGTGCTGCTCTGTAATAGTTACCACTGCAGGTTCTGAGACTCTTTAATCAGTAGAATTGATCAGAGGCCAGAGGAGGAATTCAGGCGGCTTTTCAGGGCCTCTTGCTGCAGCACGAGGGGGCGGCAACGAGTACCAGGTGCCCTTGCTGCTCCCTGAGTGGGGCGGGCTGATGCCTTAAATGGGTTGCGGGTGGGAGCGGATTGTTGGGTCGGGCTGGAGGGGGTCTTAGGTGGTCCGCCCACCCCCTTGACGATGCTGTGTGTCGGCATCACGCGCAGGACCCTGCTTTTGCTCCCAGCACCTCAGAAATGGCAGTTGCTTTTTGGCCTTTTTGTGTCTTGCTGTTCATAATTTGCCCCAACTGCGCATGCCGGAGGTCATTTCTAGTCCCTTAGAGTTTCTGTGTATCTGTTGCTCGTGGAGACGTTTGTCCAGGTGCAAGCCCTGCATTAAGGGTCCCAGGTCCCAGCCTGTTTCAATATCTCTTAAAAGCATGTTCGGTATAACCCAAAAGCTAGTCCAGATTGGAATCTCATGTCTGTAAGCAACATAAATGAGAACTGGTTGAATAAAGGTGATAAAAACAATATTATAAAGTTATATTTTCAATAATTTATCAATGGATTTGTCTCTGAATCTAAAATGGAAGGACTTAACTTTAATTGTGTTATTTAAAAAAAGTAAGCTAAGAGATTGGCATTTGTTTTGAATTTTCTATAACCAGAATAATGAAAAATGGTGATTGGGAAGAGATTTATTGTATTTCTTGTTAATTTGTCCTAAAGACAGATATTTTCATATAGTTGGTTAATTGTTTCAATAAATGTAATTTGATTTAAAGTTAAACACACATTACTTGTTTGAGACATCCTAATGACTTTATTCAGTCAGGATTTCAAGACAGTGTTCTAAAATCTATTGTTTCCACAAAAAATCATTTGCTTTGTCATAATATATCAAGTCTATTTTATGGTTGCTTAAAAGTGGTAGTTACTATTAAGACCACTCACATCATTTATTTTGATGGTAGATTATTTTCTATTCACATGGAAAAGTGAATTAAACTAGAAAACCAGTAAAAGGTGCATGTAGTTAAAAATCCTAGGTAGGAAAGGAGAAAGTGGGATTGATGTTTCTTTAGTAGGCAGGCCAGAGGCAGGGGAGCTAAGTATTATTAATACCTGTTGTAAAGTATTAATACCTGTTGTAAAGTACTTTGAATAGCTGACTTTGACAAATGCCTATCAGGGGCTTGGAGTGTGTCATGTGCTAGACAGATGTGGCCATGAAGGCACAGGTGGGAAGTTCAAGGTACTTACCAGGAAGAGAGCAAATACCATTCTAGTGGCCCTAGAAATCACATAAATCCAAGTGGTGGGTTTATTGTTATCATGAATCCCTTTCTAGTAAGTGAATGGTTCCATTTCCCCATAATCCTTTAGGCATGTAAACTGGAAAGTCATAAACAAGTAGAATAGAGCACACAAGGAAGCAACCTACCTAATTACATATATCTCAAACTTGGGGGTCTCCAGTAGATTCCTAAGGCAGTGGCTAACCAAGAACAGCATAGGTGGGAAGAGATTTTTTATGGCAATAACAATAGTTTCCTCAAATCTTTTCCCTAGTGGTATGGTGAATCCCCCTTCGCATAACCTAAAGTTGCCAACAACAGGATGGTAACTTTTTATGACTGTCAACTCTGTCCTTAGTACAATCATAATTTTCATTTCTCCATGAACCAATGTTTTTAAAGACTTTACCTTGTCAGGTGATTTTTATTGTTGAAAGCCTCCAAATTCTTAATCTTGAACCAGCTGGGGTAAAACAAGAGCCCTTCTTCCAAAAGAGGAGAGGAAACAAGGTGAATGACACAATCCCCACCCACCCCCACCCCGGCCAAAACCCAATTCTGTCCTCACAGACCAGTGAGATTCTCTGGAATTTTAAAGGTAATGGATTCATTATAAAGTGGAGGTAGCCCCCAGCCAGTTTTAAAATGGGTACTTTAAAAGGAAAAAAAAAAAAAAAAGAACGGGAACAAAACAAGGGCCTCTTCAATGACTCCCAAAGGCTTTATTTGCTGGTTTCAAATATGTTCTCTGGGTTCATAGCAGAGTATTTCTTGTAAGTGGAATGTATATCTATATGTAAGTCTGAGATGGGGATGCTGTGAGGTATTAGTTATTGGCCAAAGAAATAAAGAGACTTAAGTCCAGTAAGTCTCTTTATTAAAGTAACTAATAGCATCAGAGACAAATTTTTGGAAGTTGGGGAGTCACATAATCAGCCGATGGTGTAATCTTCTAGATTTTCAAAACAACCTAGAATGACCATGGAACTCGATGTTGACGAGCTGAGTAGATTTTACTAGCTACACCTGTTTCTCCCCTTCATAAAATCCTTCTGTAGCTTTCTATCTCATACCAAATGACATCCACATGTTTGACTTTGTGGTTCTCAGGATTTAGCCTGCATCAGAGTCACCTGGAGGGCTTTAAAATAGTTGATCCATAGACAACATGGGTTTGAGCTGCGTGGGTCCACTTATATACAGATATTTTTCAGTAGTAAATACTGTAGAATACTACACCGTCCCCAGTTGGTTGACTCCTCGGATGGGGAACTGCAGAGACTGAGGAACATCGGATAGAGAGGAACCCTGTGTATGGAGGGCATATTACACGCAGCTTTTCAACTGTTCGGAGGGTCAGCCTCCCTGACCCCCACGTTGTTCAAGGGTCGGCTGTGTAGATGCTGAAACTGAGGATGGAGCCCGAGAACTTGTGTATCTACAGCTCCCAGGTGATGCCGCTGCTGCTGGCCGAGGGACCACGCTTGGAGAACCGCGAGCGCAGAATGTTCTCCCTGATCTGACCCAGGCTCGCCTAATCTTGGACCATCTTCTCACGCTCAGGCGGGTTTGTCTAACTACCCGCGCTTCCCAAATACGAGTGCTCTTTCATGCCCCTCTGCTCCGCCTCCCGCCTTCAAGGGTCTTTTAGATGACGTCTTCTCTGAAGTCTGATCCCCCAAGATCTCCTTTACGTCTGCTTTGCTGTTCCAGCCCTTTAACACAGTTCGTTAGTTGATAGATTTTGAGGCTCCTAATCTTACTTCGTTCATTTTTGATTCCTTAGTTTCTGCCGCTGCATTTTGGGTTCTCTGGGAAGAGCTGTAATCACTTGTCAGACTCATAAGTTTCACCTTAGTTTTACCTGCGCTGATGCAGTGGTTATGAGCAGGTATTGCAGAACCAGGTGGTCTGGGTTCAAATCTCAGTTCTTTGAGAACCTTTCTGTCTCTAACTATGGCAAGTACCTTAGTCTCCAGGAGCCAGAGTTCCCGCATCTGTGTGAGGATGATACTAGCGACCGCATTCCTTGGGAGTGTTGACACATAGGAAGAATTTAGAGCAACGCGTGGCAATTACGTCAGCAGTACATGAATGTATGACACTGTCATCATTAGAAGGTACTATCCACAAGGGCAGCGACTTACGATTAAACAGTTGATCGTAAGTGATTGAAGAGGCTTGGGGATGGCCTCAGTAACTTGGATTGAAAGATGAGAACATTTGCAGTTGGAAGATTACGTCAGCAAGAACTATATCGACATGGTAATGCTTTTCTTGTTGAATATGCAGCGTTTACATTTAAAGAAATAGCCTTTACTCTTAAAGCAGTCTTATGTTCATAGAAAAATTGAGCAGAATTCTCACTTTCCCCCCCTCATAGGGGACACAGTTTCCCCTATTAACATCTTGTATTTTGGTATAATTATATATTTTATAATATATTGAACCAATATTACATAATTATCTAAAGTCTATAGTTTACATTAGGGTTCACTCTGTACAGTTTTGTGTTTTGGCAAATTCATGTCATGTATCCACTGTTACAGTATCATACAGAATAGTTTCACCACCCTAAAAATGACCTGTGTTCTACCTCATCACCTTCCTCTGAAACCGTGGCAGCCACTAATCCTTTTAATTTCTCTAAGTTTGCCTTTTCCAGAATTTCATAATTAGAATCATACAGTATGTAGTCTTTACAGATGGGCTTCTTTCACTTAGCAGTGTATACTGAAGGCTCCTCCATCTTTTCATGGCTTGATACAGTTCATTATTTATCACTGAATAATATTCTATTATTTGGGTGTATCATAGTTTATTGACTCACCTATTGGAGGACACCTTGGTTACTACCCGTTTTTGACAGTTATGAATAAAGCTGCTATCAACATTCATGTACAGGTTTTGTGTGAACAAAAGTTAACTTGGGTAAATACGTACGAGTATGATTGCTGGATCGGATGATAAGCCTCTGTCGGGCTTTGTAAGAACCTGACAAACTGTCTTCCAATGCGGCTGGGCCATTCTGCATGCCCACCAGCAATGAACGAGAGTTCCTGTTGCTCTACATTTTCTCCAGAATTTGGTGCTGTGAGTGTTGTGGATTTTAGCCGTAATAATAGATACTTGTGTTTACATTTTCTTTAAAAAGTCCTACCAATAAAGTTTCCTCTTGATTCATTATTGGTCATGTGCTTGTATGGTAGGTTGATGTTGACTGGAAGGTCCAGTGCTGAACTTTTCCTGTGTTTCCAACCAGAAGTTAAACTTGAGAGAAATTTGCATAAAGCGAGCTGTGCGGCATCACTGACATGAGTCACAGGAGGAACTCGCTAATTAACATTGGAAATAGGGCAGCACAGGCATAAACCGACCTTTGCCCTAATCTCTTAGATGGTACAGGGTTTCATAATATCAATCCTCATAACACAGCACAGAGAAGAATGAGAACTGGGAACCAGGCGCCTTGGGTTAACGTAGCTGACGTTCCACTAGTGAATCTGGTGGCCCTCAAGCAAGTGACTTAACTTGTAGATCCTACAGAGAGTTGTACTACAGGATTTGTAAGATCCCTTGAAGCACCACAATTCTGATTCTAAAATCAATCTTGGCGTGACTGTTTCGGCACAGAACAAGGGAGAGAGGCCACCTAGCCCTCACTTTGAGGCAGACATGAGTTCATCAAGCAGCAAACCCTCTTGAGTGGATGTCCGTCTCTGAAGTGGCTGAGACTTGTGACACGGTGGCCTAAGGTAAATTTTTGGGGGGAGATGCTGAAAACTTCAAAAAGGGGATCTTGTGTGTTGACAGCCCGAGCAGGGGGATCGTAGGAAGTGGGCATCGCTGACTGGGTTGGGGGATCGGTGGTTTGTAGCAGCTACCGCAGCAGGGATTTTGCAGACGGAGTGAAACACACCCGTTTTAAGTGCTCTGGTGTACAGCGATGCTCCGTCTTGCTGAGAGCTTTTATTTTTTTGTTTATAGGCGAGGTTAGAGGGATTGTATGACAAGCAAATTAAAAACTGAATGGGGTGAAGAGGGACACGGGAAAGAGCTGGGGAGTGACAGAGAAAAGCCATTGTCACACAGCGTGCTTCTGCATCACGGTTCCTGGGGCTCAGTGCAGTTTCTAGGGGCCGATGAAATCACCTCTCTCCCTCTGAGACTGAATGGCTGGCGTGATATTGCTGGGAACAAAAAGGGACATTTAACTTTAAGGAAATGAAAGGTATCGCTCACATTTTTCTCTGGTGCTTGTATCTTTGTCTCCAGTTACATTTCCCACAGAGCTAATTGGTCTTTCTGAGAAGTCACTGGGGTGCGGGAAGCCAAATGGTTGTAAGTGAAGCCGGATGATTTCTACCCCACCCCCCAGGGTCAGAGAGTTGTCCTTAACAATAATCGTTGGTTTTAATAACTGTCCTTTATGGTAGCAGAGGAGCAGGGTACTGCTCATCCATTAGGCTATTTTAATCTTTCTGAAATGACCCCCCTGAGCATTTCTCAGTTTCTTTAGTGCATTATCATCCCTGACTACCTGTGCCGGAGGCCGAACAGGTGAGGCCTCATCACAAAGGAAGGGAAGCTGCAATGGGATGGGCAAGCTTCGCACTCACATCAAAGAGCAGGGACAGGCGGCGCCTCAGGAGGTCCTGCTGTTCTAGGTGTGTCTGTTAGTGGGGGGACTAGAGCCAATAAGAAACTGGCCCCCAAGTGATTAATGGCTCAGACACAATAGAAACTAAAATACCGGAGGGTTGTCTAGGCCAGCAGGGCAGCCCCCTTCACACAGACGTCCTGGCGCTGGGGTGAGGGTCTTTAGCACCTTCAACGAATGGCTTCTAAGCCCCCCTGGGTGGGGGAGGAGCTGTTCTGGCAGAGGGAGAAGCACAGGGCAGTGCAGGTGTGGGCGTTTCAGGGGCCAGACCAGGAAGTGCCTCGGGTCACTTCATCTGCAGGAGCCAGTCACGTGGTCCTACCTGGTGGCAGAATCTAGCTTCTGAGAAGCTGCTGCCCGGTGCGATTCTCTGTGAAGGACAGAAGAGACACGTTGGCAGGACATTGACCGTAAGAGTGTCTGAATCAAGGTAATTGTGGCTCGTGCTGTGCTAGGGATCGGGCATCCTAGAACATCTTTGTTCGAGAAAGAAGATGCCTGTGGAAAGAGGACTGATGGCTTAGGAGAAGTGTCTTTACGTGGTGTTAGGGAAGGTGCTTGAGGGGTGATCCATCCCCTTCCTTGGTTAACGGTAAGAAATGCAGGCAGGCCGGCTCTGATCTCCCCTCAGCTGATTCTTAACATGCAAGACTGCGTTTCTCAGTGAAATTCTGACCCACCTCCCTGTGGAATCAGGGAGCCTGGGAGTCGGGGAGGGGTCTGTGTCTTCTCACTTATCCTTGTTGTGGGCATGTCTCAGCACTGATGTCTCTCTCTCTCTCGGATTTTTTTTTTTTTTTTTTTTTTTTGCTGGTTCTACAGATAGAAAGGAATGGCCGATTGTGGTCAAACCCAGCTCCAAGGTGGTTTCCTATACTAGACATCTTTCCTTTTAGCCAAGGTTTGACTGAGAAATTTGTAAAAACTAAACCTTCTTATAGCAGCATGTTTTCTACACATTGCTGGTCATCCTTGGCTGATGGAAGCCTCTGGTAGAGCCTTCCTAACTCACTCCCAAATGATATGGTTCAATCCTCCAAAATCCTTCTTTACCTTTTCCTTCAAAGCTCCCATTCCCTTAGCAATTGGAAGAAAGCATTTTTACTAAAATAATAGCTAACAGGAAGGTGTGAGGGATGAGATATACTTCAATGTGTGATCCTGCTTATCTTACAAGTTACCCGATTAGCCCGAAGGATTGTATCTCTAGACATCTAACCAAGCGTTTATCACTGGACCCTCTTCCTGGCCGTGGCATCCTTGGTGTGCCTACTTGGTCACATCTGCATTCGCTTCTGTGAGCTGGTGCAGCTGTCGGGAGCTGATCGGGAAGGAGGGGTGGAGTAATGAAGCAGTCTCAGTAAAAAGCATCTGTGTCATTGTCATGAGACCCAGGTCCCCTTTCTGTGTCCTGGGCTGCATCCATGGAAAACAATCAAGGCATTGAGTGCTGGGTTTCCTGCTTTCTCTGAAACCTGTGAGCAGGTGTTGCACGTTTGCTCTAGTTTCCCCCGGTGTGGGGGGGACTTGCATTTTCCCTTGCTTTCCAGGAAGCAATTGCAACCTCCTATTACTTTTCTAGACGGTTTTCCTTCCAAGAACGTACTCGCTCTGCCTTTCCTCTCCATCACCTCCACATTGTCTTGTGGGGTGTGATAATCTTGATCTAACACAAGTGGATTATTATCTTGGCGATTTAAAAAATGTGAGAGTTTTTATAACCAGGAAAATTTTAGTAACTTAAAGATTTCACCTTCTAAAATGACTTTTTTTTTTTTTCTTTTGCGGTACGTGGGCCTCTCACTGCTGTGGCCTCTCCCGTTGCGGAGCACAGGCTCCAGACTCGCAGGCTCAGCGGCCATGGCTCACGGGCCCAGCCGCTCCGTGGCATGTGGGATCTTCCCGGACCGGGGCACGAACCCGTTTCCCCTGCATCGGCAGGCGGACTCTCAACCACTGTGCCACCAGGGAAACCCTAAAATGACTTTTTATGAGGTTACCAAGGACTGTGATCGGACTTAATTCGAATGTGGAACGTGTTTATTTGCCTTCAGAGAAAACACAGCTGATTTTTCTAATGACAGTAAAATGCCAACTTTTTTAAAAACAGAAATTTCATTGGTGCCATGTCATGTTCTTGAGTGACGTGTGATACTTGCATGAATTCCAAGATGGTTATCTCTTATTTGGTGTGTGCACTGCCACACACATCAGGGTATCTTGGGCTTGGACTTAGAAGGACTTCATTTTTTTTCAACTGTTACTAGTGTAAATTTGGGAAAGTTTATTTAACCTCTCTGTTCTTGAGTTTGCTAATCCATAATTCTGGGATAATAGTATCTTCAGAGTTGTTATGAAAAGTGAGATAATACATATAAAATATTTGCAACAGTTTCCGGAACATAATATCCATGTTTAAAATATTAATTTTGCTATTTTATTTTTACTTCTAACATTTGCTCTCATTTCCATAAGCGAATATTTCACAATTTACCGTCAGTATATTTTAAGAACGTCTGTACTCCGCTTAACATCCTGCAAGGAGTGCTTTGAACTCTGGGGAGGGCGTAGTGATCCCTGAAACTTGTAAAACGACGGATTGTTCTCAGTAGACCTTGAAGAGCTGTTAGTATTGGAATACGCAGCAGTTCACTACATTACTTAAAAATTGGAGAAGAACCTACAGATACAGAAAGGGAGATAGGGTCAGGAGTATAAGATGTGGGAAATGAGACTCGGCAAGGTAAGATCAAAAGCATTGCAGAGGGGGGCGGACAAGAGGGACGACGATTACAAAACAGTATCCAGTCAAACATCAAGCACATTGTAGGTGTTTTGCATTATGCTGATCTCCAAGGCGGATGCAGAATAGAAGCCATATTTTTTCTTCAAGATAGTCTTCTCAGTTAGATTTTATGTAATGCATACAAAATCACAAACAGGACACACTGATAACCCATTTCGGGGACTGTTTTTCATTCCCTATTGTTAATAAAATAAATGTAAACATAAAATGGAAACTGCTAACTAGGGTCATTAATAATTCCTTAATTGTTAACTGCAAATGTCCTCTTCTACACTTTCTTTCTTATTTAAACCTTCTGCTGCAATTGACCCCGTTCTCTGCTCCTTCCATCTTCAAATTCTTCACCCCGGGCTACTGGACACCATCTCTTGTTGGTTCTCTTCTTGGCTCTTAGAATGTTCCTTTTCCAACTTGCTCTTTGAATTAACATGGGAGTAGGGCTTCCCTGGTGGTGCAGTGGTTAAGAATCCGCCGGTCAATGCAGGGGACACGGGTTCGAGCCCTGGTCCAGGAAGATCCCACAAGCCACGGAGCAACTAAGCCCGTGCGCCACAACTACTGAGCCTGCACTCTAGAGCCCACGAGCCACAACTCCTGAGCCTGCGTGCCACAACTACGGAAGCCCGTGCGCCTAGAGCCCGTGCTCCATAACAAGAGCAGCCACTGCAATGAAGAGTAGCCCCGGGTCACCGCAACTAGAGAAAAGCCTGCGTGCAGCAACAAATACCCAATGCAGCCAAAAATAGATAAATAAAAATAAATTTATTAAAAAAGCAAATAGGTATCTAGTGAATAAACACGTATTTAAAAAAACATGGGAGTAGATGCTGACCGAATACACTGTAACATCGCACATTAGATTCACATGGGGACTGGGCTTCCCACGTAAACTCACTAAACTCACTACCTCTCTCCCATTATCAGTCTTGGTGATGCCGCTGCCGTCTATCCGATCATGCTCACTTCTTCATCTCCTTCAGGCCTCCTTGCTGCTGTCAAGTCGGTGATTAGGTTATATTTATTTTACTTCCCTCCTCGCTGCTGTCAAGTCGGTGATTAGGTTATATTTATTTTACTTGCCTCCTCGCTGCTGTCAAGTGGGTGATTAGGTTAATATTTATTTTACTTCCTAAATGTTGCTCAGATTTTACTTACCTTACTGTGTGTGTCAGGATGTGATCAGAAGTAGAACCGCTAGGACGTATATACGTATGTATTGTCTCATCCTGCCTCCCCCCCACCCTGTTACGTATATTAATAAGGGATTTGTCATGGGGACCTGAACTTGCGTAGCTCTGGGAGCTGGTGGAGCCTCTCTGGAAGGCTGTCGTCTACGCTCCCGGTGTTGGCGTTGAAGCGGCCCGTTTGCTCTCTGAGCTGCCACTGCCGTGCTCCCGACCCCATCTCTTGCTTGGTCCCGTTTTTGCTTGGTCTCTTTGCTTCTGCCTTTGCTCAGAGCCTCCAGTGATCCCCTGATGATGTAAGACAGATCATTTCATTTCTGTGTAAATTCTCCAGTGGTTCCCGTTTCGCCTACAGTAAAACCCACAGTGCAGCCAAATGATCCACGGAGCTCTCGACATGATGTCAGATGTGATCAGTCTTCTGAAGACGTGGAAACTGGTGGTGAATTGGGGAATATGTGGAATAGTTTGGTCGCCACGTTAGAGTGGTTTTCTGGAGAATGGTTGTCTCTGTAGATTCCAGTACAGAACTTGAGAGCTCCACGCAGCCACTTCTATCCTTTGACTCTTTCTTAATGAAATAGTTTTACCATTTTAAAATCATTTCATTTTCAAATCATAATGTTGGGGCCAATTTTCTTTTACTCTTTGATCACATATCTATGGATAAAGTAGTGAATGTTTGTGAAATCTAATATTCATGTGTATGTTTTCTAAATGAATTATTTTTGTGGCAGGCAAGTTATATTTGAAAAGAGTTCACTTGGCTGGTGTCTACCCATGCTTGTCAGACAGGAGGAACCGCATGCCGTTCATTCTAAAATTATTAGAAATGAATGCAGCTTTACAAGGCTAAGGATGAACTGTAGTCACATTTCCCCTAACTGCTCATTTTAGGATTATTCATATGCAGTTTTTTCTTTGAACACACATCCTAATTCCAAAATAATTAGTCACAATTACCTTTCTTTTCTTCATTGGCCTGTTCATAATGAGGTCTTCAATGGGAAATAGCCATATCCCTAAATGTTGTCACTGTTTGCATATTATAGTTGCATAAATAAAATAGTACCTTCTCTGTTCTACATTTCTCCAGCTTCTCCTTTATTTACTAATACTTAGATACAGAAGATTAAAAACCACAAAATTAAGACAAAGTACAATGTATTGGTGTTTCTTTAAGAATTCATAATCATTTAAAATTTTATTAAAGATTTTGATAATGGGTATTATAGAAGTATATCCTTCCTAAGTGACCTATGCAAGGGAGAACAAAATATTAAAGCATAAACAGCAATATATTAATGACATTTAAAAAGTAGAATCGACAAATACTTCTAAGAACTTGTTTTTAAAATCTTACTTTTCCAGTTTTATTGAGAGATAGTTGACATCATTGTGTAAGTTTAAGATGTACATGTTTTGATAGCAAAATAATTAGCACTGGAGTGTTAGCCAGTTCCTCTTTCTCATTATATAATGACCATTCTTATGGTAAGTGTTGATCATATGGTTTTTATCTTTCATTCTATTTATGTGGTATATCATTTTATTGACTTGTATATGTTGAACCATCCTTGCACCCCACAGACAAATTCCACTTGACTGTGGTGCAAGATTATTTTAATGTACGAGTTGAATTCAGTTTGCTAATATTTTGAGAAGTTTTACATCTGTATTCACCAGGGAGGTTGGTCTGCAGTTTTCTTGTAGTGTTATGATCTGGCTTCGGTATCAGGATAATGCTGGCCATGTAAAATGAGTTTGGGTGTGTTCCCTCCTCTACAAATTGTGGGAGAATCTGAGAATGATTGGCACTGATGCTCTTTGAAATGTTTGGTAGAATTCACTAATGAAGCCATCTGGTCCTGGTTCCTTATTGGGAGGTTTTTCATTACTATTCAACCTTGTTATTGGATGATGCATATTTTCTATTTATGATTTAGTCTCGGTAGCCTATATGTTACTAGGAATTCCTATACGTATTTTTTTGAATTCTGTATCTTTTCTGGCATATTACCTAGCAGGAAACCCTTAATTTTTTGTGATTATGTGTATATTGTCTTTTCCTTCTGTGATACTCCTTTGTGTATTCACTGTATTAAACTGTCTACTCTCCTGGAAGTATAACCTGATTGGCCTTTAATTGGCTGCTACAACAGATAAACTTACAGAATTTCTCAAACACATCTCTGTTTGGATGTATGCAAAATTCTCTTTCCATATGTCAGTTATACATATACACATATATACACTGGTTGGTAATTTATTTGTAAAACTAAGTAGTTCTAGACAGTCTTCCAGAATGGCTGAACTAGTCTACCTCCCAGTAATGGTGCCCAAGTGTTCCTGCTGCCCAGAATGATACACACCTATACATTGTATTTTGTAGTTTTCTAATTTTTATTAAGCTTATAGACAATTTACAGTGCTCTACCCAGGAAAACTGTCATTTAAATCGTATGAGAAAATAGAATACACGTTGACACTGAAATTCTGACCTCCCATTTATCCACTTTGCCCCAAAACAGAAACAAAATCGTAGGAATGCAACCAAGCACAAAAGGAGTGGGACAAAGAAGGCACCATGGGTTATAAGAAAGCCTGCTTGGCAAAGAAAATGGTGTATCTAGACTTAAAATCTTTATGCAAAACAAGTAATTGCTGAGGCTGTGTGGTTTTGAAGTTTAAAGGATTTTCTAAAACAGCCAAAGCATAGTAGGAAAAAATCTGGAATTAAAAATTCCAGCATGTTTCCTTTTGATTAGTTGAATATTATGGGTACAGAAATTCTCAACATTAATAGAAAAATAGAAGTTAAAACATGTTTTAATATAAGAGAACATTAGAAAAATGGAAATCTGATTTTTCCCAGTATTTCAGTAAGTAAAGAGAAATGAACAAAAGACATGGTATTTTGAGAAAAAGGAAGAAAGGAAACAAGATTAACATGACATCCAGTAGATGCAAAAATTGAAAACGATATGTCAAAAGTCGCAGCTATCAAAATAATGATGGTTTTTAAATGCCTCATTAGAACAGCAAGATACTCAGGTTTTATAAGTGAAACAACAAAATCAAATATTTCAAATATGCTACTAAAATACCTCAGCATCAAACCCAACTGCCCAAAGATCCCTGAACAAAGGACAGAAGAAGGGGGAGGGGAAGGGCCAGGAGGAGAATTACCGAGTTACTGAGTCACGGTGGAGAAAGGCATCTTCAAGTCCCCCCACCTCCTCCCCCTGCCCTCCCCATAAGGGGGTCTCAGCAGAGGCACCTGAGAGAGGTCTTGGCCAAGGGCCACCCCTGAATGGGGGTGCCCAGGCACAGAGGGCAGGTCTTCCTAAGAACGTGGCTGGCCTGGAGGGTGGCGGGCTGAGTCCTTGACCGAAACTCCCTCCAGAGACTGCAGTGCGTTGTCTGTGCACCAAGTCTGGTGTGGAAGGCAGCCAGGTGAAGCCTGTGTCATTGCCTAGGGCCGGGTCTGAAGGATCACTCATAGGGTTTGGGTCTGAAACCAGACTCCTCAGTGAAACTACTTGGAAACTAACAAAAAATCTAAGAGCCAAAAATAACAGTTACTTTGTAAGCTGGGAAAAAGAACTTTCCTACCTTAAAAACTTAAGTGTCAAGATGTCACAATGAACATGGCGTTTTTTTAAATTTTAGAGTATTTCTAATGTCAGAAATACTGAAAGGATGATAATTATTGAAAAAAATGATACTGTACCGTCATAATTAGCAGATGACATTTTTCTCTCTGGAAAATCTGAGCCCCATTAGAAAATTGCCAAAAAAAATATTTTGGAAAAGTTGTAAAGTCAACTAGCAATATACAAATAATAGAAATCAGCTAATACATGTAATAAAGGAAAACAAAAACGCATGTCATAACATAGAACCAAAGGCTCTAATACCTAGGAATAAACTTTAAAAAAGTCAACAAGCAAAGAAACCATCAAAAGCATCACTATTACCTTTACAAAGTCTATACAATTTCATCAAAGAAGTTCCTGAATGGAAAGAATCAGTACTGTGAGGATGTCGAATATCATGAAGCAATCAGTGGGTTTCCAAATGAGTTTCTTGAAAATTGAACAAGTTGAATTCAAGTTTCTCTGCAAGGAGAAGTGAAGCCAAGAAAATGTTTAAGGGGTTAAAACTCTTTGATATCAAATTATAGTATAAAGTTATAATAGTCTATTGTTACAAACAGAATTTCATGAAAGAATTAGTTTAAAAACATCTACGTATAAAATCTTACAACTAATCACACTGGAAATAGTCAATTTTCCATAGAATGCTATCAATTTAGAAAAAGTGGAATTCCCATCTGACATTTCATAAGAAACTCCAGATAGTTAAAAGACAAATATAATATTCTGACATTATACACAAATACTTTTATTAATCTATGGAAGACAGTAACAGACAATAAATACAAAAGAGAAAATTTTAAGAATTTGGAAATAGAAATATTGAATATTAGCATTGTAAAGATATTCTATAATAAAGATAAAAATTATTTGCTATTTATATTTCTGCAAAGACTTAAATATATATATTTACTATCATTAAAAAAACAATAAGAAATATGCAAAAATACCCCTAAAAACTTCACAGAAGAAAAGAGGTGGCCAATAGTTATATTGCAGAAACAGTCAACCGTATTAACTGTATTAATAACTTGGCAGTATCAATTAAAATCCTGTCACGCATCTGGCCACAGCTTAAAGAATGATGGATGGGGGACCATAGGTGTTCACGTATGCTGGTGACGGGGGTAGGAATAACTTCAGTGGGAGCAGCTTGGCAATGTCTATCCAGCTTACACATTTTTTGAGCAAACAGTGTTACTACTGTTGGAATCTGTCCTACATATTCACCTGTGTGTACAAGGGAGTCGTAAGCATCGTGGCCAGTGCAGATCCTCCTTTCCGGGTGGAGGCCCTCATTGCCCCCAGCTGCTGGCAGTGTGGGTTGAGGGCTCACAGCCGAGTCTTGCTCTGGGCGTCATCCTTGGCTGGAAGGTGACATCCTGGGGTGGCCCGCATTCAGTGACTGGTCTGTGCAGGAGTCCAAAGGCCCAGCCGTGGCCTCAGTTGGGGACAACTTTGGGGGCCACGGCAGCTCCAGGGTTCCTCTGGGAGCAGCTGAGGTCCCGTCGTAACTGTATCAGTTTCTTCTCCCTCTGCCCAGTTCTGCTGCAGTAACTTCCTATAGGTGCTGCTTCTGAGGACGCACCCTGTGTTAGTTTCTAGATGTCACCATAACGAAGCACCGCCAACCAGGTGGCTTAAAGCAATAGCAATTTATTCTCACATTCCTGGAGGCTAGAGGTTCAAAGGTCAAGTTGTTGGCAGGGTCACGCTCTCTCTGAAGGCTGCAGGGGAGAATCTATTCCGTGCCTTTCTCTGAGGCTCTGGTGTTGCCGTCAGCCCTTGGTGGTTCTGAGTTTTCAGATGTATCGCTCCAACCTCTGCATTGTCATCACGTGATTCTGCTCTGTGAGGTTTCACATTGTCTTTCCTCTGTCCATGTCCGCCTCCCTGTGTCTCTGCCATTTCTATGGGCACCAGTGTTGTAGGGTTAGGACGTACCCTAATGACCTCATTTTAACTTGTTTGTATCTTCCAAGACCATGTTTCCAGATAAGGTCCTATTCACAAGTACAGGGGGCTAGGACTCCAGCACATCTTCTGGGGGACACGATTCAACCCATAACACTTCTCAGTAAGTCTCCGATGACAAATCAGGGCTATGAACTGTTACCTTTCCTCTGTTCTACACGGATAGAGGATTAGACTGTTCCTTCTTTCTTGATAACTTTCTGTAAATTCCTAAAGGGAAAAAAAGATGTTAGGACAAAGTATAAGTTTAAACATGTAACAATGTCCTCATTTTTTTCTGAATCGGTTTAAAAATTCCTTCTCATTTAGACTTTGGAGAGTGGTTATTTGGAGAAATATTGCATTGGTACACAGATAAATGGTCAGTAACTCAATACACAATTTTAAAAACTCATTTGACTATGAGTTTCCAGTCTTCCAAAATATTTAGGCAACTAATTTGTGGATGTGTTGACTCCGCTTCAGGTACAGTGCTACATTTGGAAAGTTCCAGAAAGAGTTAACGCAGATGAGCTCTAGTATTATAACTGCCGGCTGTAATTTTGAGCCAGACTGAGTAACATAAATGCATTATTACCTTTCTTGTGATTTTTTTCTTGCCTGATTGGTTAATGTCTGCCTATATGCCCTCACAAAAAATAGAATTGCAGCATGACATGAGGACTTAGGATAGCTTTTTTGAGGTATTTGGACAGTTAGTTTCATCGTGTAAACAGCCTGAGAACTTGACTGCCTGAGGTGCTTACAGAGTCTGGACAGATATCAGTTTTCTGAGGTTTTCCTAAAAATTGAAGTAAGAAACAGAGAAGCAGTGCGGTAACAATGAAAAGGGCTGGGAAAGGGAAATCTACAAATTTTTTTGAATATTTACACAAGTATTTGACAATTAAAAAAAGTTGTATGCAATGGCCATTGTTCACTCCTACCCTCCCTACCCCTCCCGCCAGCCATACCCTTGGATCTGTGATTCTTTGAGAGGGGCCTAGGGTTAGAGCATCAAAGATGCAGAGAACTGTTTTAAAATCTCACTTATAAATCTCACTAAGCCTGCACGAAAGTGGCATGACGTCTGAAGAAAGGCAAGCATTTATCTTGTGAAGTTATTAACACCCTCTTTTGCAAGGAGGGGGTGGTTAAATATTTTTTCTTTCATGAAAGTTTTTTTTTTTTTTTTTGCTGAGATGGTGAAAACCACTTACCGTAAATTGTCCTCCCTCTGTGTTCAACACCTGATTTCACATGTTGCCCTGCACGGGATGTCATCTCTCAGGACACCCTGGAAGAGTTGCTGGGCTCAGCGGAAACAAAACCCACTTACTCTGACACAAAACATCTGGCAGAATTGTTTACTTGTCCTGTGGCTTCTTAAATGAATGCAAAGTATCAGCTGTTCTAGTTAAAGTAATTCCCTAATCATCAGGGCCTAGGGTAATTTGATAACGAATTTAGCATTTTCTGAGCATCAAAGTTGTAAAAAATCTTTTATCTAACATTTTATCACTGTAAAGGCAATTGATGTAATTTTGACGTAATATCAACCAGAGTGGTTTTATAAGTAAACTATTTTATGTGTCTTATTGGAAATGACAAACCTGAAAATGAATTATACTATCTATGCCAATTTTTTAAAAAAAATCTGTACCTGCAACTTTGATAATGAGCCATATGAATGTACTTGGTATTTTATGTAGGTAAATAGGTAATCTAATAGTCTTTCTTTGCTAGTAATTTTTATTTTCTTACTGATTTTTACTGTCCTTGTTTCTGCCGTGAATCAGTAGAAGCCTAAAACATAGTCTCTAAACAGAGAAATGATTCCCTTTCCTACAACACTTGCTCTGGTCTAACTTGAAATCAAGTTCAGAATTTCTACATTCAATTTATGAGTCTACATTTACTACCAAGTCAAATATGTTTGAAACCAGAAACAAATTCTCTCGGCTATTCTTCCTTCTTAAATCCTATCAACTTGGGCTTCCCTGGTGGCGCAGTGGTTGAGAGTCTGCGTGCCGATGCAGGGGACACGGGTTCGTGCCCCAGTCCGGGAAGATCCCACATGGCCGCTGAGCCTGCGCGTCCGGAGCCTGTGCTCCGCAACGGGAGAGGCCACAACAGTGAGAGGCCCACAAAAAAAATCCTATCAACTTAAAATTTTTTGACAGATTTTTAACTACCTTGTTCTGTTATTCCAGTATACTAAAAAAAAAAAAAAAAAAACAAACCACCTTCGCCTCTGGTCTTCACTGCTAAGCCGTATAGATGTCATTCTAAATTATGCCCTAAACCTAAAGCTAGACCCTAAATATTGCTCCATGACCTGCCATTGTGTCTCTGTCCAAAGCTACTTCCTTCTCCATAGCCTTCTCATATTTATACAACAAGCCTTTCACAAACACCCGGTCCAGGCTGGATGTTGATCTCATTGGGGCTCATAGTCTAGTAGGAGAGACAGGCATCAAACAAAAATTGCACAATAAATTGTTTCACTGCGTTGCTAATAAGCCCTGTTAAAGCAAAAACATGAGGGGCAAGTTGTCTCGATGACAGCAATGTTTCAGTGGACACTGAGATGTGGGACAGAGTTAACGGGGCACAGGTGTGGCGGTCAGTTCAGGAAAGAAGACCCACTTCCGAGAAGCCCTTGAGGCAGAAAATCAAAGACCAGCCATCTGACCTCAGGGAGGACAGGGGTGCCCTGAGAGACTGGGGAGGGTCAGGACCAGTTCATGCAAGGGGGGGTGACAGGGACGAGCTGAGGGTGTGGACACCTTCTCTGAGAAGCAGGAAGCTCTTGAAGGTTTAAGCAGAGAAGGAGAAAGCACATATTTAGAAGTTAAAATATTCTGACTGCTAGTGAAGAAAACTGGAGGAGTGTGAATGCAGGAGCCCAGGGTACGGGGGGGGCTAGTGCAGGATATTGGGGAGATGGTGGTGGCTGGGATCGCTGTGGCGGCTTTGAAGATGCAACAAAGTGGGGAGACTGGAGAAATGCTGAGAAAGTCGAGTTGACAGCACCTGGAGAGAGTTAACTGGGTGTGAAGCGGGGACAGGCAGGTGTCTGCACGGGCAGCCCCGGGCTTCGCAGGTGCCGTTTCCCGGGTGGCGGGCACAGGATGAAGGGCAGCCTGTCGTGTTGTCTGTCTCTGTGGTGTAGACTAGAAGGAATAGGCTACCGAGGCTTACCTGACGTAGAAAAGCCTGGTTAGGGGCTGTCAGTCACCTGAGGACACGACATCCCAGCACAAGTGTGTGACTTTAGTAACTGTAAGACCCAAGGAGGCCACTTGTAGCTGCATCATTGTTATATCAGTGACCATAACAGCTGGACACGTTTTCGTTGGCGAGCGTGACCTTTCTAATTGAGAAACCCCTGGGGACTCCGCATCACCTTCCTCCTACCCCTTAGAAGTTTTCTCCAACTTCTATCTCCCAGCCCTGCTTGAGGAGCTGAGGGCAAACTCCCGTGGAGCTGGAGAAAAGCTGCTCTCATGGAAACATTGTGATTTTGGTTTGATTCTCTTACTCTACACTTTCTATCAAACACACTGCAGAGAGATGTGCAATTGTGATTTTTCTTCTGGGACAGTTGCCTATGAGCCGTTCAAGACAGGATGAAAACTAGGTAGTTGGATGTACTGACTCAGACTTAAACATTTTATCTGGGCTGGAGAGAGATGTTTAACAATCCTCCAAAGACATGGAAATAATTTTATTATATAGTAACGAATGCATCTCCGACATTGTTCTACATGCTTTTACAAGTAGCAATTAATCGTCAAAACCACCCCAAAAGTTTAGTGCTGTTATGTCCATTTTACAGGTGGGGAAACTGAGGCACAGGGAGATGACTTTTTCAGAGGCACATAGCTAGGAAGTGGTGGAGTTGGGATTCTGAATGCAGGCTAACTATGAAATTCGAGCTCTTAATCACTGTGCTCTACTGTCTAAGGAAAGAGTCGAGTCTAAAACCAAGCTGGGGTCTAGGAGTCCTCCTTCTAGGTGCCCTGAGTCACTCCAGCAGTTACATCGCAGTCGTGGTGATCAACCAGCAGCCACTTAATTTAAACCTTCCTTCCTTGCTTCAGACATCCTACTTCTCTATTTTCTTAGGTCGTTTGATCTCCGTCCAATTGTCAGAAATCAGATGCCATTGGACAGGAGTCACGGAGCGGCTGCCGCCGTCGTGGCAGAGTCTGTGCTCTTTCTCTTCCCCCTCCTGGTCAAGCTCCTTAAAAAACAAAAGGGTTATACCTGGGGAGACAAACACCACCCAGGTGAGCAGCAGTGGCTACTGATTCAGAACTTGCTGTAGCAAGAGGGTCCCCCCCACCCCTTGTGTTTGACGGAGACCCGAGGGCAGGCAGGGGCGTGGGGAAGCTTAACGGAGAAAAACCAAACGGTGAGGCTTCAGGTGTGTCTTGATGGGAGGCGGTGGGCACTGGAAAGCTGGCGGTGGGCTAACCAGGACCAGGGCCTGCTATGTGATTGGCTAGGGCAGCGGATCTGGTTTCTCTGGTTGGTCCAAGTTGGAAGTGAAGGTGAACCTAGGAGAGCTGTCAGGTACTGACGGAGTCTTGGCCGTATGGAGCCTATCGCTGCAGAAGCTGGGGTTTGGCTTCCAGGGCTGGTTGCTGCAGGTCGTGGGTTCTCTCTTGTTTATGGTCTGGCTGATGTCCTGTAATGTATTCAGTCTCTCATACCCGCTGTTCATCATTGTCTCACGTTCTTGAAACATACTTTCCTTAAATTCTATGCTACCACGACCCTCCTGGATTTAGCGCCCTTTGCATGTTTTTATTTGCACAGGGGGTGCGCTGTCCTTGCTATTAATTAAACTTGCTGTTGGCCAAATGGCTCCCCATCATGTGGAACCTCTTCTTTACCCTCATCTCAACTTCTGTGTGTTGAATTCTATGTCTGAGCCAGACTCAACTCCAGCAAGTTTCAGCTGACCTGGGAAGTCTCTCCCATCATTTCCATCTGGTGGCTAATTCCTGTTTACTTGTAAACCTCAGCGTAGATGTCACTTTCTCCAGCAAGCTTTCTGGGAACCCTCAAAAAGTCTGAGCTCCCAGTGTCCCTACTCTTAGGACACTGGTTTTAAAACACTGATCACATTGTATTGTGTTGTCTATTAACTCATTTTCTCCCCCAAACTCTGAACAATTCTGAGGAACAGTTACCAATGTAGAGCCCTGTAGAGCAGAGAGCCAATAAATGTTTGCTGAAGTAATGAACTGGTTCTAAACTGAGTGTGAGAAACTGTATCAAAGCTTGTGAGGTTCATAGAATCCTTCGTGAGGCCCAGAGTATGGGGCAGGTGCACTTCATGGAAAGGTGTTTCCTGTAAGCTCCTATAAACGGGTCGGCAATGAGATGGGAAACCAGACGTGTAAATCTTTGGAACAGAAAGCAGATGACTTTGCACTCCTTTTCCTGAAATGTGGAAACAAGAGGGTGGATGAGTGATGCGCCCCGAGGCCGTGTTGAGGAATCTGGTTGAGCCCCTCAGGCCCACTATTGTAATTAGCTGTGTGAGGGGAGGGAGGGAATTACAGATTCTGTGATAACAGGAGTAGGGAAAGCTTTGAATGTGTTTCCCTTCTGGCTCCTCTCTGCTCTGTGAGTGTGTGCGCACTTTTCTGCTTCCCCTCTACGGCCAGATTGTCAAGGAGTGAGTATAGGATTGCTCTTAACGCTGGCAGGAAGCTTGGAGCGCACTTCCTGTCTGCACAGTTGGTCCCTGCAGTGTCCTTCCTGTGCATCGCTCAGTCATCGGAGGCCCTGTGAATTGCGGATTTTTCCTTTCCGGTAGGAGTTTCATCCTAATCTATGACAGTTGTAGCGTTACCTTGATTTTCCAAGACCTGTATGTTTCTAAGCTCGTAATTGTAGGAGTGGATAGATAGACAGCTTTACTTCGAACTCAATTCTATGTAGAAGCTTCTGGAATCTTATTACAATTTCAGGGGCATTTATAAACGTCTTAAAACTTAGGGGAAGAAGATTCACTTACACCTTTATTTTATTCACTTTATAAACGTGAATTGTCAGAAGAAATTTTTCTCTATGCTTTTAGGTTCTTCTGGCTGGTCTAAGAACTGAATTGACATCAGAAAGAATAACAAAATTAAAGTTTAAAAAATATGTATACCTGGGAGACACCCAGGAAAACTGAGCAACTCACCAAAATGGCCGAAATTCTGACCTTAAATATCTAAAGACAAAAGAGGATATTGGGGTTAGAGGTTTGGGGCTTCAAAGGAGAGGAAGGCAATTCACATGGAGGTGGAAAAGCAGATGTGTTGATAAATGTTCCGTGGGCCAGGCAGAGACCATGAGACAGAGTGGACTCGGATCCCTAGGCCCTGCTAAGCTTCACCACCACACCCAGCCGTACTCTTGGCTAATAGCTCTGGCGATGGCTCTACTCCAGGAATTGGCCCTTTAAGGTCTTAGGCAGCTGGGGGAAGGTCAAAGATGTTTCCTAAGATTATTTTGGCCCTTGATTATTTTCAGCTTGAAATAATCCACAAGCCAAAAGAGGGTGGAAAATATTGTTCCCCTACATAATCAATTTACCATCAAATTTTCTTTAAAAAATTTAGAGATGTGGAGTTGTAAAAAGGCAAAAACAAAAGCAATAACACCCCTCAGTTCTGAGGGCTGACTTTTGCCTGTCACTAACTCCAGGACTTGTTTTGATTCCAAGTCCCTGGCTTGGTGTTGCCCATCTGTCTCTTCATGGTCACCTCGGCCTGGACCACCCTTCCCGGGGTGTCCCCACCTCCACCCCTCCCTGCACTGCATATGCCCTGAGCAGCGTGGCTTCTCACCCCCAGGCAAACACCGTGTCAGAATGCAGTCTCTGGAAGGAGGAATGTAGAAACACTGGGTGAGGACTGACTTAATACTTTTCAAGACTGTGTTAATTACCTCCTATTTTCATCTCATTTGTCTTTTCCAGTTTTTCTATTATAAGGTATTGATACATATATTTTATGTTTTAACGCTAAATGTTTTGCAGAAATTCCTTGAAGAGGTTATGATGACTGCATTAGTGTAATTTATACGTGATTGGCTGCCTGTCAGAAAGCAAAACATGGAGGGGGTTGTTTTATAATAACATTCCTAAATTATCCATTACACTTAACAGGTGATAGGACACTTGTTTCTGATGATAGGATACAAATAATATTGTAAGATTGAACACCTGTAATCTTGAATTAAAAGAACTACGCACACAAGACATACCTCTTTTCATTTTCGGTATTCCCATTATTGGTTTGCGACAACTAGGACATAAAGTTAAGTAGAATTATTTTAATGATATCATCAAGAAAAAAATTGAAATGGTTGAGCAAAAGATGACTGCTTTAACAGAAAGATATTTTTAAGCAAGGGAAGATAATAAGGGCATTTTTTTAACATCTTTATTGGAGTATAATTGCTTTACAACGGTGTGTTAGTTTCTGCTTTATAACAAAGGGAATCAGCTATACATATACATATATCCCCATATCTCCTCGCTCTTGTGTCTCCCTCCCACCCTCCCTATCCCACCCCTCTAGGTGGTCACAAAGCACAGAGCTGATCTCCCTGTGCTATGCGGCTGCTTCCCACTAGCTATCTATTTTACGTTTGGTAGTGTATATATGTCCATGCCACTCTCTCACTTCGTCCCAGCTTACCCTTCCCCCTCCCTGTGACCTCAAGTCTATTCTCTACGTCTGCGTCTTTATTCTTGCCCTGCCCCTAGGTTCTTCATAACCATTTCTTTTTTTTTAGATTCCTTATTATGAGTTAGCATATGGTATTTATTTTTCTCTTTCTGGCTTACTTCACTCTATATGACAGATTCTAGGTCCATCCACCTCACTACAAATACCTCAATTTCGTTTCTTTTTATGGCTGAGTAATATTCCATTGTATATATGTGCCACATCTTCTTGATCCATTCCTCTGTAGATGGACACTTAGGTTGCTTCCATGTCCTGGCTATTGTAAATAGAGTTGCAATGAACATTGTGGTGCATGACTCTTTTTGAATTATGGTTTTCTCAGGGTATATGAAAAAGGGCATGTTTTTTACCTAAGCAACATAATTAAAACTTCTTCCCTGAAGGCTGGCTTTGCCTCTTGATGTTTTTTTAATCGACATGGTCTTTTTCTATATTGAATAATACACATTTACATTTTTTAATATAAGCATGGCAACTTGAATGTGAGAATGAGTTAATTACAAACGTACAGGTACTTGGAACCACACTTACTTGTTTGCGTAAACCAAAAAGTGTGTGTTTGTGACTGGCCAACATCTTTTGATAATGAGGAAGAATGAAGAATTTACTTCAGAGAAACTTTTGCCATGTGCGCAACGTGGGTGATAAGTACTTTAACCCTGACGTTGACTGAGATTCGAATAGATATAGAGAATACCGATCATCCTATACTTAAACTATGATTTTTTAAAATAAAAATTGGGCGCACCTTCCTATTGAGGTAAAATGCTAGTTCATCCTTTAGAAAGTTGAGATATGGAAACCTCTACTTCCCTACTTGGGAATGAATCATTTTGCACCCTAGCCAAAAGCTAGAAGCCCAGAGCAACACCTATTAATTAAATCCCCGAACCAGCTGAGTCCATGGTCCAACACTGCTGGAAACCAATACGGCACATCCTGAGATGCTGAACGGTCCATTGTCAGTGTAAAAGCAGCGAGAGAGGAAAGAAGGAAAATGGAGGGGCGGAGCTCTGACATACTGGCTTTCCGGTTTTTTGGGGGTTTGTTTTGAATTGACCACTCCGTTTATTTTTAATCTTTATTTTTTAAAATGGTTTGATTTACAGAAATGTTGAATAGATAGTGCAGAGAGTTCCCATATACCCCACACCCAATCTTTCGCTATTAACATCTTTAGTATTTGTATTTAGTATTTGTTACAATAGGTGTATCAGTATTGAAGTCCATACTTGATTCAGATTTCTTACCTTTACCTCATGTCTTTTCTTTCCCATGATCCCATCTAGGGTAACACATCACAGATAGTTGTCATGTCTCCTCAGGTCTTTTTCACTGTGATCGTTTCTTAAACTTGCCTTGTTTGACATTGACAGTTTTGAGGAGTATTAGTCGGGTATCCTGAAGGATGCCCCCTATTGGGATTTGTATGATTCTCTTATGATTAGATGCGGGTGTGGGTTTTTGGGAGGAAGACTACAGAGGAGAAGGACCATTTTCACCACTGCGTATCAAGGTACACGCTATCAGCATGGTTATCACCAATGCTTACCTTGACCACCTGGCTGAGATGGTGTTGGCCATGTTCTCGGCCGAAAAGTTACCTTCTCCCTCCCCCTCCAGCTCCCACCCCTCCTGTCCCCTTTGGAAGGAAGCTGATACTTAAGAAGGGGATTTATGCTCCCACCTCCTCGAGGTGCAGTAGCTTAGCAAATTATTTGGAATTCTTCTGCAAGGGACATTGATTTCTGCTCCCCCAATTTATTCAAACATTTATTTATATCAGTGTTATGGACTCACGGATATTTTATACTTTGTGTTATCAACAGTTGTGGTTTTTTTTTTTTTTTTCTTTAGATTATTCCAGCTTTGACTATTGGGAACTCTTTCAGTTGGTTCCTGAGTCCCTTTGATAGAACCCCCATCAATGTAGGGTTTGATTTATTTTTGAGCTCGCTCTTTCTGGTGCTGCAAGATACTCCATATTCATCTTGTTCATTTCCTGCTGCAGCTGGGCATCAGCCGTGTCTCCATAGAGACCAGGAGGATGGTTTAGGAACCAAGGTCTGCTCCTTACTGCTACACCATCATTTCTGTTAGGGCCTCTCGGCTGATAGAACACAAAAATATATATGTATATACTAACCCATGTGTGCATGCACATCCAAAAAATATTTTCTGCCCCAGGCCTGTAGCCATTTCTCCGTGGATCCTCTGGTTCCTTTGATTGGAGAATGACATCAGAAATCAAGTACCGGGTACAAGGTGTGCTGTTGCTCCTGGGGTCGGGGTGCTGACCCAGCGAGGAACTATATGTGAAACCAAGTGGGGCCCTGTGAGGCTCCCGGGCACGGAGCCTCTTTTTGGTCCCCCATTTCTTGTAGGCAAGACTCCAGCCTCCATGACCTTCCCTGAGTTCCAAAGAGCAGATTCAGATAGTTGCTAATCAAGGGAGAAGCAGCCAAAAAACTATCTGAGGCAAGATTAAAGGGACCAGAGAAGCTCATCAAGATTAGGAGACCAGGGCTTCCCTGGTGGTGCAGTGGTTGAGAGTCCGCCTGCCGATGCAGGGGACACGGGTTCGTGCCCCGGTCCGGGAGGATCCCACATGCTGCGGAGCGGCTGGCCCGTGAGCTATGGCCGCTGAGCCTGTGCGTCCGGAGCCTGTGCTCCACAACGGGAGAGGCCCGCGTACTGCACACACACACACACACAAAAAGATTAGGAGACCAAGCACCTGAGACCCTGCACCCTAATCTTGTCAGCAACCTCTCCCTTGGGGAGTATTGTTATAAAATGCCTTATCAAATCCTCCTGGGTTGGGACACCGTTTTTTGAGGCAGAAGCCTATGTCCTCCTTTGCCTGGCAAAGTAATAAAGCTATCTTTTTAAAAAAAAATTATTTATTTTTATTTTTGGGTGCCCACGGGCTTCCTCTAGTTGTGGCGAGTGGGGGCCACTCTTCGTTGTGGTGCATGGGCTTCTCCTTGCGGTGGCTTCTCTTGTTGCAGAGCCCGGGCTCTAGGTGCACGGGCTTCAGTAGTTGTGGCACGTGGGCTCAGTAGTTGTGGCTCGCGGGCTCTGGAGCACAGGCTCAGTAGTTGTGGTGCATGGGCTTAGTTGCTCCTTGGCATGTGGGATCTTCCCGGACCAGGGCTCAAACCCGTGTCCCATGCATTGGCAGGCGTATTCTTAACCACTGTGCCACCAGGGAAGTCCCTCTACCAACACTTTAAAGATATCTTGCTGTTGTATTTTGTTCTCTACTATTATTGTGGAAGGAAGTTGTTGCCAGTCTCATTTCTTTGTATGTTCTTTTCTCCGTTAATGCTTTTAAGGTCTCTATTTTGTGCTCCAAAGTTTCATGACAAAGTGTCTGGGTGTGTGTTTCTTTTCATTTATTCTTCCGTGTTATATGCTGTGCCTAATATACCTATGGATTCAGGTCTACCTGTAGTTCTGGAAAATTCTCAAGCACTGTTTTTCAACTCCCTTTCCTCTAGTCTCTCTTCTCCCTCTGAAACTCTCACTGGATATGAGTTATATCTTCTCATTATATCCTCTTTGTTCAACTCCTCTCCCAAATTTATCTCTGTCAGTTTGTGGTTTATCCCAAGATATTTTCTTTCAGAAATACTCTTTTTTTAGTTCAATTTTTATTTCTTAAAGTTCTTTTCAGTCATTTTCCAGTTCTGCCTGGATAATTTTGGGAACCCTTTGCTGCTTGTTTTATTTCGTCTTTTATTTCCTCATCCATGTGGATGATGCATTTCCTCCTTTTTATTGTCTGCAGTGTTTGGGAGTCAGTCTGTTCATTGCTTTTGTTTTGGGTGATTTTACTACTAAGTCATATTTGATTTAATTAGTCCTTAGAAATCTGTGGGACAAAATTGTGGGTTTTTTTCCCTCCAGAAAAAAGATTTTGTGGGCCTCTGTGTGATTCCTGGTTGTCTATTGGCCTGGCAGTGTTTTAACTAGTGTTTTGTAAATGATCTTGAGTGAGTATTGGCTTCCTAGAGAAGGCATCCGGACTGCTATGGGCCTGAATCCTAATGTTGTAAGCCTGGTGCTGAAACTGATACATGCCCAGGGACAACCTTCGCTTTAGCATTTACTTAACCACTGTGTCATCTGTTAGTTTGCTGTTGTTTCTTTCCTTTCCTTTAGGAGGGGGATACATTTTCTTTAGATACGGGATATGCTATAAGTGTATATTTTTGCCGTTTATCAGAGATCTAACTGTCTTACAGTGGGAATGCCTTCAGAATATTAAGGAAGTAATACTTCCAGAAGCAAGAGTTACAGCCTCTTGAAAGCTTAGAGGATGTATCAGTATACGTTGTGCAACTTCAACTTCTGCTGTCTGATGTGGGGTGCTAGTCACAATTTCTCTCATTCATTCCATAAGCACTGTAGTGATTCTTAATCTTCTGTAGTCACTAATCATTCAGAGAATCGGATAAAAGCAAACCCATCTCTACAAAAACGTGTATATGCATATATGATTTATATTTTGCATGTAATTTCAGAGGTTGCAGACACTTGAAGCCTGTCCATGGGCCTTTTATGAATCCGGATTGAGGGTCTGGATGGGACAGCTCATTTTTTAAACTTGACCAAAAATGATGAATTGATGAGAAGGTGTAGGGTCAATGTGCAGGAAGAAATAATAAGTCTGTTACCCCCGGGTTCTTTCAGTGCCTTTTTAACATACAAGGCAAAACAGAGTTCAACAACAATTTTGATTCTGAACCTATTAAATCATAAGGTTAAATGGGCTTTTCTATTTATGACAATTTTGGAAAGAGCAATTTTATTTCTTATGTGGTTGGAAATGTAGGTCACTGACAGTTAAGGTCATTTATATGCTAAGCCCAGTTTTAAAAGTGGGATTCAAAGTTATAATCTTGACACTTAGGTGACAGATTTGAGGGGTAAAAATCTGGGAGGGAGAAAACAACTAAGATAGCTTGCTTGATTTCCTAGTGGGATAGCCTTGCATTTGGCCTCAACCATAATTCTGCCATCATGAGACTGAGGAGCATTTCCTCTCCAAGGGCTGTCATAATGCAGACAGCATGAGGCAGGTCGATGCAAGACAGAACAGGTAGGGAAGGATAAATTGGGGGATTGGGATTGACATATACACACTACTATATATAAAATAGATAACTAATAAGGACCTACTGTAGAGCACAGGGAACTCTTCTCAGTACTCTGTAATGACCTACATCAGAAAAGAGTCAAAAAGAAAGTGGATGTATGTATAACTGATTCACTTTGCTGTACACCTGAAACTAACACAACATTGTAAATAAACTATATTCCCATAAAAGAAGACACACGCACACACAGAACAGGTAGAAGAAACAACTTAGCAACACTCAGTTATATGTGGCTATATGTAAGTATCAAAAGTTTATTCAGGAGAAGCAGAGTGGATGCCAGAAGAGACATGAGAGGATCCAGAGGGCCCCTTAGGTGACCAGCACCATAATCACCAGTCATCCAAAGGATGGCCAGGAATGAGTATCAGTTCTCATTCGTAGAATCGCAAGTCAGAGCTGTGTTGTAAGGAATACATAGTTACTGATAATCTGCTCTAGCTAGGGAGTGATTTACTGTTTACAGAAATCAGACTGAATTCAAGACTATCTCTAAAATAGCCTTACCCCCTAACTTACTTGCATTCCAACGTACCTTTTTAAGTTGGCATGTATTTCAAAACCTGAAACACATTTAATAATGGTAAAGGCCTTTTCACCTAATTAAGAGCAAAGAGCGTGGGCCTCTGGCATTGGAATGCTGCAGTTCAGTTCCTGACCCCCCTCCTTGATAGCTGCTTGATTCACCAAGATTATTAACATTCCATGGCGTCACTTTTCTCTTCAGAACAGTGGTAATTATAGGACTAATCTAAAGGTTTCTATAAAAAACCAAAAATGGTGATTATGTAAAGCATTGAACATAGTATCTGGCTTGTAAAAGACGTTCAGTAAATGTATTATATTATCACTATCAGTAGTGATTTTACTAAACCGTATTGAGTAACTCTTAGAAACGTGCTGTAAATGTTGATAAGAGTTATGGATTATTTCCGTGGTTTACTTAGCCTCCATCATGGGAATCTTCATCACACTTACAGGAGTCTCACACCCAAGGCCATCATCCATATGTGATGTGACCGAAGAGAAAAAGGAGATAATCCCCCTCTTAGAGGATAAAGCAGATTGAACCCTGTAGGTGGTCAAATATAAGGGCAATTCTGGAATCCAGTTCAGGAAGGGCCAAAGAGTGAAGCTGAGCTCAGCTTGCGGCCATGAGTTGCACAGATGTGCCAAGAGCCTGGAGAAGGTAGTAACACTGAAGCAGTGTAGCAGATGAATTCGTAGTGTGCGAGCACCTTGTTATTCTAGTAATCAGTGAGAAAATGACTTAGTCAATGATGCTAATTATATGAAACGTACAATTATAAATATGAGCATGAAGAATTCTCCGGAATCTTCGTGCGACACTCAGAATTCGTTCATCTTAACCTGAGCTGTCTCACAAAGAACAGGCTGCATCATATTTTCATTATCCCTGGTGACCAAAAAATAGGCAGGGTTAGGCCCAGTCAGCATTTATATCCCACTCTCTCTGCCTATGGTGAAGGGCTAATTATATTGTTAATAAGTCATCGCAGTTTTTTTTGGCTGCACTGCACGCCTTGCTTGTGGAATCTTGGTTCCTGGACCAAGGATGGAACCCCGAGCCCCCCTGCGGTGGAAGCTCGGAGTCTTGATCACTGGACCCCCAGGGAAAGTCCTGGTCATCTCTAACCAACAGCAAGTTATCTCACATCACAGAACAGACATAAAATTGACATGAGCGACCCTTTGTAGAAAACAAGCAAAATCCCTTAATACTTGAGAGAACAGAACTATTTCTCCATTAAATAGAACTTGAAGGTGATAGCCAGAGAAGTTTCAGGAGCGTGAGGTGGAGAGTTTTGGAAAGACTGTCTTGAGACTTGTACTCACAACCGAGTGATTCACGTGATTTTTTTTTTTTTTTTTTTTTTTTGCGGTACGCGGGCCTCTCACTGCCATTGCCTCTCCGGTTGCGGAGCACAGGCTCGGGACGCACAGGCTCAGCGGCCATGGCTCACGGGCCCAGCCGCTCCGCGGCACGTGGGATCCTCTGGGACCGGGGCACGAACCCGTGTCCCCTGCATTGGCAGGCGGACTCCCAACCACTGCGCCACCAGGGAAGCCCTGATCCACGTGATTTTAAGGAAAGTTTGGCGACTCCTCTGCCTCATGAAAAGAGAAGAGCGAGAAACATTCTCCGTGCAGCGTGAAGGTCCTCTGTCTTACATATTTCTAATTCCAGGCAGCGTGCATCTGCTCTAAAGAGCAAGCCTGCAAATGCCAAACTTTAATCAGAGGAGTGTGGGCTGTGTGGGGCTTTCAGATCAGTTGCCCACACTGAACGTCACGTAGATTCCCGTTGGAATATCAACGCCTGGACCTTTGCTCCAGGTGCAAAGAGAAGGTTGCAAAACACTGAAGATGAGCATCAATTCCGGGTTAGCTTAACATTCTTTTTCTGTATTCAGAAAAGTGACAATTTCAATTGAACTTAATTCTGTAAAAACAAGGAATTGAAATTCCTAGGAGTTGAGCTAACCTTTCTCTAGAGTCAGGTATTTTTCTTTCTTTAACAATATCTTGTGACACTGATGGCCCAAGGCTATCTGAGGAATTGCCAAAAAAAAAAAGTCTGTTAAGAGAAATAATTTAAATTTTCTTGAACCTTAAAAAGCTGCTTTTTAATAAGGATTTTTGTTTTTGAACGTACTCGAGCACTAATTACCTTTAACCACAAGATATTTGATCATTTTACTTTATCCTTTGTAAAATTAGACACAATTTCACTGATGTATATTAAGGCTTGAAACTTTTGGTTCTCCATAGCACTTAGTTTTGAATCCTAACCCTGTGGATATATATATTTTTTTTAACGTATTACATCCCGTAAGCTTTTCCACCTCTTGATTCCCAGAGCGTTAACTGGAGTTCCAACTGGAAAGGAATTGAAACAATATTTTTCCTATTGTGAAAGGAATTGTGCTGGTTGAGTTTAACAGGCAAAGGCTTAATTCGGGACTATGGCAATAAGGAAGAGAGACTGAACTCAAATTTGCTGAAACAATCGGGAGGATTTTTAAGCGGGAAGAGTTGGGGAGGAAGTTGGGGAAGAAGTCGTGGGTTGGGCACGTGTTGGTTACAGTAATTAGGCCATCTGTTTGCTAATTGGCCCTTATCAAAGCTAGGTTCCTCCCCCTCCCACAGGAACAGGAGAAGAGTAAATTTTTTTTTTAACATCTTTATTGGAGTATAATTGCTTTACAATGGTGTGTTAGTTTCTGCTTTGCAACAAAGTGAATCAGTTATATAGATACATATGTCCCCATATCTCTTCCCTCTTGCTTCCCCCTCCCTCCCATCCCCCCATCCCACCCCTCTAGGTGGTCACAAACCACCGAGCTGATCTCCCTGTGCTATGCGGCTGCTTCCCACTAGCTATCTATTTTACATTTGGGAGTGTATATATGTCCATGTCACTCTCTCGCTTTGTCCCAGCTTACCCTGCCCCCCCATATCCTGAAGTCCATTCTCTAGTAGGTCTGTGTCTTTATTCCCGTCCTACCCCTAGGCTCTTCATGACATTGTTTTTTTTCTTAGATTCCATATATATGTGTTAGCGAACAGTAAATTTGAAAAGAGTGGCTCCCAGGTACCCGAGAGAGAGATTCCTGTGTGGTGAAACCTGAAAAAGGCTTTTGAAGCATTTACATCTCAAAGGGGCAGAGAAGGAATTTACAATTGCAATGTACATTTCTTAGCTAAATGCTCTAAGAAAATAGCGGTCAGGGTCGTACAGACAGGAAGAACTCTACAGTTGAGTCAAGCTGAATGAAACTTACAGGCCACATTGATCACTGTTGTCCCCAAAAGAGAAAAGAAACTCTGCTTCTGGTTAACATGTCCTTGCTGTGTGCTAAAACTTCCATCAGACCAAGTGATTAAGGAGATGCTGTGGGTTTGAAAGATAACAAAAGAAGCCTCCAAATATTTGTCTTTGTTATTAAATTCAAATGGTGCATGCCTAAAATATTGAATCAAATATATAAAACATGATATATTCCACTTTTAATTTATTGACCTATTATGAATGGTGTTGGAAGTTTGATTTTTGTGTGTAGAATATAATAATTAATTTATAGTAGTCTAGTTTAGGATTTGCCTTTGCAATGAAATAGAATCCCCAGTTTAAAGATGGTATAATTTAACCTAAATCCATTTTGATTCAGATTTGTTTTATTGTCGTTTGTACTTACTACATACTCTGTACAATAGGAATGATATTTCTAAATAATATAACAGGAGTGTCCTGTGTTATGGAAAACCATATTAAAGTTTACTGTGGCTTTTAAAAATAACTTTCATATGTGCTCTCTTCTGGTCAAACAACGGATGGATAGTTTAGAGCTTCTGGGGTGAGGTTTACACTCTTCTGGTGACTGGTTGAACCGAGCTTTAGGACTTCAGATTTTCTTACCAGGTCTGTTTGGTTACAACATTTTCAAGGTCATTTTAAAACTTAGATTTTTCATTATTATTTCATGTGTATTTAGTTTAATTTTAAATATTCCGTTTTATAAAGAATTAGATGAATGCATAATAGAAAATTAGCAAACTGATATTTCCTTTTTTTTTTTTTTCCATTCAGGAGGAAAAAATATGTAGAATTAGAATTTCTCTCTATTTGGGGAAAGGTAGGCGGATTAGGCCCCCCCCCCCCCCAAATGCATGTGTCTTAATCCCAGAAACTTGTGAATGTGACATGATAAGACAGAAGGGACTTTGCAGCCGAAATTGAGGTTTGGACATTGAGATAGGGAAATTACCGCAGACCACCCAAGCAGGATCAGTCTAATAACAGAAATCTTTTAAGCAACAGAACCCGGCCCAGCAGACGTAGGGGGGGCGGGGCGGGGAGTTGAGGCAGGGGGAGTCAGGCAGTGACAGCAGAGGAGGGTGTGGGCTCTGCTGGAGGGACCCCATAGGGAGCAGTGAGAGCGAAGTGCAGGAACCTTGGCCCTACATCTGGGGGCAGAATGCAGCCTGAATGAAGCTGCCAGCCCCTCCTTCCCCAAAGCCACCAAAAATAAGTTCAGTCTGGCCGACACCTTGATTGCAGTCTCATGAGACCTGCAGCTGAGCAACCTGCCCATCCGCATCGTGCCCAGTGTATTTTTTAAATAAGGAACGCACATTGATGTTTTTGGGGGACATAATGCTATTGCACACTTACTAGACTACAGTGTAGTGTAAACATAATTTTTATATGCACCGGGAAAGCCATCATTTTGTGTGACTGTTGCAGAGGTCTGGACCAGAACCCGCAGGATCTGCAAGGTCTGCCTGTATCTAGTTTGGGCCGTTGAAATTCTAGGGAGGTCATCTGCTGGCTAACACAAGAAGAAGGACAGGTTTTTTTAAACAATGTTTTTCAACTTAAGATAATTATAGATTCACGTAAGAAATACAGAGCAATCCCTTGTACCACTTACCCAGTGTTTCCAACGGTAACATTTGCAAAATTCTAGTACAATAACACGACTAGGATCCTGACACTCATTTATTCAAAAGAAAGACTATTTCCATCACAGGCTGCCTCCTGTTGCCCTTTTATAGTCGCTCTCAACTCCTGCCCCCAGCCTGTCCTTAATCTCTGACAACTACCAGACCATTCTTCATTTCTATAGCTTTGTCATTTAAAGAATGTTGTGTAAATGGAATAACACAGTATGTAACTTTTTAGGCTTGGATTTTTTCACTTAGCATAATTCCCCAGAGATCCACCCAGGTTGTTGTGGGTATTAATAGTTGGTTGTCTATTCTGAGTAATAGTCCGTGGTGCAGATGTACTAAAGTTAAACTATTTCCCTGATGAAGGACATTTAGATTGTTTCCACTTTTGCCTACTGAGAATAAAGCTGCTGTAAACATTCATGTATAGGTTTTTGTGCCAACTTATATCTTCATGTTTCTGGGTTAAATGCCTAGGAGTGCAATTGCTAGGCTGTATTGTCGTTGCATGTGTAGTTTTTAAATAAATTGCCAAGTTGTTTTTCAAAGGAGCTGTACCATTTTATATTACTACTACCAGAGTCCTAGTGATCCAGTTTCTGTGCACCCTCACCAGCATTTGGTGGTGTCACTATTTTTATTTTAGCCATTCTGATAGATGTGTAGGAACGTCTCACTGTGGTAATAATTTGCATTTCCTTAATATGGTTTTACGGTTCCATTTTCCTTTTGGTAAATCTTAAAAAAAATTTTTTTAAACTGTCTTCTTCAATTTTCTATCTTATTATTCATTAATGCTAAAAAGCCATTTCATAAAATATCACATTCCTCTTTTAATTTCTTGATGTAACTGTAAGAGAGGGAAAAATGGAAGTCTTGATGTCTCAGTTTTAGCCTGGGTACCAAGGCAGACAATAGGTGCTGAAGCCGAATCTGGCCTCTGTACCTAGACACTGAATTAAATCTCAGAGACAGTGTTTTGGGTGAAGTAGAAAAGAATAGCTTTATTGCTTTGCCAGGCAAAGGGGGCCACAGTGGGCTCATGCCCGCAAAACTGTGTCCCCCAACCTGCAGTGGGTAGTGAGGAGTTTGGTAATGCTTCAAAGAGGCTGTGATCAGCTCGTGGACATGGTTCCTACTGGTCCGTAGTGAGGTCATGGGGAGTCAGCATTATCAGCCTTCTGGTTCCAGCCAATCTGGGGTCTGCGTACTTGTGGGCAGCAACCTTACCTTCTCCCACCTGCTGGGGGTTTCAGTATCTACAGAACAGCTCAATGATATTGTTCTGTGTATTCCTTGAGGGGGAATCCCGACCCTGCCCCAAGGCCACACTATTGTTTCTTTAGGCTGTTCCTCCCTTGTCTTCCTGCACAATTAGCAACTGTTTAAACCTGCTCCTTGGAACTCAGGGAAGGTCTTGGAGGCTAAAGGAGGCCTCTTTCCTGTAATCAAGAATGGAGGCCACAGAAAGGCTTTTGTGCCCCAGGGTCCTGCTCCGTTTCAGTGCCAGGCACCCTCATATTAAAGAAGAGGTGACTGACCACTTATGTCGGACATGCAAATGTAAAAATGATCAGAGGTCTGTGTTCTTAGCAAATCTTGACTATCTGAAAATGTGAAGTTAAACATTGAGGAGGATGGCTTTTTGGTGGGTGCTGGTTGGCTTTGACACCCCTGTCCCACACACACTGCCATGTCCTCCCTGCTGGAGGGGGCTGGGGTGCTTTCTGTCAGCCAAAGCCTTGTGAGAGATGCTGAGGTCTGTATCCAGAGCTACTAAGCAAAGGGGCTGGAATATCACTGGCATCTAAGGCTTAGTAGAACTGGGTCCATGAGCAGTTCTGCCCTGTCCTCACAGGGGGTAAAGGTGGCTGCGTCAGGGCTAGGGATCTGCTCTGAGTGCTGCCATGTCGAAATCAGATAAGGAGACAGTTTTGGAGGAGAAAGAAAGGGTGGCTTTATTCTTAGCCAGGCAAAGAGGGGAACACAGCGGGCTCGCACCTCAAGACCTGTGCCCCCCTCCCTGGGGAATAGGGAGAGGTCTTACAGTCAGAGCTTGTGGTCAGGGGTGTGCGATAAGGGGCAAGGCAGTAACAGTCCTGTTCTTCTTTCTTCTACAGAGTTTCAAAAGCGAGGGGTTGCTGACAAGGTGAGGGGGTGCGCAGGGTCTCAGGTGCTTGGTCTCCTAATCTTGAAGAGCTTCTCTGGTCCCTTTAATCTTGCCTTAGGTGGTTTCTTCTCCCTTAATTGGCAACTGTTCGAATCTGCCCTTTGGAACTCAGGGACGGTCATGGAGGCTGCCGTCTTGCCTCCAAGAAATGGGGACAAAAAGACCTTTGTGCCTGGGAGCGCCATAGGGCCCCTCTGGGTTTCATGAGCAGCACAGATGCTTGTTTTCGGGGCCAGACCTACACCATGCAGTGGGAACATTCTGGGTGCTACCTTAGAGACCTTCCCCAAAAAGGGTCAAGACACCCTCAGCCACAGGAGGTTAGAGGTGTTCCCTAAAAAGGAAAAGTGAGGGCCAGATGGAGGGTGATATTGCCTGGGTCACAGTGAGACCGGGCAGAGCGGCTCAGTGGGGGAGGACACCTACCTGATGCATGTCACAGCATGAAAGCGTGAATCCCCTGGAGATCCCACTATTCCTAGAGGCACGCGCCCTGGATGGCATCTCCCTTTACTGCTGTCTGCCCATTGCCACAGCCACAGAAAGCCTAGTGAGAACTGCAGGAAGGGGGTGGGGGGAAAGAGGAGAGGTAGACCAGTGGCTGAACCTGAGAATCCCCTCGGGAAATTTTAAGAATCCCCATGCCGAAGACACAGTTAAATCAGAGTCTGTTCCTAGCAGGATCCAGGCATTAATCTTTTGAAAGTACTCCAGGTTAATGCGAGACATGTTTAAAAGCCAAAGCTACAGTCTAGTGCTTTGGTGACCTTGTTAAAATGCAGATTCTGATTCAATATGTGTGGGGTAGGGCCTGAGATTCTGCACTTCTAACAAGTTCCCAGGTGATGCTGAGGCTGCTGTTCCTGGACCACGAGGGAGAAGTGTATGGATTATTCTCCCGTCCACTCTGCCCTCTCTGAGACTGAAGAAGTACTGAGTACTAGACCGGATATTTCACAGACTGGGAGTGGAAACAACTTAGCCCCAAGGATGGGTTTGTATGGGAAATGGAGGTCAACTCTACACTTAACTTTCTGGCTTCCCCCACTAGACTTTCATACCAACATTGTAGTAGTTGCAGTTTTTAAATAGTTATAAGAGTTTCAAAATCAATACTGTCAACAGATTTCTATAAAATCGTTGATAGAGTCACTCGCATTTATAGAATAAACTCTCCTTGTTATAATTGAGGTGGAGAGATCATGCCCACTGGAGCACATCTGAGTGACAGTCCCAGTTCTACCACTTAGTAGCCTTGTGACCTTGGGCAACTACTCAACCTCTCACGGCCTCAGCTTACTTCCGTGTCAAATGTGGATAATAGTGACGTAAGGTGGTTGTGAGGATAAATACAAATTATGCACTGAGAACAGAGTCTGGATCCAAATAAGCACCCAACTAGTATTATAACTTTAACATTGTTAAAATTGTTCAATGATACTATTTGCATTAGTCTATTATATCTCTACATCTGTCTAATATTCTGAAACTATTATTACTAATATGATTACTGAAAATGGTTGCAATGTACTTTGTGTTTTTGTTTTTGGTTTAAACAACAGAACTTTATTTTCCCACAGTTCTGGAGGCTAGAAGTCCAAGATTAAGGTATTGCCAGGGTTAACTCCTTCTGAGGCTTCATGCCTTGGCTTGTAGATGTCTATCTTCTCCTTGTATCTTCACATCATCTTCCCTCTGTGTACCTGTGTCTACAACATACTTTGAAGAGCTTTTCTTCCCATCTTTAGACTCTCTCTCACTAGGGACCGTTAGTCCAGTTAATACCTTTAACCATTCTAATCATTCAATGTTAGTCCTTTTTTTTCCTTAATGCAGTTTATGGGACTTTATATAAAGTAAATAAATGTATTTTTCACTTTTTAAAGAAACAACTTTTCATCTTGATGGTTTATTCTATTTGTTAAAAAAAAAATCTATTACTTTCTACATTTGGCTATACTTAGTCCCTTTGCTGCTTTTTGCTGTTTTCTATTTGTTACCTTAAGTGCTAGTGTGTTTTATTTTCAGTCTTTAATTATGGAGATCTTTACAGCTGGACATTTCTGAGTACAACTCTTGCAGTATCAATGTTAGGAAAAAGTTTCTAAATATCAAAGTAATTAATATATTTGGTCACCTTTACATTCATTTTTTTTTTTTTTTTTGGATTCCATCAGAGAAAGTGTACTGGAAGATATGTATCTTGTTAATTTGTTCTTTGTGGCAAAACACAGGGTTAAATTTTAAACGTTCTATAGACTCAGAAGTAGGTGCCTCCTCACACGTTATTAACGTCTGCTTACCCATTCAGGTTTGTTTTCTATTCAGTTCCCTTTCTGTCCTCATTTATTCCAGCCTTCTGAAGACATGGCTTGAAATTTCCTGCTGGATTTGTGTCCTTTTCGAGTGTTCCTTGTTTACACGAGTTGTTGCTTCATCTGTGCAACTGCTGCTTTGCTTTGTGTCTCCTGGCAGCTCTATTTCCTTCAGTTACGGCGCCTGTTTGCCCCTCACTACATGATGGCTCTTTATCATGTTTAGTGCTTCTGACCTCAAGTCCATCTCCTCGGATTGCAACTCTGTCACTCCTGTTTTCTTTTGTTTTTTTCCTGATATGTTTGCCCACCCACTATTGTCAGCCTTCTTGTTTGACACTTTGTTTTAAATGTATTTCTTGTAAAGAGCTGTTGTTCCATTTCTTTGTTTTAAAGCAACGTTACAGTCTGTCTTTGGATGGAGCTGCTTTTTCTGCTCACATCATGTATAAAACTCAACACAGTTTTTTTTTTGTGTTTACCACTTACGTGTCTTTGGGTGCCTCCATCCTTTTGTTTTGGTTGGTTAAATCACACTGCCTGTTGATACATTTTGCTGCATTTTTCTATCCCTTTTAGGTTGACTAGCCATACTTCCTAGGTTGCCCCCAAACAGTCCCTTTGGTGCCCATCATCTAGGTAATGGTGAACAGAGCGTCTTCAGTCTCAGAAATGTTCCTGCTTGGATGATGTACTGTGTGCTCTTTGGACTTAGTGGTTACTTTCCCTTTTCCCATGTTTATAATCATACATGTATTTCTTCACTATGATGTGGAAGGAAAATAACTCTTTATATGGTAATTCTTCACACTCTTCTCTCTCAGCCTAGAAAGAAGAGATCTTAGAGTTTCCCTTCATTCCTTTCCTACCCTGTGAGCAAAACTCCCTCCCTCCCTCCCCTTCTCCTTGGCCACAGATCTGAGTATTGATCTTTTAGTTCATTTAATTTCAAAATATTATGAGAATGTATTTGCAACGTCTTTTTTTTTTAATGTCAGGAATCCTTATTTAGCATTTATATTAACTCAGGCAGAATATCATCATCTTTGATGCCACCCACTGCATTTTCTCACTATTTTCTCTCTCGGTGATTTCAGGCTTTCTGAGTTGTTGATATTTGGATAGAGGCTTTCTCAGTTATTTTCTCGATGGGGGTTTTGTGGGTGGCAGGGTCACACAGTCTTTGCTGTCTTCACGTGGCCTTCACCCTGTGGCAACGTGTTACCATCCTGGGCGTGGCTTTGCTGGCGTGGTACTCCCCGCACCTGTGCATCTGCCTTCTTCCAGCAGAATCTTCCTTGTTAGGATTCTATTCAGGGTCTTCTGCTGGTCAGTCCCTCTCTGACAGCTGAGGACCTTGGGCAGGTATTTTCTCTTTCCTGCCCGCTGAGGTCCGGTGGCTGGAACACAGGAGCAGAGTCTCATGAAAATGGATCCGCTGGCAGCGCACCAGTTGGCAGGTGTCTGGCCCCCATTTGGGCCCCAGGAGGCTAGGACTCTCTCCGCTCAGGGTTGCTAGGATGTGCAGCCCACTGTTCACTTCCTCCTTAACTTGGTGACGGTGGGGAACTAATACTAACGGGCTTTTCTTCGTCTATTTTTAGGCATAAATGAGTGCCTGTTGTGAGTTCCACTCAGACGACTATTACCTCACTGGAGACAGATTCCTGGGCACTTTTCCTCTAGGATGCCATTGAGAAGGAAAAAAGGATTTTCTCTGCTTTGTTCACTGCATTATCCCCAATTTTGCTAAGAGGGATGTCTGGCATAAGTTAGCGAACAAATGGATGCACTTTAGAGACGATGTCCAGTGGTCAGCTGGCGTGAATTTGGAGCAGCACTTTCTCACAGCAACTTTCCAAGCATCACATGCTCATTTATTGCAATAAGGCAATTTTCTTCTTCTTTAAAAAGGTGTGTAAGTCTTATCTGACTTACCGAGAATAATAAACACTACCCATTTGTCATCTGTTTTTCCAATGAAAGAGGACAGATAAAATATAAAGCATGTGGTGAATATTAAGAAGTCTTAAGCTTAGAAAAGGGAATTGTACTAAGAGCCTCCCAAAACAGTGATCCTTCCAAGGATACAAAGATGGACCTCTGGAGACTCTGTTCCCAGTGAGAAAAGTGTCGTTGCCAAAGATGAACTTATGGCTGTGAAGTTGGCTTGTCCCTGTGAGGGCATTTGTGAGCTGGCTTCTGGGAGATCAGCAGCTGAGGCCCTGGAAGACCACAGGGCAGGTGCTCAGTCATCATCACGTGAGGCTGGAAGGAGGCCTAGATGTGGACAGACAGGCAGCATCCACATGCAGTGATACTGGATACCGCGTAATAAGGCCTTGGAGCGATGCTGGTTCTCAAAGCCATTCTCCTTCCTCTTAGTGCCTAATTTAGAAAAACGAAATAGGGGAAGGCAACGTTCTGCCCTCTTACCCCAGGCTTAGCATTTAGACGAATGCTGGTCTTTTGTGCTCTGAACGCACATTCTAAAAGTATGCCCATAAAGTATAGTCCACAGATAAAGATAGAGGAAGGGGAGAGACCCTTCTGCTGATCTGTGCCAAGAGACGCACATCCTGAATTTTAAGAAATGAGGTCTTGGAAGTGAAGCACTCGACTGATGTGGTGGTGCCATTCTTTTTTCCCTGTGGTTGCATCTTCTCCTTGGTCTTATTTTCAGTGAGTCTGGACATGTTCCAGGTGTCCCCCAAGGGGGAAAAGAACATCCTCGGGCATGTGGGAGAACTGGTGCTAGACGATGGCCATCTTGACACCATGACACCACGTGAGGTTGGATTTGCACCTGAGGTCACACAAGTCCATCGGGCAGTGTAGCCATTCCTGTTTCATACCTTGCTTACAACTTGAATTTTGTTCTCCTTGAGCTTGTAGTAAAGTCACAAGACGTATTAAACCCTGATCTCAGCTGTGGCTTGTATGGGGAGAGGGCAGTGCATTCCCCTGATTTTCCTCTCAGCTCTCTGGTTGCTCTCAATCTTGCTTCTCACCTCTCTGACTTTATGCATTGGTGGTGCCCCAGATGGAGTCTGTGGACCTCTTCTCATTGATCTCCACTCCCTCTCTCCCTCGGTAATCTCACAAAATCTCATAGCTTAGAGTCTGCATTTGGAGTGAATGGTAACGCCAGTCTTTAGATCGAATCCAAAATACTGGCATCAAACGTATTCCTTCCTTTCTCACATCATATATTTGATCTGGTGTAAGCCCGATTGGTTCCACCTTCGAACTAAATTGACTGTCCATTCACCATCTTTACTGTTATCACCTTAGTCTGTCCTTCATTTGCTTTGGTAAGTCCAGTGGTTCCTCTTCTTTGCCTCTCTTCCCATCTTTGTATTCTCAGCACAGAAGCCAGAACGATCTTCTGAAGGTAAAAGCAGGTAAAGTCACCCCTCTGAAGACTCTCCAGTGGCTCTGCATTTCAGGGAGGTACAAGCCCAGCGGCCCCATGGCTGACAAAGCCCTGTGAAATCTGGACCTGATGGACCCTGGCCCCATCTTTATCTATGCATCCCCACTCATTTTGCTCCAACTCTGTGGGCCTGTTGACTGTGCCTTGAATTCAACACAGACGTTTCTCACTCAGAGCCTTTGCACGTGCACCTTCCATCCAGAGACCAAGAAATTTACGCTACACTCCCTAACTTCCTAAGGTTTCACTCAGATTGCATCTGTTGGGTTTTCTTCACTCTATTTGAAGATGCAGCTCCTTTAATCTCAGCACTTCCCATTATACTTCCTTGCTTTAACTTTTTTCTCTTTATTACTCATCGCTAGATGACATGATGGCTTTTTTACTCGGTTACTTCATTTATTGCTAACAGCACCCCGTGGCCGCGCCCCCCCATCTCAATAGAATCTGAGCTCTAAAATAATGGGTGTTTTTCTGTTTGCTGTAGCTCCAGGCCTTGGAAAGGTGTATGCAACGTAGTAGGAACTGAGTAAGTATTTGCCAGATGAATGACGGAATGAATCAATCTCCTCTGAGACCTGGTGTCAACCACAGTAGCCCTGTGGTGGGAAATACATTCTAGAATTGAGAATTAATAGAAATAAGGTTAATAGTCTAAGTCAAATGACAAGAAAATAGAGCAGTGAAAATGGGTGTCATGTGACAGACCTCTGCAAACTGTAGAAATAAAGTTGGAGTAATCTTCAAACCCAGCCTTGCTGTTCTACCCGTGCAGAGGCTGCTCCTCAGCGGCATTCGGCCATGCATAGTAAAGGGAGCTTTTGTGTATGTTGATCTCTGGTCACTCAGTATATATACTTTCATATTTGTCTGTGTCTGAGTATACTTACACACAGCAAAATGTATGAGTGTGTATGTGTGTGTGTTGAAGGTCAAAATTTTAACTGATTATGTGTTGTACTTGATGGTAGAGTACTAATTCTGGGTAGATTTAATTTTTAAAAAATAAATGTGTCTTCAAGTTTTTCTGCGACTTGAGTAAGTTACTTTTTTAACAGGAAAAGATGCTGTCATGATGGTAGCTTACTTTAAATGCATCAACATATATAGTGTAAAATGATGTGTTTGTTACTTAGGTTCTAATCAGGAAATGAGCGTTTAGGGTGGTTCTAACCAGGCAGTACATGCTTCAGAAGTGGCCGCTCTGAGCAGTTTTATTCCATGTATCTCCCTCAACTAGGCCACTTGGCGGATTAGTTTATTAAATATCCAAAATGAGCTTTTGTTCAGAATGATGACCTACTACTTAGCAAGATGAATTTCAGAAGTGGGCTCTTTTCGGTGACAGTAGTTCTAAATACACGGACCGGCTGAAGACACTTTAGACAGTCTCACCTGTGCACGGATGGGGGACTAAAGCTTTGGTCTTCAGTGTGTAGGGACGATGTTCTGGGCTAAATCCTTCAATGGCCCCGTATTCAGCTTTTGATTGCCTGATCCTAGCCTTGAGGTGAGGGAATCTTGCCTCTGGATTTCGGTGATTGCCCTAAATGAAAAATTAATAAACAGGTGACTAAATCAATTAAAAGGATAGAAGCCTGAAACTTTATCCAGTTTACAGGTAGGCTGTAAAGACCACCTTTTGTGCTTGATTGCTAATAAGCATTTCGTTGTAAAATGACTGTCTTGCCGAATTGCATCTCTGAGTAGCATCCTTCATAACTTGGTACGTTGTGGGGCAGGGGGTAGCTAGCATCTGTAACGGAAAGTGGCGTCCGGCTGCTTGCAGCTCAAAAGCTACTAAAGAGGCGAGTTGGTGGAAAGGAAAGTTAGCTTTATTTTGGACGCCAGCAACTGGGTTGGGGGCAGGGAGAGCAGACTCCTGTCCGAAGGCCGACTCCCCCACTGACAATCAGGGGGCAAGAGCTTTTATAGGTGGAGGGAAGGGGCTCCATGCAGAAACAGCACAGTCAGCTCTGCCGGTTATCTTGAAATCGGTGACGCGGTCGTCTGACCAGCATCGTCTTGATTGTTCTAAGTACAGTTAATCTTCAGTTCCAGGGTCGGTTTGTTCGCATTTTCTTGAGGCCGTTCTTGGAACTGTGGCAGCTTATGTCATGGCTACAGCCTGGTCATCGTGCAGTTAACGTCTTCCACCTGGTGAGGGTTTCAGTATCTATAGGACAGCTCAAAGGATATGGCTCAGAATATTACCTAGAGCCCTTGAAGAGGAACTAAAGGTCCTTGACTTTGCTTAATGACTAAACTAGTATTATTTAGTCTTGTTGGACTGTTTTCCTTTGTTTCTGCATTTTCTCACTTCTCTGATTAAACTTATTCTTTGGCTAAAGTTTTTCCACAGACAGAAGGCAGGCTGAGGACATGGGGGACAAGGACCGTAGGGTTCCGCTCTGTTTCACATGCACCTCAGACTTCTTCAGGTACCAACATCTACCCAAAGGAACATGATTCCAGTTATGGCTTAAATCCGATAGTACTACTCTGTGTTTAGAAGGGGAGAGATCTAAAGTTTGCCTGTCCGTCATCCCCTCACCATAGTTTCTTAAAAATAAAAAATTAACTTCCTGCAGAGAATCACTCAGATGACTTTTATTTAAATATCTGTCATGAAGGTGAAGGAGGAAGCCTTTGAGTTGACTGTCTTTGCCTGTACTGGTTATTTCAGCGCATTGATTCTCTTGCATGCTTTGGACATCAAAGCATGTGAAAGATGTAGAAAGAATGCTTTTGGTTAAAGACATTAAAAATGATGTTATGTCTCAGATTCAGTTTTCCATTTGCTGTTTTGCAGGGAGCATTGCTATTTGCCCTTAATTTCGACTAAAAACGTGAGGCAAAATATAATCCACAATTACCATTTATCTGCTTTTCCAAGGCAGATACGTTCATGGTTCCATTTGAGGTTTCTCGTTTCCCTTTGATTTGTATCCCTCTTTGACACATCATGAAACTGGAAACATGGGCTGTGTGAGCAGCATCTTTTATAAGTCAGGCTCTAGGTCAGTCCTTCAATAGCAGTAAAATGGAAATCTGTATCTGCTCCAACTTCAGAAGAATTCAATATGAGCTCCAATGATTCCTTTTGCATTTAGCAAATACATCACTTACTCTTTGGTCTACTTAATATATCGATCATTTTTTATGTAAATGAATGTTTCTATGACCTCATCCTTCTTTTATTACCTCTTTCTGGAGTGATTTGATGTGATTGGTACTTGATTAAAATTGTGTTTCCATCCATATTTGCATCATGTCATTCATAGATACAGTTGACGTGGTGGAGGGAAATCCTTTTCCTTTGATAACTTATGAAATTAATGCTCTACATTTTGAAGGATAATGCGCTGCATCTAGTTACCATTAAAAATGGATAAAACTATTCTAATTTTATAACTAACTTGGGAAATTTGTCACTGTACTTTCCAAATGTAAGCTGTGATCTCATCTTTACAGCATCCTTTAGATAGATAGCATTTAAAATGTAATAAGGTATGTGCCAACCTCTGTTACAGAAGAAATGACCACTTTATAATTTGTACTTGTCTCATTTCAGTTTGCTCTTGTCATGTTTATCTGATTCAGGTGTTTCAATCCATCCTAAGCCTCAGATGACATAACATACACAAAGGCTGCCACTGATATTCAGCTTCTGCTGGGTCTGATGTTGCCACCGTTAAGGGTATTTGGACCATCATTCTCTACCCTGCTAAAATTCTATCTTACCATTAAGTTCTTACACATTTTGCATTATTTACTTTTTATACTCTGATCTTATAAATAATTCATTGACCTCAGTTTTCTCATCTCTGAAATGGGAGGTGTTTTTATTAGAAAATACTTAGTTTGGGGGACTTCCCCGGTGGTCCAGTAGTAAAGAATTCACCTTGCAATGGAGGGGACGTGGGTTACATCCCTGGTCGGGGAACGAAGATCCCACATGCTGCGGGGCAGCTAAGCCTGTGAGCCACAACTACTGAGCTCGCATGCCTCAACTAGAGCCCGCGTGCCACAGACTACAGAGCCCGTGCACTCTGGAACCTCTGCTCCACAAGTAGAGAAGAGAAAACCTGCGCGCCGTGCACGATGAAAGATCCTGCGTGCTGCAACTAAAACCCAGTGCGGCCAAAAGTAAATTAAAACAAATAAAATAAGTCATAAATCTTAAAAAACATTGTTTTCATTGAAGAACTGGCATCCATGCATTCAATGGTTATCCAAAGTTTATTGAACAGGGACTGAGGACTCACAAAGATGGCAAAAAATTGTACAATTATCATAGTTGGGAAGATAGACATATATGAAATAATAGAAGACAATCTGCAGTATCATACAGTGTCTTTGAATTGAGTGGGATGAATTGTCCACTGTAGAACTTCACTTATCTTCAAACTGGGGTGACCAGAGGAGATTTTAGAAAAGAAGAGAGCTTCATTTGGACCATCAAGAAACTACAGGTATTAGGCAGATGAAGGAGACTTGAAGTTGTCATGGAGATCTTTTTTTAATTAATTAACTAATTTATGTCTATGTTGGGTCTTCGTTGCTGTGCATGGGCTTTCTCCAGCAGGGGCAAGCGGGGGCCACTCTTTGCGGCGGTGCACGGGCTTCTCACTGTGATGACTTCTCTTGCTGCGGAGCATGGGCTCTAGGCGCACGGGCTTCAGTAGTTGTGGCACACAGGCTCAGTAGTTGTGGCTCACGGGCTTTAGAGCTCAGGCTCAGTAGCCGCGATGCACAGGCTTAGCGGTATGTGGGATCCTCCCAGAACAGGGCTTGAACCCGTGTCATCTGCATTGGCAGGTGGATTCCTAACCACTGCGCCACCAGGGAAGCCCTGTCTTGGTATTTTGAAGTGCTTGATTTATCTTGTACCACTGAGTCTCCCGTAGTCTGTGCTGGTGATGGATGAGATGGGGGCCGAAGAAGATTTCTCAGTCCAGGGTGTCTATTGTCTGTAGGTGGGAGAACCCCTCAGGCCCTCAGGGAAAGTATTTCCCTGGCCAGGTACTTTTTGCTGTAGGATCCTTTCTACCTGTCACATGTGGAGTGGGCTTCCCAGGTAGGCATCTGTGATGGCAGGAGCCCCCTTGCTTCTGCTCCTGGCCTCCCAGTGTCTCTTGGCATCTAAGGGGAGGGTCAGGCCCCGTGGTGAATGGGAACGGAGGGCATATCCTTGGGTGCTTGTTGATCCTTTTTGCCAACAGGGTTCGCCTGTTGTTGAAAAGACTCCTGTTCAATCCACAGAAGAAAACACCTGGTTGCTTTCTTAGTTAGGATTTGGGTTGGTGACCTGGGTCTCTCTCTTCTATTGGGTGGGGCACCATAAGTTACCCTCTTGCTACATTGCTCTCTAGTCCTAAGTTCCTAACTAGTTTCCCTTTTTCGTCCCACCTTTTTGAGTTCTCCTCTGGTTGTCTTGTGCACTGTTTCAGAGTTTATATTTGTACTTAGAGGAAGAGGGAGAGAAAAGTTGACATCGCCCTTGAACAGGTCAAAAGCCCTCAGTGCTCAAATGTGGATCTCTGCAAACGCATCCCTTAAGAAGCACAAGGCTTCACCAGTGTGCTAAGAAAGACAAATCAGGTGTTTCTCCGCCTCTTCTTTTTGGGATCATTCATGTTCTTTCCTGCTCCTTTGTCTTCCCTTCTTTTTTCTCTGATTTAGCAACTAATAGGAAAGTTTTGCACAGCCAAAACTTTTGAAAGAGAATTTTGATCATTCCTTTTACCTATTGCCTTTGCTATTCAGGTTATTTTGCTTCTCATGTAGCTGTCATTTCAGAATGTTATGTAACGTTTTCTGAGCTACTGTCCAGAATGTGGAAATAGAAATAAATTAGTTATAGTCCTAAAAATGTCAGCATTGTTGTTCAGAACCTACAACTGCATATAGCTCTAATAATTTTCCGTGTATTTAGATTTATTTTCAAACATACTAATTGTTATCCTTTGAAATAGCAGTAAACCTAATGGTATGAAAAACGATAAAATAAGGTAAGAATTTTAGTTTAAAAACTTATTTCCATTATCTGTAATAGAAATCGAAAGTAAAAACTGATTTATAATTTTATTCTACTTCAATTCTAAAATATTTAGATTAATTCTGCAAACTCATTTTCAGCGTTCAATTAACTTTGCAGACTCATAGCAGGACTACGGATTGGTTATTAGCTAAAATGTCAATTACGCTCACCTTTTGCGTAATGTGATTGCTGATGGTTCCCTGAAAGCCCTGGGAATTCAAAGTGTGGGGATGTGGATTCGAAGTTATGTATGTGCTGCCTATTTCTTTTTCTTTTTTTTTGCGGTACGCGGGCCTCTCACTGTTGTGGCCTCTCCCGTCGCGGAGCACAGGCTCCGGACGCACAGGCTCAGCAGCCATGGCTCACGGGCCCAGCAGCTCCGCGGCATGTGGGATCTTCCTGGACCGGGGCACGGACCCGTGTCCCCTGCATCGGCAGGCGGACTCTCAACCACTGCGCCACCAGGGAAGCCCCCCCTATTTCTTTTGAGTAATATGGATTGGCATTTTTTTCTGATTCTGTTCCGTGTTCTTTATAGAGCTTCACAGTAAGTGCTGTGTGTTAAGTGGTTGTACACACTGCTCCGGTGATGGTTTAAATGGACTTTGGTTTCTATTAGAGGGACTCTTCCATTTTATCTTGTATAAAGTATAAGGTAGTTTATTTTAGTTTTTATACTTTTGTGAAAAATAGTCTCAGAATGTTCTTCATTTGGACTGATTATCTTATTTGTGCATTAACTATATTAAATATAGTTTTAAGAATAGACTGACAGGGAAGGAGGATAGAAGCCTGGTTCAGGCCAAACAACACAGGACCCATAGGTCTTCTGTAATAGACACTATTTAAGTTTTGACATGTTCACAGTTAAGATTAGTATTATACTTTGGATCATGCTTTCTTCTGGATTGAAGCAAATGCCTTGCTATCTACTTAGTTGGTGTGAGTTGGTAAAATAATACAACTCTGCACTGTAGGTGGACCTTCTAATGCTTGACCGAACATCCAAAGGCACGTATGTCTATTTTTCCTGAAGAATCATAATTTCTTTAATGTTAGTGCAATATTTACGGGAGACTTTCTAACTACTTAATGCTTGTTCTGGAGCAAAGAGCTTTCCTAGCGAATGCTTCCAGTCGGGAATCAGAAACATTTGCCCAGCTGCTCAGGCTGGGGAAAGGATTAAAAGGGCTTTCCAGCGCTAAGCCGAATTATGTTAAAACCTCAATTAATAATTAAGAATCTCATGTTTCAAAAGACTTTCCGAAGAAAATATCCACCTTAAAGTGTCTCCTAGGATCAAATTCTTTCACCCTTTTGTGCTGGATTGTCAATCTATAATGCCTCTCACATTTCTTTAGTGGCCTGTGGGACCAGAGTGTGTATAATTATAACTGACGAAATATCTCCCCTAGTTCCTTTCCTTGTCCTCTTCCTCCACCCAATCTCATCATCATTATAGTTATTATCATTGTCATCATCAAATTACCATTTATTGATAAACTGCTGTGTCAGGTACTATGTTAGTACTTTAGATGCCTATTGGTACAAAATATTATTATAAATTATTAGCATGTATTATAAGAGTTTATCTGGAGATCTTTTCAGGAGTATATTGAAACATTAACTTTAAAAATTCTTGATTGAACATGAAGGGGAAAGGGATAAATTAGGAGTTTGGGATTAATATATATGCACTACGGTATATGAAATAGATAACCAACAAGGACTTACTGTAGCACAGGGAACTATACTCAATATTTTGTAATAACCTGTAAGGGAAAATAATCTGAAAAAAATGTATGTATAACTGAATCACTTTGCACCTGAAACTAACACGACATTGTAAATCAACAATACTTCAATTGAAAAAAAAAGAAAAAGTGGAGTTTTATGATACTAGATACCTCATAAGTTTTTTCTAGGTATGTAGTTCTCACTAATTCACTCAATATCACAATTTAGAGATTTAAAAATATAAACAGTAAATAATTAACAATAAGTTCACAGTTTTTGTGTGTAGTTTCTATGGTCAGACTCTCTTAGTGAATTACATTATCTCAACCTTAAAAATCTATGAAGTAAGCAGTAATATTCTTGTACAAAGGCAGAAATATAACTTAGGTAATTTTCCTGTGGTTACGTAGCTAGTATGTGCTGAAGCTGGAATTGAAATCCATGTCTGTTTACAGCAAAGAATCGGGAAACTCGGTAGACATAGACTCTAGTTTACTTTAGTTAATTTTAAATACTTGATACAGAATTCTTTGAATTCTCATTCATTCTTGTAAGTGAAGAAAACCAGTTTTTTTTCTTCTTGGTTTGACTATTCTTAAACTTGAGAGAGGACTTTGCTTATTTAGCAGGTTAGTCTTCATGACCATGTCTTTCATCTTCCGTGGCAGAATTTTACGTAGTAATCCACAGCTACTGATCAGGTCTCTGGATATCATGTAGGATGAAGAGCACAACCAATCTTAAGTCATGTGACAGGTGAATTTAAAAATCCATGCATGATCACCATCAATTTTTGGTACCTCACCCCTGCTTTGGCAGTAGGTGTCCTCTGGCTTACAGCAAGCATTGTAAGCGTCAAGAGCCCCCTCTGACATTTCTGACCACGCCAGTCCAAATCTTTATCTCCATGTCACTTCTGTGACATGGATTTAGATAGCAGGAAAATATAGGCAAGATCTTAGTGTGTATCCTTATCGATCCAGTGTTTGTGTCCTTTTCCATCTTTTCTTTCAAGAGATTCCAACAACCAGCACATCGTTTCTTTCTTACCATATCACTAACTCGAATTTTACTTTTGAGTTTTAATAGACCATTCTTTCTCATTGTACTTACCTTTTCGGAGTCAGTTGGACACTTCATGTCTAGTTCCGATAGAGAAGAAACTGCCCTAGAATGATACATCCCTGAAGTGAAAATCAAGCCCTCTTTTGCCAGATGTGCTATTCCATCCCTTCCTTCCCCCCAAACACCTGGAAACCACTGATCTTTTTACTGCTTCTGTAGTTTCCCTCTGTAGATACATACAATTGCAATCACACAGTATGTATCTTCTTAATGGCTGGAGAGCTCAAAACATTCTGAATAATAATCTACTTCATGGATATACCACAGTTTATCCATTTACCTGTTGAAGGCCATCTTGGTTGATTAGTTTTGGGTGATTCTGAATAGGGCTACTATAAACATTTTCATGCAGGTTTTTGTGCGGACATGAGTTTTAAGATCAGTTGGGCAAGTAACTAATTCTATAAGAAACTGTCAAACTGTCTTCTGGAGTGGCTGTGCCGGTTAGCATTCACGTCAGCAATATGAGAATACCGGTTTTTCCACATCTTTTCCAGCAGTCGGTATTGTCAGTTTTTTGGGTTTTATCCAAATAGCTATGTAGCGGTATCTCATCGTTTTAACTTAATATTCCATACTGACGGATGATATGGAGTGTATTTTAATATACTATAATCTTCGGTGAAGTGTCTATTCAGATCTTCTGACCATTTTGAAAACGGAATGTTTTCTTGTAGAGTTCTATCACTAAAAAGTTTTAATTTTGACATTATTTCAGATTTACACAAAATTATAAACACTACCAATTATTAATATATAAATTTCATCAGATGTACAAAGTGCTAACATCTTTTTAATTAATTTGTTTTTTGGCTGCGCTGGTCTTTGTTGCTGTGCACGGGCTTTCTCTAGTTGTGGTGAGCGGGGGCTACACTTAGTTGTGGTGTGTGGGCTTCTTATTGTGGTGGCTTCTCTCATTGCGGAGCACGGGCTCTAGGCATGCGGGCTTCAGTAGTTGTGGCACGCGGGCCCAGTAGTTGTGGCTCACAGGCTCTAGAGCACAGGCTCAGTAGTTGTGGCGCAGGGGCTTAGTTGTTCCGCGGCATGTGGGATCTTCCTGGACCAGGGATTGAACCCGTGTCCCCTGCATTGGCAGGCGGATTCTTAACCACTGCACCACCAGGGAAGTCCCTAAAATGCCAACATCTTAAAAAACCCGTAACTTGATAAATGTTATTAAGCTCTAGGACTTGCTTAAATTTTGCCAGTTGTCAGTAATGTTCTCTCTCCGGTCCAGGATCAAAACTAATATCATGAATTACATCTAGTTTTCATGTCTCCTTGGTATCCTTTAGTCTATAACAGTACCTCAGTCTTTATGCTTTAGGTCCTTCAGAGTTTTGAAGAGTACTGGCCCAGTTATTTGGTAGTATACGCCCTGCCTTTGGTTTCTGACTTTTCTTTATGACTATATTCATGTTGCACATTCTTGGCAAGAATACCACAAAGTGATAATGTGTCCCTCTCAGTGCATCATCTCAGGAGACCTATAGGTTGATGGTTGTTGTTCAGCTCACGGTGATATTAACTTTAATCTCCTGGGCAAGGTGTTGTCTGCTGAGTTTCTCTGCTGCAAGTTTATCATTTCTTTTTGTAATTGATAAATGCTTCTGAAGACATTCTTGGAGACCATGTAAACGCCCTGGTTTTCATCAGAAGTTAGCATACTCATTTTACTGTAAGTGTTGCCAAATGGTGATTTCTCTGTTTTTATTTTTCTTTATACATTTGTTAGTTGGAATTATACTACAGAAGAGAACTGTTTTCTCCGTTTGTTTATTGAATTGTTATATCAGTATACTCTTCTGGTTTCTTCTGTTCTGTGGGGTATAATCCATTACTACCATTTTGTTCTGATTGGTTCAGATCTGGCCATTAGCAGCCCTTTCATGTCGGCTCCTCTGCCCTTTGGACATGCCCTAAATTGGCTGTGTTTTGAAACATATCACCAATCAATTAGATAATATATTCCAATAAAAAGGAAACACAAACAAAAGAGTTAACTTCTTATACAATTCAAATTTTATGTATTCATGCAATTATGTGTGGGTGTGCATGTATACATTTGTTGTTTAGAGAGACCTTGACATTGAAAAATGTATTTTAAAAGTCACTGACTATTGATTTTTTTTTTTAATCACACAGCCTCTACAGTGTAATATTTTCCTCCAGACACAAAAGCAGTATTCACCAGGTAGTTTCGCCTAAAAGTTTCTGTTCAAGCTGATGGTCAATTGATTCATTTATTCAACAAATACAACTGAGAACACAAGTCTGGGTCAACTAAGAAGATGATCCTAGAATAGCTCACCTTTTTCTCACATCCTTTCTCAGGTCGATGCCTGGGCACTGATGGGAAGAGATCACCCCTGTAAAATGTTGCATCTGAGGCAACTCATAGCATTTGGCCAGCACCTTTACTTATGAGAGGGGATATAAAAATATGGATACCCTGAAGACATGCAAGGCGGGTTTACCCGAATGCAGACACATGACTGACAGCACCTCATGCTACATGAGTGGGAGTAGCCATCCCCTTCCGTAGAAGAAAAATGGACTCCATTTCTACTTTAGAATTTTCTGCCATATAATGCATTCTTTTTGTCTTCAGCCAAAACCTTTAGAGGTTCATAGACATTGTGACCACAGATGAGTTCTGTCTTCTGCTCTTATCTCAAGCACAGAATCTGACAGCCCAAACCTACAAAAGTAAATCTCATAAGAGAATTTTATTTGGGGCATTATTTTGATTTTGGAAAGAAAAACCTTGCACTTCCTAGAAATGTGTATACAAGGGTAAAATCTAGAATAAAAGACTGGGAGGGACTAAGAAATAAGCACCAGTTTTATTCTTTATTTTTTTAAATGAGAAAAAATTTTTTTATTGAGGTATAGTTGATTTACAATGTTAATTTCTGCTCTACAGCAAAGTGATTCAGTTATACATAAATTCTTTTTCATATTCTTTTCCATTATGGTTTATCACAGGACACTGAATATAGTTCCTTGTGATCTGCAGTAGGACCTTATTGTTTATCCATTCCACGTATACTACTTTGCATCTGCTAATCCCAAACTCCCAATCCTTCCCTCCCTGCTCCCCACCCCCCAGGCAACCACAAGTCTCTTCTCTGTCTGTGAGTCTGTTTCATAGGTATGTTCATTTGTGTCGTATTTTAGATTCCACATGTAAGTGATGTCATATGGTATTTGTCTGTCTGACTTCCTTCACTTAGTATGAGAATCTCTAGGTCCATCCATGTTGCTGCAAATGGCATTGTTTCATTCTTTTTTTGTGGCCGAGTAATATTCCATTGTGTGTGTGTGTGTATAATATATATATATATATAACATTTTATTTATCCATTCATCTGTTGATGGACATTTAGGTTGTTTCTAAATCTTGGTTATTGTAAATAGTGCTTCTATGAGCATAGGGGAAGCACCAGTTTTGAGTTGGCACCTTCGGAGGGAGTGAACCCGTGGATTGGAAATTTCTACTTGTGAAGTGGCAAGCTTGGGGGATGAGAACCAATGAGAATCAAGCTCCAGTTCCACATTGATAGGTTCAGGAGAAAAAAAACTCATTAAAAGTGCAGCCATTGTGATGGGTACATCTTGATTGCTTAGGGCATGCTTGACATTTGCCTTCATGACACGAGGAACTGAGGTCAGAGCTGAGCAATGGCCAAGTCCAGGCCCTGGCCAGAAGCACTCATCCCCACTGTGTTAACTTAGGATCTGTTACAGCTACATGCAGAGAAAACAATTATTGGACCATGAGTTTCTCTGATCTTGATGAATGAATGGGACAGGTGGTATGTGCAATGCTTCGTTTACCTACTACACTACCATTAGGGGCACTTTTTTTTAAAAAAAGCCTATATATTAACGAGGTTTACATCATTTGACTGCTGTTTAGTTGAGAGTGGTTGGTTTAAGTTTTAATTATGGTAAAAAATTATCAGCTTTGGTCCAATTGAAAAAACTATGTTCAGTGAAACTCTCTGCCCCTGCAGTGTCAATTCATGAAACTCAGAGCTGAGGAAGGGAATGGCCCATAGATGTTCACAGGCAACGTATTCTTTTGAACTTCATGTGGTTTTTTTTTTTTGTAGTCTTCCTGGTTGAGACCTCAATTCCTTGCCTTGATATTAAAATGTTACTCCAGATAGGGTTTTTTTTTTTTTTTTTTTTTTCCGGTACGCGGGCCTCTCACTGCTGTGGCCTCTCCCGTTGCGGAGCACAGGCTCCGGACGCGCAGGCTCAGTGGGCATGGCTCACGGGCCCAGCCGCTCCGCGGCATGTGGGATCTTCCCGGACCGGGGCACGAACCCGCGTCCCCCGCGTCGGCAGGCGGACTCTCAACCACTGCGCCACCAGGGAAGCCCGCTCCAGAGAGTTTTAAACCTTCCCCTATATTGAAAACTTAGAGTTCAGATAACAGTGTCACTTAAACACAGTGTGATGTATCCTGTACCTCTTCTACTCTTTCTTAATATCACAGCAAAGCTTATTTTTTTGCCTGTGATTTTGTATTTGTCACCATAGGATTTTCCAGCAATCTTTAGCAAATGCTATTCCAAATAAAAACTTATACTATCTGTGGTATTTACTTTGGATGGTAGCCCAGGATATGAATATTTGTTAATTGGTATATTTCATATTTTAAAATCTTCACATGCCATAGGTAGAACATACTACGTTGTGCTTAAATTATGGTAGATGAAGCCCCTGAGTTCTACAGCTGCTGAGCTCTTTCTATGCGTTGTCTTGTGTAATACGAGGAATATTCATCCAGCATGTCTGCTGCGGGCAAGGCCCTGTGTGCTAAGTGTTGAGGGGAAGCGAGATCGAAAGAAACATGCCCACTGTCCTCATGAGGCTTCAAATGTGGCAGGAGAAATGAACGCTAGCATCACCCAAATAAACAGCATTTGTGAGCTGTGCAAAGTGCTGTAACAGTATAGAGGCTGAGTGAAGCATTCCCCCAGGAAGGAACAGTTTTGACCTAAGAATTGAACAAGGTTAAGTACACGAGAGCTTGTAGATGGGCGGGTACCATTTTGAAGACCCTGGGACAGGAGGTGGGGTGGCTGGATTTGAGGAATGGACAGAGGTACGTGTGGCTGGAGGGAAGTTAGAGGGATGTGATTTGTGGCTTATATTCACATCTTAGAAAGAGCACTGCAGTTACTGAGTGGGGAACAGGATAGAGTGGGAGCAGGAAGGGGGAGCCCGCGGGAGAGTTCAGACGAGAGAAGCTGGGTGGCAGTGGTGGCGCTGTAGGAAAGGGGACCCTGGTCATCCATAGGCAAAGCCCGAGCTCCTAAACAACACACTCCTGAAACCCTAACTTCTCTTCCAAACACTGAGCGCTCTCGGTGCTTGACTAAGGGGGCACTTGCGACTTCCTTTCCTCCCTTGAACAGCTATCGAGTGAAAGTGGAGCGTTGCGTATTTTTCAGGCCGTTGCCTGAATTCTTCTCCCTGGGAATTCTCCACCCTGACTGCACCTTGTAATCAACCTGAGAGCTTTTCCGTTTACCTAATCCCGGGCTCCACTCCCATGGATCCTAACTCTGGGATCCATGGGTTTGTGTTACAGCACAGATGTTTGTATCTTAAAAAGTACCCCATCAGGTTCTGTTCTGCAGTCACAGTCAAGAATCCCTGTTCTGGCCCCTCCAATTTCTTTAAGGGAGCTTGACACATGGGTAAGCACTCCAACTATGTTTTAGGATGAACATGGGATGTTCCCAGAGGTCAAACTTTTAAATTAAAGAGATGGGTGTCCTCCAAACTACATAGATTTGTATATTAAAATATAGAGATTACCATACACTTTGATGTAGTAGATGACTGAAGTCTAAACATACCCTGGGTTTGATATCTCAGTTTGGTGGTCACAAAAATATTCTCCTAGAGCACCGTGACACGCAGTAAGGAAATGAGGAGTCTGTGCTTGACAAGAGTTGTTTGGTTAGTTTCCGTCTTCCTAAATCAGATTCCTCAGGAGAGCTGCTCTTGAAGCGGAATCTACAGACATATTCACAGCCCATTTCTTTCAGTGGAATAATTACACATCGCTGTAAGCTCTGTAGCCATCTTCCCTTCATTTTGGCACTCTAAATTACTGGTTCGAAATGCCCTTTCCTCGGTGAGGTGGAAAAGAACATGATATCTGCTTTCCTTTTCTGCTGAAGAGCTAATAATGAGAAAATATTATGCTGTCTTTGGCAAGCAAAGACCCCAAGAGATATCTAAAGAGTTGTTTTGACTAGCATCTCATTACAATTGGAAACCTGTATCATTTTAACTCACTGAAAAAAAAATTTTTTTTTCTGGTCATTAGAAGTTCAGAAATATTTTTGATTATCGGGTCCAAGACTAATCCCTTGGAGTTTAACAGCCACCAGGTTCTAAACTGACTAAATTATATTTTATATTAAGATCCATTGGGGAGAGATCATTGATATCATTCATTGCTATATAACAATGATTCTTTTGGAGACCATAGATATTTCAGGGGTCTAGTTTCCTTTTTTTTATCACCTAATTTCTTAAGATGATTTTACCAAGGTTTATTAGAATTTATAGAGTATCGTATCCCAATCTTTTTTGTGATATCAGAATTGATAATTACCTTTACTATTTGAAACCCATAGGGTCACGTCTACCCCTCTGAAGTATTATGAATTGGAGATATTTAACTCAGTAATACCTGTTGCATTTATTCTGCAGTGTATCCTGTCTGTATCTTCCCTTCACTCGCCTATCTCCTGCTCTGCTATGATGCCCAGTTTGTGTGTCACTTCGGCTGAGTGTTAGTCCCCAGCTATTCAGACAGTGATCTAGGTTTTGCTGTGAAGGTGTGTTACAGACGTGATTAAGGCACTAATCAGTTGACTTTAAATAAGGAAAATTATTCTAGATAACCCTAGGGGCCGGATTCAATGAGTAGAAAGGATTAGGAGTAGCCCTGAGGATTCCCTGAGGAAGAGGAAATTCTGCCTTCGGATAGAAGCTTCAATTCGCGCCCCAGAGTTCCTTCCTGCTTTTCCTGATGGTCTATCCTATGGGTTTTTTTTTTTTTTTTTTGTTTTTTTTGCGGTACGCGGGCCTCTCACTGCCGTGGCCTCTCTCGTTGCGGAGCACAGGCTCCGGACGCGCAGGCTCAGTGGCCATGGCTCACGGGCCCAGCCGCTCCGCGGCATGTGGGATCCTCCCGGACCGGGGCACGAACCCGTGTCCCCTGCATCGGCAGGCGGACTCTCAACCACTGCGCCACCAAGGAAGCCCCTACCCTATGGGTTTTGACCTTGCCTTGCCAGCTCCCTGCAGGCTTCTTAGCCAGTTCCTCGCAGTATCTGCTTTAAAGAAAACCTCCTTCCGACTCTGTGTGTCTGGCAGAAGCCTGCCCTGATAACACCCCTTCTGATCCGTGAGGCCCTGACTCTGCTCCTCCTATCCTAGCAGGCTCCAGAGCAATGCTTTTCACGCTTGAATTTCCATAAGAATTGCCTGAACGTCTTGTAACATAGAGATTCTGTTAGTAAGTCTGGGGTGGGGCCTGAGTGTCTGCATTTCCAACAGCCTCCTAGTTGGGAGATTTGGTAATCTTTCTTGTTAAAATGCCAAATAGTAACTATTTTAGGCTCTGTGGGCCATAAGATTTCCACTTATCTCTGCTACTGCATTGCAAAAACAGTTATAGACCATATGTAAACAAATGGACACGGCTTGTTCTAATAAAGCTTTATTTACAAAAAAGGTGACAGGCCAGGAGCACTGAAGACTGCCAATACCTGTCTGAGATTCTGCCAGTGCTGTCGGTTCAGGGGCTACGCTTTTCTGTAGCAACATTTTAGAGCAGAGGTTCAGAGCTGTACTGTATAAATTTTTGTGAAGTCTGTGTGTTCTGGTGGTGTGCTGGAGCCTTCTGCTACCCCCTCAGGAAAGCCAAATCTTAAATACTTGGGAATTTAGTGAGCCAGTTGTTAAACAGTTACTACGTTGAAACTGACCCTTGTGGAAGTATTTGTGCCATGGAAATCAGCAAATGCTAAAAGCCAGGACTTTTAACTTTTTTTCATCCGGGAGCCATGGGGCTGTTTAGCAGCAAACCACTGGTGTTAACTCCTTCAGGGTTATTTACAATTTGAAATTCATCCAGGTTGAAAGAATTATATTTATATAAAATGGCAAATGAAATATTTCAGCAGACATTCATTAAATATTAAAATTTGACTTTTGGGTCAAGTCTTCCGTTAACCATCAGGAATGAGGTGCATCTAGTTCCTTTTCCTGGCCATGGAAAAATAAAAGCTGATTCAAAAATATCTGTGGGTTTTGGCCCTCGTTTTTCCCTTTAGCGTGTGAAAAACTACCAGCAGCGTTTCAGACACAAAGGGCTGGCCGACTAAGGAAGTAAAGGCCGCCTCATTCGCTTCCCTCATGTGTCGTCTCTGTTCAGTGACAGGCAACACAATACTGAAAATCACTTATTGTTGAGAACAAAAGGATTTATTTTCAATTCCGTTGGCATTATCCGTTTTCTTCCTGGGACTTGAAAGCGATATCTTTTTAGTAGATATTAGTGTCATCCCCGGTAGAAGTATGAGTTAAATTTGTAAGCATTTAGTATTAAAAGTATCCTGAAAAAGTTCCCACTCATCTTTTCATTTTATAAACAGTTCCCTGGAACCCGAGAGACGAAATAAGTGATGGAAATGTCATAACCAGTTAACAGCAGAGCTGGGCGTGCCCTCAGTCTGCCTGCCTTCCTGGACAGTGTACGTTCTATTGTCCACTACCCTTGTTCCATGGTTCCTAGCTCCTCCTATGCACCAGGCTGGCTGCTAGGCTCCGGGCATACAACGTTGAGGAAAAGATCTCCCTGTTTTCAAGAAGCTTACAGTCTCCTCTAAGTAAAACAGTAATTCCAGTGCGTTAGATGTTTTAAGGCAGGTGGGAAATACGTTCTGCAGGGGCATAGAGAACAGAACAAAGATCTCTACAAAGGTGAGAAAAACTTCCGACAGTAGGAACAGTGATTCTGTTAAAATGAATGTTGAAGAAATAAATGAATGGGATAAAATAATTAGCCCTACATCTCGCAATCAGGTCTTTGCCTTACTCTCACTGTCTTTCCAGTAAAGGAAAGGGTTCTGTAGAGATGCTTGTTGAGGGTTGAGAAAGGAACTCCTTGAGGTCCATGTATCCCCAAATAAAAACCATACACTTCCAGGGACAGCAAGGACAGAGTCCGAGGGAGGTATATTTATCAAATAATCTATTAAGTTGAAATCCAGCACCTCAGGGTGTGAAGAAGACAGAGGCTGGATGGTGGTTTCTGTGGCTTTCAAGGACTCACCTCTTGGCTGTTAATTCACAAAGCTCCTTTCATTGGGCTCCTCAGCTTACCTTCAGAGGTGAGCTGTGGTGGGTTGCTCTGGGCCCTGAAAGACAGCTGTGCACATCTCCTCCTAACTTCCTGTTCCTGAGGTCAGGTGGGCAGCATGCGATCAGCCCTGATGGGAGTGTTTGACCTCGGAAATCAGCAGACCTCATTGATGAGGGACTAGGGTTGGTTTGTTTGTGTGAGAGTGTGTTTACCAGCATCTTGTCATACATTTGTCAGTTTCCACAAACTTGTGACAACAGGAAGGAAGAAGTGACTGGACTGAAGGTGAAGTAAGGACCAAGTGGTAGAGAGATTGAGGGATAATGGATTGGGGCTGGTTGGTGGTCATGTTGGCTATGGTGTCTAAGTGGCTGGCATGTAGCAGACCTTCCGAGTGTGGGAACATGGAACCAGAAAAGGACAAGAGCAGTTGTCCATGCCCTGGTTGGGGGGCAAGGTCACCTGCATCTCACGACCAGCCTCTTTGGAAACTGGTGCTCTTGGGAGTGTGCGCAGACACCTGAGTGTGGAGAGAAACCCGTTCAACACACCGATTATCCCTGAAGGCCCTGTTGTTACCTGGATGTCTTTACGAATTTGGACGCGTTCTCTGGCCTTCTCCTTACTCAGCTTGAAGGCAAGCTTTAGGAATTCAGAGAAACTCTAAAACGTGCCCTAGAGTTGCCTCCATGTTGGACTCAGCTTTCTCCCAAAATATGTAGTGATGTTTAATTTAAACTTATTAACGTGTTTTTTTTAATGAGAGATGACATCTTAAAAATGAGAACAAATTGAGCTTCACATCTTGGCTCCAGTGTTGATTGTTGGTTTTCTACTGGATTCTTTCCCCATTTGCCTGATGCTTTGCAGGTGTTCCCTTCCCTATCTTTTACTCTCCCCTCCCCCTCCCCCCATCCTCTGGAAATGATTCTTTTGGTTAGTTTGTTACAAGGAACATTTTGCCTCCAGGTGAAATCAATAATGTTGACCACAGAGATCTTTGGCTGGCCAGAGAGATTTTGTGCATTCATATTTGGTCATGTCTCTCTTCCTAACTTAATTCTTGTTTTCTATTTTGCTTAAGGGATTTACAACAATGTCATCTAGGAGATATTAGGGTCTAACTAGACAAGCTTCTTTTCTTTTCTTTCATGTTGTCAGGCACTACAGGCAGTGGATGTTGAGTGGTAACGGGGTGCCGCGTTCTGACAGTCCTTCCATCTTTGAACCTCTCCTTAGGGCAGCAAGGCTCCAGATACAAACTCAATGGCCCCCAGGCTGAACTCTGTATTTCCTCAATGTATTTCAGAAATGACATTAAAATTGATTGTGGATAGATTTGATTTTCAGTAATATAGTTTCGTACAGATGACTAAAAGGGGACTTGGGAGCTTGTGTTTTGGTCACTTAATTAAACCTCTCATATTCACTTCTTTATTTTAGCTTAAGTCAGGAGTGCCCAAAGCTAATTTACTTAGTCGTGGATGAGACCATGGCTGTGCATTCTCAATCCTGAATAATTATTTCCCTTACTAGCTATTGACCTTGTAACTCAGGTAATTTGAAATGCAGCCCTTTGAAAACCAATTTCCGAATATAGATCTTTCCCTGAGTGTGATTTTGGGGACTACTTTCATTAAACTGTTCAGAGATCTAATAATTAAAGTATTCCCCCAAACACAGCATCTGACACTTAAAACTGCAAGCTAAAATACAGGAAGGAAGTTATAAAACCTGGAAAAGTATTTGCACAGATTCCATTTTGAATATTTAAATTCCCCAAGGTAAATATACATAGATATATGTGAAAGAAAAAAGAACAGTATATACCATGCTAGAAAGTAAGACAATAAGTTATTTATATTATTAAATTTTTTCATCAACAATTAGGAAAATTTTCCATACTTAAAATATTTCTAACATAGATGAAAAGTTTTAAACCATACATCACTAGCAAATTACAGAATTTGGGGAAGTTTTACTCAGTGATTTTAACTATTAAGTCTGTTTGTATTTTACATCTTGTACATAGGAAATATATTTACAATAAACACAGACCAGGCTCTATATTAATTTATTACCATTTTATTTCAAATGTACAACTAGGTGTTAAGACTATGATGTTATTTTCTTTGAAGTGCCATTTTAGAGAAGAAAAGCAAAAATACCGATGCACAGAGAATCAGAGTAAATTAATCTGATACTATAAGTGAAATGAACAAGCTGTGCAGTATAAATATTTTAATCACTTCTTGATCCAGAAGTACCATGTCTACAAAATGAGCAATTATGTTCTACCCCTTAGGAGTCGACTCTAATTACAAAGCAGTAGGAAATTACTAAATGTTAATATTGTAAATATCAAACATCAGGCCCTTGAATTTTCCTGTGATTTTTAAAAAAATATTACAAATACTTTTGGCCTAAACTATATAGGGTCAGGAGTTGAGTATTAGTTGTTTAGTTTTAAGTACTGTATTTATATTATAAAATATTATTCACTGATTCTAAGAACAGATGTTTTAAAAATGGGCAGTGGACAACACATAAACATGTAGAAAGCCAGCAGTTTGGGGCTCTCCATATTCTATACCAGAGTATTTCTACCCTAGAGTCAGATGTCACCAAAGGCATTTGGGGAGCCATGTTTACTGAGAACTTAAGGACATTGGACTTTGGTCCTGGCCTTCAGACCCGAGACCAGGGAGGCTCAGATACAGAATTGGGCTCTTTCCATTAGGATGTATTTAGGTCCTGTGATAACTCAGAGGGCTCCTTTGTTCATAGGATCATAGGGGAAAAGGGGAATTTCTTGGAATGCAAACTTGTGTGTGTACATAGAACATAACTTTATGTAGAGTTTGGGGATGTGTGGTAGGCTGAGTTCTAAGGTGACCCTGAAATTCTTGGCCATTGTTGTACACACATCTTTGCCCAGTTATTTAATCAAATACTAACCTAGGTATTGTTGTGAAGAAATGTTGCACTTGTAATTAAAGTACTGTATCAGTTGACCTAAAGATAGGAAGATGACACAGATGTGTTGACCTAAGCTCATGAGCCCTTAAAAAGCAGAGAGCTTTCTCTGGCTGGGCACAGAATGGAAGTCAAAAGTTCAAAGAACAAGAAGGGTCTGACTCTCTGTTGTGGGCTTGTCGATGGAGGGGGCTAAGGGTGGAGAATGGGGGCACCTCCGGGAGCTAAAATCGGCCTCTACTGACAGCTAGCAAGGAAACAGGAACCTAAATCCTATAACTGCAAGGAATTGAGCTCTGCATGTTAAAAAAAAAAAAAAAAAAAAAAAAAGGCAGCAACAGATTTTCCCTTCCAGAGCCTCCCAACGGAAATTCAGCCTAGCCAATAGCTTACATGGACATTTCTTATAAAATCAGGAAGCATCTCAACAGGCTCATGATGATGTCATGAAGCTTATAATATTCCTCAAATTTCATAGTATATTTCAATCTAGAAAGTAAGTGGGTTGCAATCCCTTTCTCAGTCAAAGAATCCTATCATTCCTTACATTCCAGGCTGAGGGTCCTACACACCCTATATAATTTTGGTTGCTAAGAATGTGGTCACAGACCCAAGTATGAATAGATGTGTAATTGGATACAGAAAAAAATTTTATGCAAAATTCTGATAAGTATTTGAAGATCTTTTGGTAACAATCAATTTGCTTATTGGACACAGCATTTTGATAAAAGCTTAGTTTATTACAAATTTCGCGTGATTCCTCACATCTTCCAACTCTCCATTTCTGTAAAATCTATGACTCAGATCTTAACCAACAGTTGTTGACTGTGAAGGAAAATGTCCTTTACAATAGTGCTTATTCTTCATATATAATATAGTCATGTGAGATTTTAAGCAAATTGCCTAGAATATTACCAATATTTCATTTATTTTAAAAAATTCTTCATTTTTTTATACAGCAGGTTCTTATTAGTTATCCATTTTATAATATTAGTGTATATATGTCAATCCCAATCTCCCAATTCATCACACCACACCACACACACACACACACACACACACACACCCCCGCCGCTTTCCCCCTTGGTGTCCATACGTTTGTTCTCTACATCTGTGTCTCAATTTCTGCCCTGCAAACCGATTCATCAGCTTTGGAATAAAGCTAAGAGAGACTTCCTGGCATATTTCAACTGTTAGGTCTTCTGTCATGTCTCAAGTACTCCATATGCCCAGCCAATCAGAAGCACAGTGGGAGTCGAGGCCAATTTCCTGTCCATGGTGGACATTGCCACCAGTTTCATTTCAGCTTTCTGTTGCAGAAATAAAGAATACTCATTCATGTTCCGTGCACAGTATTCAGCCTTGTTTCTGCCCTAATGTCCTCATTTTTTTTTTGACACTTTAGTTTATTTCTGTGCTTTACATAATGCAGAGTGCTTCTATGTCTATTATGCACCAGTTTAAGAGTATACCAAGTTTTCTATTCCCATTTGAGAGATAAGAAAATAGAACATGTTCAGGGCCCTAGCCAAAAATCAAGGGGTACTGTCTGAGTCCAAATCCAGGTCCCTTTCTAGTATAAAATGATGACCTAATATCATTAAATATTAAAATATATTTTATAGTGTAGGAGAAATACCACCTCATAAATGTGAAGAATGTTATCTTGAAAGTGATTTTCTCATGTGAGCTTTTTCAAGGGAGTGCTTCTTGGGCAATAGAAGGCCATAGATCCAGTGGCTTACCAAGATGAGAATTTTCTGTTTTGCTCAATAGGCATTCAGTATATTACCAGGTTATATTCTCTAAATCCATGGATGCTGAGCTGCATCATGTGTTACTCTGTTACCCACAGAAATCAGTTTTCTCATAGTATAACTAATGGTTGTACCCCAAGTTGCATTGCGGAATGCTCCATTTAGATACAAGAACGCCTGCAGCAAATCCTAATGTTAGAGTGAACGATGCTCTTCTGACATGGAAGTTTATAGGCCAACCAAACACAGCCTAACCTTGAAATCTATCTTCTATTTAACCCTTTTAAAAACAAAGTGCTTTAAAATTAATGACAGTGGTATTTAAATCATTTACTCTCACAAAATCACACTATTAAAATTATAAACAGAATTCATGAATTAATAAGAGATACTTGATTTTTGGAAGTGTTTTTTTCCGTAGCTTTCAATATCCTATCTTATCTTCCCTCCCTATTTCAAAAGTACTTATTTTTGTATATGTGCGTTTGTGTATACGTGCTTAGCAATCTCTGTGGTCGTGATTTTGAAGCTTACTCAGACTTTGGGTGAACTGGTGGGAAAATGGAGGAAGAACTTAGAACAAGAAGAATTAATTCAGCTCTGTAATAAATCCCTAAGGGAAACAGCTGGTGTTCTTTCTATATGGAGTATTATGTAACTATTTTTTAACATCTTTATTGGAGTATAATTGCTTTACAATGGTGTGTTAGTTTCCACTTTATAACAAAGTGAATCAGTTATACATATACATATGTTCCCATATCTCTTCCCTCTTGCGTCTCCCTCCCTCCCACCCTCCCTATGCCACCCCTCTAGGTGGTCACAAAGCACCGAGCTGATCTCCCTGTGCTATGCGGCTGCTTCCCACTAGCTATCTATTTTACGTTTGGTAGTGTATATATGTCCATGCCACTCTCTCACTTTGTCACAGCTTACCCTAAGAAAAAATAAAACTGGTATATGCTGATATGAGATGTGATGTTGAAGTAGACACAGATTACAGAACAATGCATATAGAATATACTTGTTCCTGCTTTTTAAGGCTAATACATTTAATATACTGTAATTATATATGTACTTGTAGTATATATACAAATATATTGGAAAGTTCTGTGAGCTTAAAAATATTTTGGGGGGGGAGTATGGTTGGTGACTAGTTTAATAGTCCATTATAATGTTTACCACATGTACTTACTTTCATAAACAAGAGAACACCTAAGGTCAAGTGAGTTAGGGCAACTATGGGGGAGTGAGAATCAGCCTTCACGAGAGTTCCTCTTATAAGTTCCGTGGAACAGATTTGGCTTCTTCAATGCTGTACTATCAGTGCCTAGTTGAGTGTCTAGAACATGCTTAGATGCACAGGGCTGTGTAGGTAGGGAATGGTGGCTGACAGTTCTAGGCAGTCAGTCTATATACATAGTCTGGGTAGAGGCATGGCTCATTGAGAATACAGTTGGAGCCAATAATGTGTTTGAGGAGATATACTTTATCCAATCAAGAGGATGCTGGCAAAGGCTGGAGGGGTCCTTAGTGCAGCACAGGCTCCAGCACCTGTAGGCAGGTGAGAGCTGGTGAGAGAATGGGAAGCGAGGTCCAGTGCAAAGGAACAGGCAGATGAACTGGAGGTGGGGAGACACTGTGGTGCCCAGGAATGGTCCTGGGGCTGCCCCACCTTGTTCTTGGAGCTGGACAGCTTATCTGTATTGCCCAGCTAGTATGTAGCCCCATCTTTCCTGCTCAAGAATAAATTGGAAATTGGCAGAAACTGAGCCTGAACTGGAGACTGTTAGTTAACTTGGTGGTACTAGGAAAAGAGGAGACACTAAGGGAATGGTTTGAGATGCTTCTCTCGTCCTGGCAGAGCTGTCATTGGTGAAAGGCAGCACGACACCACCTAGTCAGGGTAACTGCGTGGCTCAGAAACTAGTTATCAGTCACCCAGAGTTGGTAAGGTTTTTAATTATGTTACTGATGGCTTATGACCTCCAAACTTTTCAAATAACACATACTGCTGAACTGTTTTCCGAGAATCCTCCTGACGGCATGGATGATTACTCTTGGTTTTCCCTTTTCCTCGACCTCAAGGATTGTGACTAACTGGCTCATGAGAGCAGTAGGGTCCAAATGTTTTTGATCGCACACTTCATTAGTAAAAGTTACAAGTATTTACATAAGTTTTTTTGTTGCATATACATATCATTTATTTTGTATACAGGTTTTTACACATTATACAACTATTCTATATTAATAAAGTAATAGTGGAAACTATATTAAAAGTGGACATTTTTAAATGATAAGATTTGAAGAAGACATCAGAAGTTTTCAAGTTACTCCCTCAGTCCTGAACATGATCTTGGCTATCCCATCAGGTAATTTCCCTGGTGGCCACTGTACGCACTGCTGGAGGACGTGAAGCTGGCAGTAAGGCCCTAAGAGCAGCAAACTTTATCACCATAAAACAGACAAGGAAAAAGTAAAGGCAAAACCAGGAAGTGAAACACAAATCCTACAATTAAAATGTGACTGATGCTTGATGAGGAGGAGAGGCACCCAATAGTAATTTCCGGATCATCTTTTTTACCCAGAGTAATACAGTGGCATTCATTTTAATAAGTTCCTGATACATCCTTTTTTTATCCCTATATTAATATGATCTGGATAATAGAATTTTCTTAGCCACAATATCCCACAGGGGACCTGGCAACCATGCAACTTTATGTTCAAAATTGCTGTTATTACTCTGCAAGTAGCTTGTTTCAAACTCCATTTATTCAGTCACATCACTTTTAGACTCTTCTTGGGAGATGATGTATTGTGAAATTCTGAACTTACCTCACCAGGGCCTCTCCTAATCAGGCATAGCCACCTCAGAGAAACATGAACAGGGGGAAAACCAAAAGCATCTTTTGCTAAGCATACAAAATATGTTGAGATTTCAGTAGGTTACTTTATTCCAAAAGTTCCCTGTGCGATACAGTAGGTTCTCGTTAGTTATCTATTTTATGCATAGTATCAATAGTGTATACGTGTCAATCCCAATCTCCCAATTCACCCCACCTCCCCTTTCCCCCCTTGGTATCCATACCAAACACTCTGTTCTTGGTGTACTCATATCATCATTCCTTTAGACAATCAGAAATTATGCTGTAACTATACTGACAAATAGAGAATGTTTTGGCCACATGAGACTGTGTAGGGTTAGCAACTATTTTTTTTCAAACAAACTTTAATACAAGGCGTTTATTATAGAGTTACTGGAAGGACTGGAGGAAGAAGATTCTGCTGATGGGAGTCGAGCAGGATATCGGAAGGTAGAAGGCACGTCCTCTCCTGCATTTTTGGGGGACGTTGTTGGCAGCAGTCCTGGGTTCCTACTCAGGCATCACAGTTGCAAACAGCAGAGACCTTCTCAGTAACTCCTTTCTGATGAAAGATGGATGAGGAAGAATTCTGCCAGAAAGATGATATTTGGGATGTGTTGATTAGAGCTTGTCTAAACAATTAGTCAAATTTCTGTTTTTCGAAATGAGAAAATTCAATAATCGTTTTCAGCAAACTTATCAGTCACCTACTTTGGGTAAGACTCTTTGCTGTAAGTTGTGGAAATATACTCATGAATCTCATTTCTCCAACATTTTACTGCTTCATAGATGGGATAAGACAAGGACAAAGCAGCATAAAGAACAATTTTGTCACTATCCTTCCTCCCTGATCCAGTAGCTATGTCTCTGATCCAGAGCCAGCAGGACCTCACTCCAGGTGGAAGTATCAGGCAGTGTGTTTCCTAGGTTGAATAGCATTTGCTCCCAAGGGGAGTCTCTGAATATAGACAGATTAACAATCACACTCTTCTCTCAGATTTTAGATTATGTAAATTTAGACCCAATCCTTGGCCCTATTATTATTTAATCCAAGAAAGTAGAAATTTCAGGGTATTTCTGGAAATGTCCTAGTATTTGGCTTTACTCTCATGAGTACACTCTTTTTTTGTGCCTTTGTAAATCTGGGCATCACAATCTTTTAGCATGATCAAATCTCTCGTTCCTAAAAATAAGCAATATGGTTCAAAGATACACGTCTATTTCTTTTTTTGTGTTGTCAGTAAAGGTATTCCCCACTTTTGTTCTCCAGTTACTGCATATGAAAGTAAACTAGAAGAAGTGTCCTAAAAGAAGTGTGAATAGTATTGTGTAGACCAAAAGAAGAAGCAACAGCATCCATAGAATGAGTAGAGTTTTTTTGTTTTTGTTTTTGAGTGGACTCAAGTATAGAGAAATGGAATGATAAAACATTATAGAAATAGCCCTGAATGCCAGGGTGGATGTTTAGTTTTAATTCACTAGGCAGAAATAAAAATATTAATGCTACTAACATTACAGACGGACAATGCTATTAAAACTACACTTTGGGAAGAGTAACCTTACAATAGTGTGTAAGATGCATAGAAGCAGTAAAAGACATGTTTGTAATATGTTAGGTACCACTGCAGTGGTCGAGTTTGATAAATACGTTGAGACACAGCCAATGTTGATGGGACAAAGTTGGCTAAATGGAGTGAAGGAAGAGTATTTGAAAGATTTCTATTGGGTCTTTTGTCTTGAGTATTTAGGAGTAGCATTAGCTCCCAAAGAAAATAGAGTAGTGGGTGTGTGTGTGTGTGTGTGTGTGTGTGTGTGTGTGTGTGTGTGTGTGTGTGTGTGTGTGTGTGTGTTGGTTTGGGTGGAGGAAGTATGGGTTCCACCTTGAAATACTGGGTTTAAGGTATCTTCAGATGATCAGATGGTGCTCTTCAGTGACTAACTGGATATGTGTGTCTGGAACTCCAGAGAGTCTGAATTGAATATTCAGAACTGGGAGTCATTCACGTAGAAGTGAGATTTAAATTTTAATTAAATGAATTGCAGGGTAAGGGATATAAAAGGAGTGAAGAATAGGTCCAGGTTTAGGGCATTGGGGATTCAAACAAACAGTACAAAGATGATTCAATGGAGAAGAAATAGAAATATCAATTGGAATAGGGAGAAACAGGAAGAGCCATAAGGTGCATGGGAGTACAACAGGGAGGAAAGTCGTAGACACTTGAGTGCCTACTAGTTGTTGGGTACTCTTTTTTCTTTTTTAACATCTTTATTGGAGTATAATTGCTTTACAATGGTGTGTTAGTTTCTGCTATTATAACAAAGTGAATCAGTTATACATATGTTCCCATATCTCTTCGCTTTTGCGTCTCCCTCCCTCCCACCCTCCCTATCCCACCCCTCTAGATGGTCACAAACCACCGAGCTGATCACCCTGTGCTATGCGGCTGCTTCCCACTAGCTATCTATTTTACTTGTGGTAGTGTATATATGTCTATGCCACTCTCTTTGTCACAGCTTACCCGTCCCCCTCCCCGTATCCTCAAGTCCATTCTCTAGTAGGTCTGTCTTTATTCCCGTCTTGCCCCTAGGTTCTTCATGACCATTTTTTTCCCCCTTAGATTCCATATATATGTGTTAGCATATAGTATTTCTTTCTCTTCCTGGCTTACTTCACTCTGTATGACAGACTCTAGGTCCATCCACCTCACTACAAGTAACTCAATTTCATTGCTTTATATGGCTGAGTAATATTCCATTGTATATATGTGCCACGTCTTCTTTATTCATCTGTTGATGGACACTTAGGTTGCTTCCGTGTCCTGGCTATTGTAAATAGAGCTGCAGTGAACATTTTGGTACATGTCTCTTTTTGAATTATGGTTTTCTCAGGGTATATGCCCAGTAGTGGGATTGCTGGGTCGTATGGTAGTTCTATTTGCAGTTTTTTAAGGAACCTCCATACTGTTCCCCATAGTGGCTGTACCAATTTACATTCCCACCAACAGTGCAAGAGGGTTCCCTTTTCTCCACACCCTGTCCAGCATTTGTTGTTTGTAGATGTTTTGATGATGGCCATTCTGACCAGTGTGAGATGATATCTCATTGTAGTTTTGATTTGCATTTCTCTAATAATTAATGATGTTGACCATTCTTTCATGTGTTTGTTGGCAATCCATATATCTTCTTTGGAGAAATGTCTATTTAGGTCTTCTGCCCATTTTTGGATTGGGTTGTTTGGTTTTTTGATACTGAGCTGCATGAGCTGCTTGTAAATTTTGGAGATTAATCCTTTGGGAGAAAATATTTGCAAATGAAGCATCTGACATTCTGAGGGTTGTCTTTTGGTCTTGTTTATGGTTTCCTTTGCTGTGCAAAAGCTTTGAAGTTTCAGTAGGTCCCATTTGTTTTTATTTCCATTTCTCTAGGAGGTGGGTCAAAAAGGATCTTGTTGTGATTTATGTCATAGAGTGTTCTGCCTATGTTTCCCTCTAAGAGTTTTATGCTGTCTGGACTTACATTTAGGTCTTTAATCCATTTTGAGTTTATTTTTGTGTATGGTGTTAGGGAGTGTTCTAATTTCATACTTCTACATGTAGCTGTCCAGTTTTCCCAGCACCACTTATTGAACAGGATGTCTTTTCTCCACTGTATATTCTTGCCTCCTTTATCAAAGATAAGGTGACCATATGTGCGTGGGTTGATCTCTGGGCTTTCTATCCTGTTCCATTGATCTATCTTCCTGTTTTTGTGCCAGTACCATACTGTCTTGATTACTGTAGCTATGTAGTATAGTCTGAAGTCAGGGAGCCTGATTCCTCCAGCTCCGTTTTTCGTTCTCAAGGTTGCTTTGGCTATTCAGGGTCTTTTGTGTTTCCATACAAATTGTGAGATTTTTTGTTCTAGTTCTGTGAAAAATGCCAGTGGTAGTTTGATAGGGATTGCATTGAATCTGTAGGTTGCTTTGGGTAGTAGAGTCATTTTCACAACGTTGATTCTTCCAATCCAAGAAAATGGTATATCTCTCCATCTATTTGTATCATCTTTAATTTCTTTCATCAGTGTCTTATAATTTTCTGCATACAGGTCTTTTGTCTCCTTAGATAGGTTTATTCCTAGGTATTTTATTTGTTGCAATGGTAGATGGGAGTGTTTCCATAATTTCTCTTTCAGATATTTCATCATTAGTGTATAGGAATGCAAGAGATTTCTGTGCATTATATTTGTGTCCTGTTACTTTACCAAATTCATTGATTAGCTCTAGTAGTTTTCTGGTAGCATCTTTAGGATTCTCTATGTATAGTATCATGTCATCTGCAAACAGTGACAGTTCTACTTCTTCTTTTCTGATTTGCATTCCTTTTATTTCTTTTTCTTCTCTGATTGTTGTGGCTAAAACTTCCAAAACAATGTTGAATAAGAGTGGTGAGAGTGGGCAACCTTGTCTTTTTCCTAATCTTACTGGAAATGCTTTCAGTTTTTCACCATTGAGGATGATGTTGGCTGTGGGTTTGCCATATATGGCCTTTATTATGTTGAGGAAAGTTCCCTCTATGCCTACTTTCTAGAGGGTTTTTATCATAAATGGGTGTTGACTTTTGTCGAAAGCTTTCTCTGCATCTATTGAGATGACCATATGGTTTTTCTCCTTCCATTTGTTAATGTGGTTTATCACATTGATTGATTTGCGTATATTGAAGAATCCTTGCATTCCGGATATAGACCCCACTTGATCATGGGGTATGATCCTTTTGTTGGGCATTCTTTTGTATATAATTCCTTACTCAATTTAACCATTCAAAATCCTTCTAAGTAATGCATTTTAATTCTCATTGTACAGAGGAAGGAACTGAGAAGATGTTTGGTGTTTAGCTAGAAAATGGGAAGCTGGATTTTAATTCCAAGCTGAACTGACACTATTAAGTGAACTTTCACTATTGAACAGTGGTGTGTTTCAGCCTCGAATAAAGACACTTTCTTGCCATGGTGTGCTAGTAATTCCCTGTAGTCTCTTTGCTTCAAGCCCATGCTTTTGTGCTCAACTTGGTAATGATGAGGCTGCGAATCTGCAAATGGTATTTCCCAGATTCGCTTGAAAAACAGCATGCTTTTAGGTTCTGCTAATAGAAAGTACTAGAGAAGATTGTACAAAGGAGGAGAAAGAGAAGAGGGATTTCCTGGTTTTCCAGTTGCTGTCAGTGTTATTCTAGCAGCAACAGTTAGTCTATCTCCAGCCTCTGGCATTCTGAACACCGGCCATATAGTGTCTTGTAGCAGAAGCATGGATACCGGCTATGTGGGCTTTTACAGAATCTAAGCATCTACAAATCTCCTGCAATAGATCTCCTCTATTTGAAATACCTAGTGAGGTTGCGTTTTCCTGGTTGGATCTGTGTACTTGAAAGCAAGAAGAATATAATATGAAAAATGATTTAGGCAAAAATGAAACACTGCCATTGCTCAAAAGAGATTAGGAATGAATAAATGGTGGTGAATTTACATGTCTGGTTATTATTTACATTTGGAAAAACTAAATGGACCAGTTGCTGCTCACTCTTTCACGTATTTTGCCATATTTTCTCAGAGTCAAGTGATAGGAGAGAAGGATGAAAATATAAATATTTTTAAGTAAAAAAGGGGAAAGTTTTCTCTAAAGCAAAATGGAGATTTACAGGGTAAAAAAATCGAAAGTTTGGGTCAGGTACTATGGAAATGCATTAAGATACCAATAAAGCCTGGATTAGTGAATTTCCAGTTTATCGGTGAGAGTTCACCTAAGGTATGATTGCATAAACTTACAGTGGTCCCAAACATCAATTTATTACTACTTCTTGGAAATAAAGTAAAATTTTACTAGGGGTTACTTAGCATTGGATAATAGAGCGATGATAATGGAAGACTCTAATTAAAAAATTTGAAAGCAGAGAAATAGAAATGAGACCATGATCAAAAGGGGAATTATCAGAGTTACAGATAGAGACATGACTTAATTTTGAGTGATGATAAAGTTCAGATTGTAACTGGGATGAGTGGAAGTAGAACTAATGGATTTTGAGAAGGTAAAAGGCATTGTGAAAAGAGATTGTTAGAGGTAAACATGGAGAATGACTTCAGAGATAGGAAGAGACTACAAAGCAGCTTCTGAAGTCACCAGGTTGGTGGAAGGCAGAGTATTACAAGAAGAAAAGGGAGAAAGTGATGTAAATAAGTTGCATAAATTCTACAAGTGAGTTAAATTGGGATGTGATGGGAATCACCACCATCTTTGAAGTCTTTGGTGGTGGAACAATCTTCCAGGTTCCTCCAGAGACACTGTATTGCCCTTGGTTTACTATCTTGGTAAAGAGAGGAATCTCAGTGGGCTTTCATCTGGTTCTTCTTTCCACACCCTTCACTCCATGAACCAGGGAATCAAGATGGGGATTCTGCTAATTGCTGAATATGTTCTTTTTCTTTGTAAATTGAGGAACTCAGGAAGTAACCACAAAAATAGTCTTCAGCCCTAATGGGTCAAAACTCCACTTATTATCTGGTATTCACAAACTTCCATTCTGATCACACCACAGTGATATTTGGGGTCTGTCTAGATTAACCTCAACTCAGAACCAATTTCTTGCAAGCCCCTCCAAAAGTGAGCAAGTTTTCTTCCCTGGTGCATCAGTTACCCTAGGATGTGGTGGCAAATCTCTTTGAGGGAAGGTTGGAGGAAGATTAAGGATATATCTGTGTCCATGTTGTTAGTATCTTAGCCAAAGTGATGACACATGTCCTTAAACAGCTTGGATCTATGAACTTAGAGGTTAACAGGCTGGGATTATCTGCTATGGTAACTCAAGTCAGGTTTCTCCTCATCAGATGTAAAATTTTGTTATGTGGATCAAATACTATCCTGGCAAGGTGCATATTGTGTGTTGAATTGTGTCCTCACAGAAGATACATTGAAATCCTAACTTCCAGTACCTACGAATGTGACCTTATCTGGAGATAGGGTGGTTGCAATTATAGTTGAGTTGAAATGAGGTCATTCTGGACCTCATTTGGGGTCTTTAATCCATTATGACTGGTGTCCTTCTAAGTACTGGAAAAATAAAAGTAGTAGATGGGTATTTGAGAATACTGCATGTTTTCTAGTGGACTTTAAAGTAGTTCCTTACTAAATGATGTGAGAAGGGTTTCTTAAGGTACACTAAGTATGTGACCCGTGTTAATTAGATGCCAGACCTATTTGATACTCATTTTGACTTCAAAAGATGATTGGCTAATATTTTAGACCTTGTCTTATTTATGCAGGCATGGAACTTAAAATATAGAAACCTAGATGTTGTCATCATTTTTTGCTTTTGAAAGAGTTCAGTGTGTGAAGTCATCCCAGGAACTCAAAAGCATCAAGCAATTTGCCTATATATGATTGTTATAGGTAGATACAATATCTATTAATCTGTCGCATTTGTAGAATGATTGGCATTTGCCACATCTGCACTCTGCAAATCACCCACTATCGCACGTAGTTTCTGGAAAGAAAGGCAGAATGTCTCCCTGCCAGATGTACTTTATTACTGTCTCCTGTCCCAAATCCTTGTCCTGTGATAGCTGGGTGAGCTTCCCTTGGGAAATGCAGAAAGCTGAAGGCCCAGACCAAGAGCCAGCCATGATATAAATGATGTTTCTCCCTTCTTTTGGACCCTAATGTGCCCAGTTTCTCGAGCATCCTGGTAGGACCTCATAGGAGGAGGAGCCCTCTTAGGTCCAGAATGGAGAGAATTATGGAAGGTGTAAAGAAGTGATAACATATTGTAGCAGTCTTTATCCCTTCACAGCAATGATTTGATCCTCTGCTCCCCATCTGTGGGCCTGGGAAAGCTGTGTAGCTTTACACGTGTGGTTGTGGTGCCTGCCTGAGCTAGTCCTCTCCGTGGACTTTGGGACAAAGGAGATGTGGCCACAGCATTGCCCCTTGCCCCCGGGACTAAACCCTGCAGCCAAGCTACTGGGTTTCTCCGTACCATTTATACCCTGTCACAGTCCTTTCAGGCTGCTGTTAACAGAACACCATGCACGGGGTGTCTGATAAACCAGAGGCTGGAGCACATCACACACTCAGCCTGTGTCTACCTTGGGCCTTTGTCAGATGTTAAAGAAGCTCAGAGTGGGAGGCTGAAGAGATCTGCAAGTCAGAGCAGGTTTCCTGCAGCCCCCAGGGGTGGAGAGGCAGACTTGTCTATTGGGAATTCTGAAGAATCCTTTTCCTAAAACGGGTTGAGGCAAAGGTACACTGACTGTTAACCTGCACACCAATCTCAGCCCACCCTAGTCTGTGAAAGGACTAAGGTGTTTGGTCCTCTGGGCTCTCTACGTAGGAGAGGGAAGGTCTCATCTTTTACTAAAAAAAAAAAAAAAAAAAATTGTCCCACTGTCTTAGCTTGGGCTGCTACAATAAAAACGCAATAGCCTGGGTGATTTGTAAGCAGCATAATCAATTTCTCAGAATTGTGGAGGCTGGAAGTCTTAGAACGAGGTACTGGTAGATTTGGCGTCTGGTGAGGGCCCTCGTCCTGGTTCAGAGATGGCTGTCTTGTCGCTCTAACCTCATGTGGCCAAAAGGACAAAGGAGCTCTCTAGGGTCTCTTCTAAAGGCACTAACCCCTCATGACCCACCAGGGGACCCATCAGGGCTCCCCTCTCATGACCTAATTGCCTCCCAACCCCCTCCCCCAAATACCATCATACTGGGGATTCCATTTCAGCTTATGAATTTCGTGGGGAAACAAATATTCAACCTATAGCAAATCCTCAATAAAACTAATTTCTCTGCAACATGAATTATGTATTCCACAAAAAGTTATTTATTAAGCATCCATCACAGGTTTGCCTCAAGGACTTTACACTTAGTAGGGAAATAATCAGTAAACAAAGGAATATGTAAATACAAATAAAATGAGACATTTGAGAGGTGGTGTGAACGCAGCAAACACATGTGAGCAGCCTATTGCATAGTTCCAATTAAATGCCCCGCAGTAACCTTTAATTTAATGTGCATGAATATCTATTTGTTTTATTTCAACAAAGCCTATTTCTCTTCCTGTTAATGCTACCATTATACACCCATGAAATCTAGAAAACGTTCTCATCCATATCTCTTAACTCCCCATATCAAATTAGTCACTAAGTCCTTTTTCCTTAAGTATGTCACAAATTTGCTCATTTTCATGTTTCTACGTTTACTGCCTCATTCCTACATTCATATTTTAACTGTTTTCCCCTCCTCCAAAACCCCACTTTCTTTAACTTCATCTTTCCCCTTCTGGTTAGTGATGTATCTGTAATATGAAATGGTCCCTGGTTTAAAATCCTCCTGTGCTTACTGAAGGGATTCAAAGTATATCACGTGGACCTGCGAATAGATTCTACAGATATGCATATGCACGGAGGCATATTTCACAAATAGTGTGTAAAATGTAGAGTTACGCAACGCTCAACTTCTTAATTGCAGGCCTTCTCAGTGTGTTTAATGAGACCATGTGCAGACATAGTATGCAGTACCAGGCAGACATAGTGTGCAGCACTTCCATAATTTATTTGATTATTAAATCTTTAAGCTTGTACTGGGACTGTGTTTCAATGCACATTTTAGAAATATCAGTCCATTGTACACAGATTAAACTTTCAAGCCTAGTTTATAAGCCGTTTAGGATTTCACCGTTGTCTGTATCTTTAACCTTCTGCCATTTTCTTTGTAATCCACACTGCAGTAATTCTGGACTATATCTTCACAGAAACATTCAATGCTGTTCCACATCCCTACTCTTCTATTCACGGCAGACCTTCTGTTGAGGACGTTCATGTCTTCAAGGCCAGGTGTGGGTTGTGAATGTGTGAGCATGCATGGGTAGGTATGAGGTGGGAGAAGCAGGATGGTGAGAAGTTTCAAAGCCAAGACTCTGGAACCAGACTTCCTTGTCTGAGTCCTGGTTCCACCACATCAAGTTCTTGACCTTGAACAGGTTACTTAACCACTCAGGGCACTAGTTATCTCTTGTCTACAGTGAGCATAATACTGGAGCTTCCCTCATTGCATGATTTGCAATGCATCAAATTTGTATTTGATGATTACAAATACTTATTGTTTAGCAGATGGTCTGGTACCTGGGAAAATGTCTCCATGGAAAAAAGAAATTGACTATGTCTGTCTTCAAACTGGTTAAAAGGGGAAACGAAATATGAAGAAGAAACTCCTTGACAACTTAGGTATTTTTGTTCAGTTCACCTGGTGACCTCTGTAGGACTGTTTTCAGAAAAGAAAAGGCAGTCACCTCTGAAGCAATTTTCTCCAAATGACCGAAGTCAGTAGGCGTACAAATGCAAATTTATCGGATCGCACCACTTATTAACTACATCAGTAGGAATGGTACCTGATAGGCAGAGGGAATAAAAAGAGTATGTACTAGAAATCCTCAGTTATTAGAGAAGCAGTTTTCACAAGAAACTTGGAGGACAAGATCAGGATAACTAGTTCCAGAGGAACGTCTATGGTTACCTCTGGAATAGCCTCAGGTTTGGGTGTGTGCCCCTGCTGTCAGCTTCAGAGCTGTGAATGTTCCTAGTTCGGGTGATTTTCTGGACCTTGCCTTCTCTCCTGTGAATGCCGTCATATCACTTGTAGCTAGTTACATTCTAAGATGCACTAGCATCCTAAAAAGATGACTTATGTCCACCTTTTTATCAAGCTACCTATAGGAATTTTGACGAATTTAACAATAATTTTTCAGTTGTTATTCATGCAAGTATAATCTAAAGCCTCTTGTAAATTTATGTTTACAAAACTTGGAGGATTTTAGACTATAACTTAATGCTATTTTATCTTGTAAGGGTCACCTTTTATTTTGTATGACACTGTAATCTAGAACTGTGCTGTCTCATACTGTAGCCTCTAGTCACATGTGGCTATGTATATTTAAACTTAATTCATTATGAAATACAATTCAAAAGCCAATTCTTTTCATAGTAACCACATTTCACGTGCTCAGTCACCACATGTGACTAATGGCTACCATCTTGGACAGCACAGGTTATAGAACATTTCCATCATAGCAGAAAGTTCTATTAATCAGTGATGAATCGCTAGAGCCTATAGACCTGAAGTCAGGGACCGTATCTTATACGTCTTTTAAATGTACCCATGTCCTACCGCAAGAGCAATTATGATACATGTTAAGCTATTTGTTGGTTGAATGATGTCTTGCAATTTTCCTCTTTCTCCCTGGTGTCTACCCAGTCCTGCGCAATCATTCTTCCAAAGAATTCTTGCTGTGCCTTTTTCCTAGATAAACCCTTGATCTCCCACGTAGACACCACTGCCCTGTACAACACCCCCTCCCCTGGCTTCTCTTTCCAGTCTTCATTAATACTGTCAAGAATAATGAATGATTATGATGTTTCCTTGCTCTTTTATGGTTGTAGTCATTCTCCTTTGAAGCTTATACTCTCTGGCTTTACCACTTTCTATGCTAATTCTCCCCTCTTGCCTCCGCTGTGAATTGAATTTACTTTTCATACTGAGTTTTTATTTAATTTTTTACTGAGCTATCATTGAGCCCCATAACCTTGTAAGTTTAAGGTGTACGGCATGCTGGTTGCATACATTCCTGTGTTGCATAATGATTACCACTGTACTCTGTGCTTTCCTGCTGTCCTCACCAGCAAAACAGACTTTTGCATTACTACCTGTAGTGGCCAGGTTTTTGTTTTTGGTATCCTGATAATATAACATCTTCTTAGTCTTTGGATCATTCTAACATGATTTTTAATGTGCCCACCTCTCCTCTAGTCATGATCTACATCGCCTGAGCTAGGCCAGTCAACTGCTTTTTCCCTGGAAATGGAGTCTTGGACACAGTTACGTAAAATGTTGAAAAAGATGGGAGCTTATTCAATCCTGTATTTCCATGATGAAAGTGAAGTTGAGTTCTTGATAACCAACATTCAGAATTGCCTTTGTCTGTGGGCTTTGAGACTGATTTTTCAGGCTTTGAAAAAAATGGGTTGATTTCCCATATTTCCTTTCAATTTCTTTGCTGCTTTTTGTTTGAAATATGTACTTTTGGTTTCTCTTGCAACTAACCTTAACTGAAATGGAAATTGGTACCATGGTGGGATTTTGAAAGTGACAGACTGTAAAACATGAATTAGGCTGAGTTGAGGTTACGTGGAGGGTTAGGAAGTTGGAAATTCGTATTATATAGGAGCAACATAGCTGGTTAAATTGTTCTGTACAGTATCTTGGGGCTCGAATCATATGGTTTTTGAGGTTGAGAGGCTCTAGAGGAATGGTGGCTTGAGGAGGTTTTTCCCCATTCGTTCATCTTAGTTCTTTGAACAGACCATGACTTCCATTTGAGATCTGTGCCTCCCTCAGTCTCAGTTCTTCAGGTTTGCGTGAGGTCGCATTCTTTTCTAGGAGTAGAAAGTATGCTTTAGCTCTGGTCAGTTAGTGCCCCCAAACCTTTAGATGGTGTTTGTTTGAAGGTTGGGTTACAATTAGAGCTAAAGTTAGTGCTTTGATTTGAGGTGTTTTCCTGCCACATTTGCATATAATGTGATACGTAGTTGGAGATGCTACAGACTTTTGGCTGCCATGTGGAAACTGATGTAAAGTCAACGTGCAAAGAATAGCAAAGCTGAACTCAGTGATAGATATACTCTTTATAATATCATTTAAACTCTTAAATCCATGAAACCAGCCTTATAATTTTTTCAGATACGGAAGCCAATAAATTCGCTAGGTTCCTTAGATTTTTCTGTCACTTAAGATCAAAATATCATAAAAGATACACTCCCCCCATTCACTGAAGAGTTTGGAACGATTTAATAATCTCTCTCTCTTTACTCCAACCATTAGCATAATTATGGGGGATTTTGAGAGATTGGCTAGACCGTCTTATCCTTTAGAAGTATTCTAATCTCGGAAATGGTAAATATTAAGAGTCCATTATAAGAGCGCAATCTTACCACCGATTCAGGTCTCCATATGGTATTTTATTAATTGTATTGGGGTGTAGTTGCTTTACAGTAGCGCGCTAGTTTATACAGTACAGCAAAGTGAATCAGCTATTCATATACATATATCCCCTCTCTTTTGGATTGCCTTCTCATTTAGGTCACCACAGAGCATTGAATAGACCTCCCTGTGCTATACAGTAGGTTCTCATTAGTTATCTATTTTATACGTAGTATCAATAGTGTATATATGCCAATCCCAATCTTCCAGTTCATCCCACCCACCCCCCTTTCCCCCTTGGTGTCCATATTGTATTTGATCTCAGATCTCTGCTCCTTAGGAGCTTTCATTATCTCCAAGTCGTGTCCTTCCCTTTTCTTTGGTTCACCCATCACATCCAATGAGCCTATTTCTTCAGTGATAGGAACTATATTTTTTATCAATTGTCTTGGAAACCACTTCTCACTGAGTAGTCTGGTTAAAAAATAACTTTGGAGAAATGAAATAATTCATTCCCTATTTAGATAGTTCCGTCCCTGGGTGGAACTGAATTACGTTTGGCTAAAGCACATACCCTTACACATTAGAGCCTTTCCTCAGACTGGCCCTCAGCGAGCTCTTAGTAACATCCACCTCCTGTTTGCATGGATAAAATCCCAAATTTCGCCTTGCTCTTCAAAACACTAGCTCAATCCCTGTTCCCTTCAGCCTCAGCAGATGATCTTTCTTCTACTTGAGTGAGAATATAGGGGCTTTCAGTAACAATCTTGCTTCTTTTCCACCCCAGCATTCATTTCTTGCAGCCCATATCTTACTTCCGCTATGTCAAGATTGAAGTGGGAGCCATGTCTGTATTTAAGTCTTTGAGCCCAGCTCCAACCTTGTCCAGAATATCATTCTGTTATTCACTCCCTCTCTCATATATATAGCATTCTGTTGTTCATCCCCTCCCTCATATATATTTAACTTCTTCCTCTCCACTCAGTATTTCTCCTCGGGCTGTACACAAACTCATTCTTTCTTTGCCTAAAAAGAAAAGCCACTGTCAGCCATGAGAGACGAGACTGAAGAAGGGGACTGGGAGTCAGGTCATTCAACGCCTTGTATGCGATACTTAGTAGCTTGTGCTTTTTCAGGGGATGGAGGGAGACCGAAGGAATTCAAGCACGGGCAGGACATGGTCCTACTGGGATTTTAGATAGATGGCTCTGTTTGCTACGTGGAGATGAGTGGTAAAGGTGTACATAGGATCCAAGAGTGTAAATAGTGTTCCTAAAATGTGTTCTGCAAAAGACTAGAATGCTGGACTTCCCTGGTGGCGCAGTGGTTGAGAGTCCGCCTGCCAATGCAGGGGACACGGGTTCGAGCCCTGGTCTGGGAAGATCCCACATGCTGCAGAGCAGCTAAGCCTGTGTACCACAACTACTGAGCCCACGTGCCACAACTACTGAAGTCTGCGTGCCTAGAGCCCATGCTCCGCAACAAGAGAAGCCACCGCAATGAGAAGCCCGAACACGGCAATGAAGAGTAGCCCCCGCTCACCACAACTAGAGAAAGCCCGTGTGCAGCAATGAAGACCCAACACAACCAAAAATGAAAACAAACAAAAAGACTAGATGCTGTTAAACGTTATGAGGTTTTCCTCAAAATACTGGCTTATGAACAAGTAAATATGACAAACATCTCTTTCAAAGCTTCTAAGTTTTAATCCAAACTCTAATCAACTCAGTCTCTTTAGCCAGAATACTCTTTATTTTCACACGATTGTAATCAGGTAGCCCAGTTAGCCTCCTTTTTGTCCACCAGGTGGTACAATATTGTTTGTATCCTGGTTTAATACGTGGCTTGTGAGAAGATGGTCCTGCACAGGTAACTGCTGCTCCTTCCTGCCCCATGAGACCTAGCAACGCTGTCCAGTCAAGTGCAAAATACTTACGGAAATGCTGTAAGATTCTAGAGGCTTCTTGCTTAGGTAGTTATTTAAAGGTATGTTTTGACTGCCTCCTCTTGACGCCATTGGTGAGGAAGGTGTTCCTGCCCTAGGGTTATGTGGATGGTGGAACACATGACCCCCGACTTTGGACAGATGAAATCAACAGCAATTTCATGAGTCCCCTATATTCACAGCCTGGGAGAGGAGGATCCTGCATGCCATGCAGGATGTACCGGGATTATACTTGGGAGTGGAAAGGATAATCCGGCTGTAGGAAGCAGTCCTTGTAGTATTAAGAGGATGAGGTTCCCCCTGCTTCCCCCTGGAGCATGTGATTGGCTTGTTTGAATGATTCTGATTCTTGTTTCTGTGGGCTGGCAGGGAATTGAAACTCACTACTCAGGGATAAGCAGGCACGTGCTGGGTCTGTTGGATAAGTTGAGTGGTTTGGCTAGGGGACTTCTTCTACAGGAGCAGAATGGGGAGGTGAGCTTGTGGTTACACCGTTTGAGCCTTCTCGATTTTACCAGATGACAAGGTAGCCCGTTCTATTCAGCCTTGATTTTAAGCATGAATACGTATATTGCTTATCCGCCCCCTTGGAAAACAGAGCGTAGAACCTTAACAAAACAGAGTACAGTTTTCATAACCACTTCTCTAGGGATGGTTCTTCTTGTATTCAGAGCAGCCTGTGGAAGAAGCATGAAAACTATTCACAAGCCATTCGCAACTTTTTGTTTTGGGTTTAACCGGGACATTTCTGAATGCACATCAGCCATACATTCTATCCACTCCATTCACTATTGAAAACAAGGGAATGAATAATTTAACGATTATTAGATTCTAATACATATTAGAACTAGGATTATTATAATGCTACATTGCATATAGTAATGTAGTAATAAACATTTTTAGTAAAGTAAAAATTGTTTATGTAAATCTAATTCACTACTGTGTTCTTTCTGGCAGCAGTATATTTATCAGGAACTGTAAAACCTTCTTGACAATAACATCTGAACTTTACAGAATTTGTAATTTTGTTAGTTGTTTCTTCAGATATTTATGTGGGAGGGAGATTTTGAATTTCCTGCAATAATATCTGATATGGGATCTTCTTTACTTTTATGTTTCAATTTCAATATATTTTCCTGAAGAAGCAATATTTTTGCGAGGCACAGTTTTCTTATAAAATGCAGAGGCATGAAAGATAATGTCCTTTGAGATGCTCTTAGTGACTATGGGATTTTTAGGTTTCTAAGTTCTAATTGTCTGTGTTTCAGTTTCTCCGAATATTAGATTGGCAAACTGATTGCATCATCTGAGCATCTGGTTTAAAATGTGTAGGTAGAGAAGTGTACAGCATGACCTGTGACTGGTTGAATTGTGTACCCCCCCCCAAATATGTATAAGCCCTTACCCCCAGTACTTGTGAATGTGACCTGACCTTTGTTGTAATTCAGATGCAAGTTAACATTAGGTCATACTGGAGTAGGATGGGTCCTTAATCCACTAGGACTGCTTTCTGTAAGATAGTAGAGACACAGAGACAGGCACGGGGAGAGCACCACGTGATGATGGGGGCAGAAGTTGGAGTGAAGCATGTGCAAACCAAGGAACACTAAGGATGGCTGGCAACACCTGAAGCCAGGAGATAGGTCTGGAATAGATTCTTCCTTAGAGTCTTCAGAGAGTGTTACCCTACCAACACCTTGAATTTGAAATTCTAGCTGCCAAAACAGTAAATTCCTGTTGTTTTAAAGCCACGTCGTTCATGGTACTAGTTACATCAGCCTAGCAAATGAATACACTCCTTTAAGAACCAACTAAATACCTTCATATACCAGTGTCCATGTAGATATCCATGGGCTTTTAGAACTTCAGGAGTCTTAGAAGTTGACCAACTTATTTTCACATCAAGAGACCCAGGGTTCTTAAAGACCCTTTCGGGATGTATGGGTATTTAGAATTAGGGTCCTCTTACCAGAACTCCGGTTTCCTGATGGTTGGCCCGATGCTCCTGCATCTCGCATTCACACTGGGGAGTGAATACTTATATTATCTGTCTGCCCTCTTGGAAAGCAAAGCACAGAGCCTTAAGGAAAACACGCCTGTAAGGCAGGCATTCTGAAATTTAGGGAAATGCTCCAGGGAGTCTGTCCCTAGTGGGAATCCTCAGGGGGTCTTCTCTGCATTTAAGAAAAGGAGAATTGTGATTAGGCCTGTCAGCACAACTGTGCTGAAATTAAATACTGCCTGATAAGGCCTGAGTCGTTGGGTTGAACAAGTGATTTATTCATGATGAGAGAGAAGCAAAAACTTTGTTTACCATGAGTTTGACATTGACACAGTAAACTTGGCCTTAACTGGTTCAGAGCAAATACCCTGTCTGACGTGAATGCAGGCTCACGGTTTCATTGCGGACCTGCTCTCACTGCCTGTCCTACGCTGTATGACTTTTATGATACATTTTCCACCTGTCACTTAAACACAAAGATTGTGGAAACTCACTTTGCATGAGGATGGTAGCTTCACAAGGTAGTCTTGGATGATGATGGCTAAATGCCAGATTGAGGAAGAGAAAAACACACCAAATCCTAATGGCTTATTTGATCATAAATGTTCCATGAAACACACAATTGAGAAAAATGAGCAATATGATGAGAGAGTCGTGACTCAGGTTAAGTGTGTGTGTGTGTCTGTGTGGGTGCACGCACTTTTCTCTCTCTGAAGCAGGTAAAGAGGTAGTAGAGAGTCATTTGTTTATCTATAGAAAGGAAAACATGTTTCAGTCATGGTCAAGGGGAACATGAAGCGTACCCTGGAGACAATGACGGTAGCAATTTTTCCTACAAATATTGAAAGTTCTACTTTTTCAGGAACATAATCAGGTCATTTTTCTTTTTTAACTTTCATGTTTATCCAGCTAACACATACATAAATGTAAAAGCAAGAGACTTCTGTGCCTGTACGTTTTAGTAGTTACATCTACTTGTTTGATAGCTATTACATTCTCGTGGAAGAAAATTTTGGAAGTAAGACGTGGGAAAAAGGCCCCTTTCCTTACCTGTCCCCCAGCCAGGTAGTCTGCTGACCCTGAAGATGCCAGCGTTATAAGGTACCCGTTTCTTTCCAGATATGGATCATGTGTATGATTTATACACATGTAGAATTGTAGCATGCTATGCGTATAGCTCTGCATTTTGCTTTTTTCATGTATACACTTCTGGGTGCCAGTATATCTTGGCACTGTTTCCTACACTATAATTAGAGCTAGCTGATCCTTTCTAATGAAGATATGATTTCCCATTGCAGGGAGGAACTATAATTTATTTACAGTCCCATTAGTTGTTTTCAAGTTGTTTATGATCATTTGATAAATCTGTGATACACTACTGGTAAATAATAGAATACATTAGAATTAATGAATGCTATAGGAATAAAAGGTAGAGCACATAAGGTGGGTTGGAAGTTGTGGAAAGCTTCGAATGTTAACTGTTGTCGGGTTGTCAGGATCCTTGAGGTGGAGGTATTTTAGGGCAAGCTTGAATTGACGGGGGAATGTAGGACAAACAGCATGTAGAAGAAGCTTCAGGAAGAAGGACCACCCGGAACAAAGGTCCCTAGAGAAGAAAATGTCTGGAATGTTCCAGAAACAGTTGGCCTGGAATGATCAAGGGAACAAGGGCAGAGCAGCAGGAGATGAGGGAATTCTGCTTTTAATGTTACAGCAACTTCCTTAGAGAGCTCTCCATTTTCTCTGATTTCTTTGAAAATCTTCCTTTTTCTTGGTATTAACAATTCCAATAATATATCAGTGGGCATTTCTTATTTCACTTAATATACATTGTACTTTCTATATCTTTGGATTTATGTCTTGCATTAATTCTGGGTTATTTCCATCCGTTGTCTCTCCTTATAATTCTTGCTTCATTCTCTTGTTTAGAAATCCAATTATATACATTATAGACCTTTTTTCTGCTCCTGAGTCCCTTAACCTCAATCATATTTTTTTCTCGTTATTTCTCTGAACACTGGATAATCCTTACAATTCTATGGTACATTCAGTAATTGTCTTTTCAACTGTGTCTTTAACTGGTGTTCATCCTGTCAATTACATTTTTGGTTTCGCATTCACACTCTGTATCCGTTTTTGGTTATTCCTCAAATCTCTCTGGCCTTTTATTGATACTTTTTTGTTGCTTGCTTAATTTTGTACTTTTACCACTTATGCTTTTCAACACATTATTCATTGTAGTGCTTTACTCCAATTAGTAATACTAAAGTCGGAAGTTTTTAGCAGTCTAAATCTGATCTTGTTTTTGATATACTTATGCCAATACTTGTTTATGTTTTGTATCATCTGTTCTTTGATAATTCCTTTACATTCATACTTCTATGAATTTCATCTGTGGGATCCTGGGATACCTTAATTGTGGATGATTATATCCAGAGGAGACTGGTGTTTTATTCAATATGTATCAGCTCATGTTACCAAGCTGCAATCAATTCAGTTTAATTTCTCCACCTGGAGATTTTCTGCCTTCAGGAAGGTGTTCTTTAAATTTGAATCCCAGACCCAAAGGTTATCAGGCCTGTGGTTCCAAATTATTAAGGGACCCTACAGTTAGTGTTGTTGTTAGTGTTCCATCATCATTATTGTTATCAGCATCATCACCAGTAATATTTCTTGATAGCACAGGCAGGAGTGCATTCAGTTGTGGGTCATCTTATATGGAGACAAATTACACCCTAGTCACCTTTTACTAAGTGTTTTTCTTGAATTTCTTAACATTATGGCTGGTGTTCTGTGTCAGCTTCCCTCTCTTACTGTAACAATACCTGATCTCCTCTCCTCTCCCTGTCTCTCAAGTTTCCATCACTGGCATTTCCATTAAGGATGAACAGTTTTCTTTCAAGTGTATATAGTTATATTTTACTTTCCTACCTCTTTAGAGTTATTCCCAACGTTTTGAGCTCAGTGTGTTTAAGTACTTAATTTTGCAACTTTCTGATATTTGGTCCAGGGCTAGAGAAATTTTAAAAAATACCTAGTCTGCCATAATCCTGGAGACACTCAAATGATTTTTCTGCATCTACTGAAATGTTTAAATCTCAACGTGATGATTTTTAATTTGTAAAACATCAGCTTTGGCTCTTTAAAAAAAGCTTAAGAATTAATTTTTTTAGAGCAGCTTCGGAGAAGAATTGAGAACAGATTCCCCCTACACTAACCGCTCCCCTCCCCTGCAACCCACGTGCATGGCCTGCCCTCTCATGAACATCCCCACAGAGTGGTCAGTTTGTTACAGTTGATGAACCGAAATTCACATGTCATAACCACTCAGAGTGCAGAGTTTATGTTGCGGTTCATGCTTCGTGTTGTGCATTCTGTGGGAATAGACGAATGTATGACAGCATCATACAGGGTATTTTCACACTCCCCACATCTTCTGGACTCTGCCTATTCATCTTGCCCCCCTCCCCAACCCCAGCGACCCTTGGTCTTTTTGCCATCTTCATAATACTGCCTTTTCCAGAATGTCACATAGCTGGAATCATACAGTATGTAGCCTTTTCAGATTGGCCTCTTTCACCTAATGATAAGCATTTAAGTTTCCTCCATGTTTTTCCAAACTCTGTACCATTTGAATTTGCACCAGTAATGATGAGAGTACTTGTGGCTGTACCTCCTCACCAGCATTTGGTTTTGTCAGTGTTCCAGATTTTGGCCATTCTAATAGGTGTGTGGTGTTATCTCATTTTAATTTCCAATTCCCAGAGGAAATAAGATAGCACATCTTTTTATGATTATTTTTCACCTGTATATCTTCTCTGAAGTGTCTGTTCAGGTAGTTGGCCCATTTTTTGAAAAGGTTGTTTGTTTTCTTATTGTTGAATTTTAGAGTTCTTTGTATAATTTGGGTAATAATTCTTTATCAGATATATCTTTTGCAAATATTTTCTCTCAGTCTGTGGTGTGTCTTCTCATTCTCTTGACATTGTCTTTTGCAGACAGATGATTTTAACTTTAATGATGTCCAGCTTATCAATTATTTACTTCATTGATCATGGTTTTTGTGTTGTATCTAAAAAGTCATTGCAATACCCAAGGTCATACAGAGTTTTTCTTATGTTACCTTCTAGAAGCTTCATGGTTTTTGTGTTTTACATTTAGGTTGTGATTCATACTGAGTTTATCTTGGTGAAATGTGTAAGTTCAGTGTCTAGATTCATTTTTTTTTTTTTTTTTGCATGTGGATGTCCAGTTGTTTCCGTACCACTGGTTGACAGGATTATCTTTGCTCCATTATATTGCCTTTGCTCCTTTGTCAAAGATCAATTGACTGTATTTATGTGGGTCTGTTTCTGGGATCTGTATTCCGTTCCATTGATCTATTTGTTCTTTCACCAATATCACACTGTCTTGATTACTGTAGCTTAGAGTAAGTCTTGAAGTCTGGTAGTGTCAGTACTTCGTCTATGTTCTCCTTAAATATTGTGTTGGCTATTCTGGGACTTTCGCCTCCACATAAACGTTAGAGTCGGTTTGTCAGTATCCACAAAATACTCTGCTGGAGTTTGATCAGGATTACATTGAATCTATTGAACAAGTTTGGAAAAAGTGACACACTGACAATTTTGAGTCTTCCTAACCATGAACATGGAATCTCTCTCCGTTTGTTTAGTTCTTCTTTGATTTCCTTAATCAGAGTTTTGTAGTTTTCCTCGTACAGATCTTTCACATATTTGTCAGATTTATACCTAAGTATTTTGTTTTTGAGACGCTAATATAAACGTGTTGTGCTTTCAATTCAAATTCCACTTGTTCATTGCTGGTATATAGGAAAGCAACTGACTTTTGTATAATAACCTTGTACCTTACAAGCTTGTTTTAAAAGCTTATGAGTTCCATGAGTTTTGTTGTTGTTGTTAAGGATTTTCTTTATAGACAATAATGTTATCTGTGAACAGAGTCAGTTTTATGTCTTTCTTCACAACCTATATACCTTTTTTTTTCCCCCCGGTCTTACTGAACTAGCTAGAATTTCCAGTACGGTGTTGAAAAGGAGTGGTGAGAGGGGATATCCTTGCTTTTGCACCTGATCTTAGTGAGAAAGCTTTGGCTTTCTTATCAATTATGATGTTAGCTGTAGGGTTTTTGTAGATACTCTTTATCAAGTTGAAGAAATTTCCCTTTATTCCGAGGTTTACTGAGATGTTTTCTTCATCATGAAAAGATATTAGACATGGACGCCTTTTTACCAATAAATTCTAATTTATTTTCATTATGGAAGAAAATGGCCTGAGTCAAAAATTTTGGGAGGGGAATTTAAATAGAGTTCCTTTTTGATTTAATAGTTATGATATACCTCTTCGAGGCTTTAATGAAACTTTCTTTGTGGTCAAATACAATCAATTTTTATATTTCATATGTGCTTGAAACTAATTTATATTTTTCTGTTTCTGGTTGCAGGAATTCCTTTACCTATATCTTTATATATCAATTAAAATATGCTTTATATTTGCGTTACATCTCTAGAATATTTGCTATTTTGTTGTCCATTTTATGTGTCTGGTTTTAAGAAAGAGCTACTAAAATATGTTCTGAAATTAGTAATTCACTTTTTTATTTTTTTATTATTATTTTTAAAATTTATCTTTGGCTGCGTTGGGTCTTCGTTGCTGTGCGCGAGCTTTCTCTAGTTGCGGCGAGCGAGGGCTACTCTTCACTGTGGTGCACGGGCTTCTCATTGCGGGGGCTTCTCTTATTGCAGAGCACGGGCTCTATGCTCGCATGCTTCAGTAGTTGTGACATGGGGGCTCAGTAGTTGTGGCTCGTGGTCTCTAGAGCGCAGGCTCAGTAGTTGTGGTGCACAGACTTCGTTGCTCCACGGCATGTGAGATCTTTCCAGACCAGGGCTCGAACCTGTGTCCCCTGCATTGGCAGGCAGGTTCTTAACCACTGCGCCACCAGGGAAGTCCTCACTTTTTTTTATTATACTCTATTCCTTTTTCATACCTTAATAGTCTTCACAGTCTCCAAATCCTCTCAAACTTTTTTGAGTGCCATCTTATAATGGATACTAGTTGCATCATTATCCATATAAATTTTTCTACCATTATTCTTTAATATCAGTGCCCTACATTTAGCATGATGCTAAATCTCTAGACCCTGTTGTATCATGCTGGCCATGTGACTAAGTGTTAGCCAATGAGTTATAAGTAGAAGCCTTGTGTAAATTGTTTGGAATAGCTTCTGAAAAGAGAAGATTTGCTGTTCTTCCCCATCTTCATCCAATTGTCTGGAATAAGCATGGAGTGACTGGAGCTCCAGCAGTTATCTTGTGTTAAAATACCACACTGCAAAAAAGATGAAGCAGAGATTGAAGAGTTCGGGGTCTTTGCGGGTACAGCAGCCCTGGTATATAAGATAGCTATCTTGAAAACATAGGAATTTATTTCTATTTTCAAGTTTCTGGTTTTATAAAGCCTTTTGATAAAAGACACAGCCCAGTAACCTCAACACCAACACTTTTATTTTAATCCTATTGACTAAACTAAGCATTTAAAGGAGAAAACTTTTTCTGTGTCTGTAAAACTATTCATACTCTTTTTCTTGATTTTTGGTTTGGCTAAAGATGGAGTTCTAGGTTAAAGTTTCTCTGATAACTTGAAAAAATTGCTCCTTTTTCTTGTAGTAGGTAGTAATGCTGTTTAGAAATTTGGAATATTGATCATCTTTTGTTTTTCTCTGGAGTTATTTTAGATTCTCTCTTTATCCTTGATGTTCTGAAAATTGTTGATGATGAACTTGCCAAAGAAAAATTGCATCAGATGAGTTAAACAGGCAAACACAACTTAAGTTGAGAGCAAGTTGAGAGATTGAACTCAATTCTGCTGAAATAAGAATTGGGAGAATCTTTAAATGCTGGGGCCAGCTGGTGAGGAAGTAGTGAAGGACATTCCAGGGTTGTAAAATTGGCAAGAGGCTGGGAGATTTTTATCTCAATGAAGCAAAGAAAGGATTTACAATTAGACGTTTTCTACAGTAGGTGCTCTAAAGAAAGGGAAGTCAGGGAGCTGTAGCCAGGAAGAAACCTGTCAAAGTTTAGTCAAGCTGAAGGGAACGTTAGACCATCTTGGTCACACTTTTTTATTGGCCTTTCTTTTGTTCATTAGTTTGTACACTTGATGACACTTGTTAATCTGGAGACTTCTGTACTTAAGCTTGGGAAATTTTTGTTGTATGACTTTTTTATACCTGTCTCTTCTATCTTCCCTTTCTTTTTTCCCTTGGGAACTTTTATTAATTAGATGTTGAACTTCCTAGTTTGATTGTTTATGTATGTTGTCTTCCATATATCCATCTCTGACCTTTGTTCAACTCTGAGAAGTGTTTTTAATATGATCTTCCAAACCTTTCATTGACTTTTTAACTTTAATATTATTTTGATTTCTAAGTAGTATTATCCTCTACTTGTTTTTCAAAAGCATTGATCTTGTTTTCTGCCTGTGATGTAATGGTACATGCCTCTGAGGAATCTAATTGGGGATATTTCATAATTAAGAATTTACCTTTTTCAGAGGTCATTTTTGTTTATATTTGTCATTTCCAATGAGGTCCGTGGTCCTTGTTTCTTTTAAGACAGAGGTACAAAAGAGCTCATTGGGAATTAGGAGCATATGGTCATGGAGGGCTTGATGCATTTCCTACTGTATTTTAGGGTCATCAGATAAAAACCAACCATCACTCAGGAAGATAACAAAATGTCTAAAGCATTTCTTTTCTCTAATAGCTTTCAGACTCTCCAAAGAAGAGTCCTTCACTGAACTTTTTAACTTGGACTTAGAAACCTGGGTTCTCTTGCTTCTTGTTGAGACGGAAGTATGATACTGGAAGTTATTAAAAATCCACACATAGGACTTTCAATTTATCATGTTTTCAGTCCCAAATTTCACCCCAATTCTCTGTCATTTTCAAGCCAAATGCTCCGTCAGTACAACCTCTATTTGCTTCCACTATGCAAGTATTTTTACCCATCTTAATCCTTCCTTACCACTCTGCATCAGCCGTTCATTAAAATTTCTTCTCGATTTATGACCTTTACACTGTGTCTTATCATTGCTTTTATTCTTTGCAATTTATTTCTTAGGTTGTAGGAAAATGAGTTGACAATCATGAGATCCTTCTTTGTTAGTTAGAACTCAGCCCCCTCCCCATGTGTTTCAGTGTTGAGAAGGAAAAAAAATAGCTTCTTGTACTTTGAATCCATCAGAAGAAATAGTAGACTTTGGTTCCAAATGCTGAAGCCCACATAATAGAAGCACTTCTAACATTGCTCTCATAGAGTTTATGGGCCCTTGGCAGCTGGTTGTGTTTAGGTCTGCAGGGGCAGGAGAAGATGATCTGGGGCCTAGATAGCATTGACTTAGAAGATTCACAGAGGGCTGCGCTGATAGACCAGCTTCCTCTCTGTGTTGTGCTTTGAGGAACAGCTGCCAATCATGTCACAACAAGAAGCAGTGCCTGTGCTATTTATAAGATACCAGATCTTGTTTACTTTTGTTTGGAAAGATTGTCTAAACAGATTGTAATTCAGGATTTCAAGCTGAAATTAAAATTAAGCAATCTGTACCCCAATTATATGCCTTTAAAAAAAGAAATTGGAATATCCAAAACTGGAATATCCAAAAATATCCAAAATTGGATATTTTGTATCCAGTATCCAAAATTGGAATATCCAAAAATGGAATATCCAAAAATGGACTTCATATGGTTTGTGGTGAAAAATAAAGATGAGTTATTTGAGAAAACTAGGTTTTATATTTGTTCCTTTCTATTATCCTGTTTAAGGACAGCCACAGTTTTGATTTCCAATTATGTTTGATTCTCTGCATTCAACATTAAACCTGGCTTTTCTTCTCTCTAACGTATGCTGATGCTTTAACTCACTTAAATTCATGATTTGTTTCCAATCACAAGACTTCCCTATGGCTTATCAAGGGCAGGGTTATTTCAGCAAAAGTGTAGCATGCGGTACATAAATAGCACTCACATATAAGCATATCATGCACAATAGATTAATATAATTTTCCTTTTTCGAGTGATTAATATTTACCCTGGCAGCTGTAGCATTTTAGTTTTCCATTAGCTGACAGATGTGAATAAGGGCCACATGTTGCCTCTACCACGCTGCTATATCTTAATTTGTGTTCATAGCTTAGGGACTATGAAATATGGTCCCGGAATATTTAGAACTCTCAGGAATTTCTTATGGCTTCAACTGATTTTTTTCCCCACAAATATCTTCAATTGAATATTTTATTTTTTCAGGGCAAAAAGTTAACTGGCTTGAAACTCACAGGTGCAGAACAACAAACAAAATTCCAACTTAAATCTGGGCATATAAGTGTGAGTCATTGGCTTGTTATACCAGTCTCCTAGCACAGAGCATCACGAGAAGCTATAAAGGAAATGATGATTTATAGCTTTGAGTATGGGGGATAAATAGTGAAAAGAAAACATGCTTATATTTGAAAGATAATTATGAATGTACACTATCTCAGGTTTTATTTTGAGGGATCAGACAAGTTATCAATAGCATTTTCACTGTCAGTGGCTAATATCACATTACTCAGGCTCTGGAGTAAAGCACTAATTATGATGTTGCTGTCTTATTTTTATACATAAGTTTACTTTTATGTAAGTTTGGTATTAAAATGATGTCTTGTGAGACTGCGGGTGCCTAGATTTTTTCAGATGCTTATTTGAATGAATACTCTTTTGTATGTAATATCAATACAATGGTAGAAAACAAAAGTACAAATTGGAAAATATATGGTGTCTTACAGATAAGGTACACGTAGTCTCAAAGTTACATGTGGGTGTATTCACAAACACATGTAAAAATATATTTCAGTATTAGGTATTATGTTGTATTTACTAATTAATACTTAATGTGTATTAACTGTATACACATACGTGTATTCCTGTGTGTGTTTACAATTTGGACATTTACACAGTGGGAATTTAATAATTATATAATATATTAAAAAGCCTTAATCATATTTGTCTATGCATTTATTTATTGAATAATTATTTGCTCAGACTATTAGATGCTTAAGATCTAGTGCTATGTGTAGTATAAATAGTCAAATGAGGTATAAGCCCTGCTAATAACATTCCAAATCTGGGAAATAAAAATAAATCATATGAATAGTTGAATAATGATATCAAAGTAAATTACACTTCTATACATAAAAAAACATTAGTATCGGTACATGTTGCTAACCATTGATTTGAAAAATAAGTTTTTTTTTTAAATGAAAAACTCTTAAGCAAATGTAAGTTTGTTAGACTTAATTCAGTGTAGAGGGAATATGGTGTTAGCAGAATCTTAGTCGTGTCCCATAGGAGGAATTCAAGGGAGGATAGTAATACAGTTTTTGAACCTGAATGGAGTGATTTTAAGGCAGGGGGAAGGATTGGATTGGGGAGAATTTTGGAATAGCTTTAGATTAGTGGGCAGAGTGGAGGCAAGGTTTTTGACGCAAATGTGGATGAGCAAAGAGTTCATGTCCACTGGTCAGCTATTTTGTTTCACTCATAGTATTATTTTCCAGGAGCAAGTATTTCTTGGAGTAAATAGCTAAATTATTTCTACTCATTCTCAATACGGTTTTACTTAGAGACGAAAAGCTCGTATGATTCCGGTATTATTTAACAAAGGAGCAGGGAAATTTGTTGGTTTCTGTTTTTAGCCCTCCAATTTTGCGTTCTTCAGCCTCAGCTGGAGGACAGAATATTATTGTTAGGGAACGTGATCAATCCAGATATTCATCACTGTCTACCGTGTCACGGTTGCATGCAGAGTTTTTGATTGTAGTTGTTCCAGTCTTTACAAGGGTCAGATTTTGTTTTTCTATAAATGGAACATTATTTGCCAGATCATTTGATGGTACAGTGGCTGCTGGGCAGCATTTAAGACTCCAGAGAGCATACAGTTGAGCACGGCTACATGAATATTAAAGGAATGACTTGATGACTATTTTAAGTCTGTAGCGATGTAGCTGTAATTGCCCAAATTAAACCAAGGGGACAGCTCCCATAACAGAATCAGGAGCTCTCAGAACTAGAGCCAGTAAAAAAGAAGATAGGACAATACAAAAGGTCAGTAAATTTTATAGTTCCAAGTGCCTAAGACAATGCAGCGTAAGTCCTCTGCGTACAGACCTTTAAGTTGCGAACTTTCCAAGCTGCGAACGTGAGTTCACGTGTCCAGTCACGTAAGTTAGTTCACACGCTGGCGTACATTGTCACGTGCGTGCATCCTCTACAAGTGGCTGTGCTTTTGTGTACTTTACTGTCCAGTACTGTATAGAGTACAGCAGTACAGTGTCTTTATTTCAAGCCCAGGGTGTCCAGAAGCAAGTGTAAAAGCAGCGGTGATGTAGCTGGTACTACTGTACTTTTCAAGGTACTGCACTGTAAGATTAAAAATGTTTTATTTTGTGTGTGTGTGTGTGTTTTATGTATTATTTGTGTGAAAAGTATTACAAACCTATTACAGTACAGTACTATACAGCCGATTGTGTTAGTTGGGTACCTAGGCTAACTTCGTTTAACTTACAAACAAATTGGACTTACGAATGTGCTCTCAGAATGGAACTTGTTTGTATGTAGGGGACTTACTGTATTAGACCAGTAAAGTTGAGTGAGCGTAATTGGGTAGATAAAGACGAGAACTTTGAGGTTTAAAATGTGACAGGCAGAGGGTCCAGTTTTCTGGATCTTACTCTCGGGTCTTAGATGGAAGATGTGTATTTAATTCATACACGCTTTGTCCTGATCCTAAGGTCTAGCTCGAAATCTATCTCCTCCTCCAAGATGTTCTGTTTCTGGTGGATTTCTAAAAGTTCTCAGCTGAATTCAGGCCCCCCCATCTGGACGTTTTTCAGTAATTCAAGGATGGCTTCTATTGCTTTAATTGAAAGATGTGTATCTAAAGGTCTGAGAGATTAATGTTATACTAGGATTAACAGCTTCTTCTGATTTGGTCCTTTTCATCAAGGCTCCTGATGGGTATACAGAGTGAAATAAGGTTTTTAATTTGTATTTTTCAGTTGAAATATATTTGCCATGTAACATTTTATAAATTAAAGTATACAACATGCTGATTTGATACATTTATGTATTGAAATACTATTACCATTGTAGTGATAGTGCCACCTCTATCATGTCACATCATTACCATTTCTTTTTCGTGGTAGGGGTAATTAAGATCTAGTTTCTTAGCAGGTTTGATTATAATATTGTACATTTTTGTCTGTATTCACTATATTATACATCATCTCCAGCTATTAGCTGTAAAGTTGTACCTTTAAACATCATCTCTCCTGTTACCCTCTCCCTACCCACACCCCAGCCCTTGGAAACCACAATTTTACTCTGTTTCTGAGTTTGGGTTTCTTAGATTCCACTAATAAGCGATCATGCAATGTTTGCCTTTCTGTGTCTGACTAGTCTCACTTAGCTGAAGTTTTGGAAGGCAAGTGTTGGTAAACGAGTTGTTAATCTTAGTAAGTTTGGCTGTTTTACTTGGCTCACCTTATTTTTTCTGGGAGCAAGTATGTCCTGGAACAAAATAACCTAGACGTTTCTGCTTGCCTTGTATTGTTTAACATGTGTAAAGAAAGGATTCCTGCTCTAAATTTTATTTTAGTTTTCAAGAAGAACTGCTGTATAGTAAAATACATTCTTCAGGATTTGAGAGGAAGAGGAGTCTCACAGCATCTCAGTGGATCATCTTAGTCACAGTGATTTCACATGCACTGAAATTGGGTATTGGAGTTTGCAAATCACCTGACGTAGCATCATGTTTACTTTATGCTAATGAATTCAGCCTACAATTTTTAGATCCACCATATATTGGATGGTATATGCTAATCCATCCTTCACATGGAGCTTCAGGTTGGGCATGTTTAATTGATTTACAATTAGAGCTTGATGTAGATCAGTGATCTTAAAACTGAGTTACCCTTATCACCGAGTGTACATGACACAGTGACCTGGGAATTAGTGGTTGGGAGAATTAATTTCAAGAGCCTAAAACTTCATACATACTTGTTCTCTAAACTGATAGTTCTGAGCTGAGTCCCTTAGTCAAGTCATCACGTTAGTTTTAGTTTTCCACCTCTCATTTTGCCCTTGCTTTTCGCCCAGCCTACAAAAGAAAACCATCCTTCTAGCATATCCTGAATCTCCCTCTGGTGCCTTATTCTAACAATGCCAAAGCAATTGTAATGGAAACCACTGTTCTCAATATTGAGAATGAGATTAATGACTGGGCGCTAAGTACTTTTATGAGTGAAACTTAAGAAATTCTTTATTTTCAATAATTTTACAAGCACCTAACAGCTATCTAGTACAAGGTCAAAATAGAAAAAAAATTATAATGAGTTGTAATGTAATTTTTGACATTTAACTCAGGGAATAAAAATATTGTACATTTTTCTTATAATAAAGCCCTTTATGTCTTAATTTCTATAAAAAAGATACCTTAATGCTTACATCTATTTACATAGGAATTAGTAGAATTGATGCTTAACTGTGCCTGGCTTTAGTTATAAATTGTGTTCACTAAGGGAGTCTTAAATGCTTTGCAAAAACATATCACACAAATTTTAAAAAGCCTCAGCCGTCGATTGAGACATACACTTTTAATAAGATTTTAGCGTTTGTTTAATAGTTTTCATATTTAGTTTTGATAAATTATATAAAATTGTAATTATATACAATATTGTATAATTATTGTAATATTGTAATGATTACGTAAAATTACAATTTTTTTCACTCAAGACATTGTATTTGTAGGTGGTTAGGGAAAGAGTGCAATAAGAGGTGCAAAATCCAAAATTTTGTTAGAGATATTATCTGCTAAAAATAAGCATAGGAGATACATACGTATGTATATCAGGATAAAATTCTCAGGAGTAAGTAGTGGGGAATTAAGAGTTCAAGGACAAAAAGAAATGATGGACAATTTCAGATTATTAAAGATTTTGTCCATAAAATTTTTTATATGTGAGTATTTAAATCTCCATTGGATACATATAGAAAGGATTTATAATTTTTATTTAAAAAATCTAACAGTTGAAATAAAATTGAAATTCTGTTCATTTCAGCTATTTAAATTTAGTGAAGGATTTTTAGAAACAACCAAATTGTATAATGGAGAATACTATAATGGAATTTTTTTGGTAACGTGTAAACAAAGAAGTTTGTAGACAACCAATACAGATAATTCAGGGCAATTTCTGGCTTTGGCCTTATGGATTCATATTCATCAAATGTGCATAAATACTCAGTAGAAATAAACTGCATGAATAATCTTATTGTGTAAATAAGCCACAGATTACTCTTTTGCACAGCCATTAAATCATTAGTTTATTATACTTACTCTGTTTATAAAGTACTGTTTTGACAAGGTAAATGCTTTACAAATTATAAACATTATTTGATAACTTACTGAGTACCTGAACTTTGGGGGGAAAAAAAACTTTATTTATGGATTTTGATTATTTAATGGCAAGGAAAAGTATATAGCAAAGATAAAGAGAAAAGTTGAACCCCTGTTTATGATTCTTTGAAGAAGTGAGTGAGTCTTCACTCCCCCCCCAAATAAGTGTTAAACGAGGTAAAATTGTGAAAACAACTATCTCCACACTCAAAATCAACCAGCAGCAAGCTGTATATTGAGAAGTGTGTGTTTACGAAAAAGTGAGTCCGGGATCATGCCTAGGGCTCCCTCAACCCATGCCCACCACATCTCGTTCACGTGGCAGTATTACCACAAGTTGGCTGTGAAAGCCATCAGTCTTGCTGATGCCTTGGTGGGAAGATATATACATTTCTGTGCCTTAACTATTTCCAGAATTCGAAGGTATTGATGCTTACTCAAGTTACAGAATATTTTTGTTGTTGTTGGCATCATCTCCCCCTCTGCTTACTCCTTTTCCTACAAGGTAGCCTGCGGTGTTAGAGCCTAGAAATAAACGGGCTGGTTTGCTTAAGCAAAAAGGGCCATACTTAGGAGAGGGCTAGAATATTCTGGCAAATTTTGAGAAGCGTTCCGAGAATCCACCTGAGAAAGAAAGTCCTCTGTCTCCGGGGGGGGGGGGGGAAAAGAAATGAGCGAGAACAATGTGTGATCATGTGTACTGAACTACCTGAAACAGTCTGCTATGGAATAGATCTTCAATGAGTATTAGTGTTGTTTCTCTCCCTTTTCCCAGTTTGACATGTGGGCAATACCATCATCCCTTTAATGCAAAAGTAATATCTAAGAAATGTTTAATTTTACAAATTGTAAACTTGCTTCTCGGTCCTTATTCAAACCTCGATACATTTCAAGTCTACTATTAATAGAAATACCTTCAATAGAAACAGAAAGAAGTTATGCAGAATCTCTGCTCTGCAGAAACTGGACTTTAAATTCTCAGTCTCTCTTTACATTCTTAATGTCTTTTCTAAATTCTGAAAATCTCAGATATCCCCGTATCCACATACAAATATAAATTTATTATTAAGCCAAATATATTGCATAGGATACATATCCTGCAGATAAATTCAGCTATTTTTAAATTTTTTGCCCCAATTTCACCTCTATTATTGTCAAGTGATGAGTGTTTTCATTTTCTTTTTTTTTTTTTGCGGTACGCGGGCCTCTCACTGTTGTGGCCTCTCCCGTTGTGGAGCACAGGCTCCGGACGCGCAGGCTCAGCGGCCATGGCTCACGGGCCCAGCCGCTCCGCGACATGGGGGATCTTCCCGGACCGGGGCACGAACCCGTGTCCCCTGCATCGGCAGGCGGACTCTCGACCACTGCGCCACCAGGGAAGCCCTCTTTTTTTTTTTTTTAATGGAGAAAGCTTTAATGATCTATGCAAGGTTATTTGTCTTTTTTAGTGTATTTCTACTTCAGGTGGACGTATAAGAAGTTTTAAAGCAAGCAACCTTGAGGCATACGGCTAATGAAAAAAAATAAGCAGAGGTCGTTGCTTAAAAATTACTGGCTTCAAGGTATTTGATATCCCAGTCCCACAAGTTATAGACCATGAAGCTCAACCTGGCTTTTGCTATAGCATTCTTCTCTTCAGGCTTTTTCAACAGAGAATAAGTTATAATAAGGAAGCATCAACAGAGAGCCAGACATCAAAAAAAAGTGCAAAAGCTGAACTCGCACAGGGCAGTGTTATTTTAGTTTCAATAAAGTTAGCTCTTAATATTTAACTAAAAAATTATCTCACATGATTTTTAACAACCTCAGTTTCTGGAAACCTTCTGCCCTTATGAAACCAGGAGAAAGTTTTGATGGCATGATATTTTGCATTTTAGAAATGTAAAACAACCAGGCGTTACAGATGTTTGGAAGGAATAAAACTGTTAGAAAAATACTATGTTCAGAATCCTTCAGGCTTCATGTAAGACTATTTGAAAAGGTAAAATTGCCTCTGGCTGCATTCCCTAGGAAGAATGTAGAATAGCTGAAAATTGCTTTATAGTCATGACTTAATCGCCAGTAACTCTTCTAAATAACTCTGTGTGAGATTATTCTCACGCTACACATAATACCTAGTCCCGGAGAGAGAGTGCTGTCTTGGCCCAATAGCTCATCAGTGGGAGAAGCACAGTAGGGTTGGAGTGGTTACATGGAACAGAAGCTTTCAGACCAGGAATGAATGGGAGGATACTTGTAATCATAATACTCTCTGGTTGGGATTAATTTACAGTTGAGTGGTTTTAAGTCATTTCAGGAAACTAAAGCTAGAGCATCTGTATCTCCTGTTTTGATAGCAAAGGCACCAATGACTGTGTCACAGTTGTGTTAACATCAAATAATTTATTAGGCTTTTGTAAAATAAGTAGTTCCTTTATGTAACTTAAGCATTCTCAAATTGTTTTGGGTTCAAATGTAGAATAATACAGTAATTACTTATGCATTCTACACTTTTTAATTTAGTTTATTTTTTCTACCCTTTTCCTACAGTAGTTCTAAGGTCACACACTTTGTATAGCTTATTCAATAAACTCAGATTCCTAGCAGTAGTTTATAAGAAGTCTGTGTAGATTCAGACAAAGGTTCATGAGGAATACAGATGGATCAAATATATTGAATAAATGTTACTGTACTTCCAGTTAAACAAAATGAAAATGTGACTCTGATTTCTGATTGATATACTGTAGTCTTGCTTGAGCTAGCTGGAAAATGGACATAGTGCTATGTGTTTCAAAGAAAAATTTTGAAAGTATATAGGAAAAAGTCATGGATTGAATAGTATATAGTCCAGAGTATCATTCATTAACATTACTGTAGGGTAAATAGGTTTGTCAGCAACGTTATTACAAGTAATAAACCAGTTCCCATTTTAACTTACTAGAAAGATATTCACATTTTGGCATTTTAGTCCACATGTAATATGCTCTGGCCTTGTTCATCTTATTTATATTGTCGTTAACAGCTCAGTGAAATACAGCCTTTTAACATCATGCTTTGAAATTCACATATTTGTATGTTTTGAGTTCATACATTTAAGCAGATATTAATGTTCATTAAATTGAAACAGATACCTTGTTTGAAACCCATGAATATGTGTAGACTGTCTGGATTTATTCTTTGGGGTTTAATATAAATTTGAGAACATAATCAAATTTCATTTTTGTAAATATTTATATTTGAATTATAATGAAATATGGAAGGTTGCTTATATTTTTTATACTGAGATGTGAGCTTATAAAAAACAAAGTGCAAACTCCTGATCTAAGGGTACCATGTTATGGCAGTATGTGGAGGTTTTCATAATTTCTTCCTAGGTCTTTCTCCTCCGAAATGAAACTGGCACATATTTTGGTCCAGGTTCTGTGATATTGCTGTTGATCGAGGGCGAGAATGATACAAACTCAAGGAGGAACCCCTGCTTTTATTAGATAATTAGAGAATTGATTGCCCTTCCCAGAGAATGTGTTTATACCTTCTTCCAACGGCGCATGTGTTAGAATGCAGAAATAGCTTACCCCCCGCCCCCAAGATGATCTTAATAATAATGTAGAAACAGGAAGTTAGGTTATGTTTAATATATATTATAATTCCCACGGGAAGCCAGAAACGTAATAGAGGTATATTATTAATCAGACTCTGTAACTGTTACGCAGTGGGGTTCACAGCTCACTCTTACAAGAAATCAAATGCACTGAAGGTTTTCTTGTGTTTTTCTCTCCCTTCCCCTAAATAAATCAGTGTCGGCAATAAAGCCTTTTGTGGCATAATTAACTGTAGTGTGATGTCATTCACAAAAACAATTTAGAAGTGAATGAAATAATGTTTTCTATATAGAGAGTCTTAACAGAAATTTAAATTTAACGAATTTATTTTAGTGTTTTCTGGAATCGTCAGTAGGATTTTTTTTATTTCTGGTGAGTTTACATATCTGGAGGAGAAAATATGATTAATGGACACAATAGGCTTACAAAGTGAAAAGAAAATTACTTCTGGAAACTTTATAATTGTGGAGCAAATCAGGTACATCTTGTTAGCTGTGGGCTTGACAGCCGTAACAGTGTGTTATCGTAGTAACAGAAACTCTAAACATCATCTAGGCACACACTCTAGTATTACCGGTGAGGAATCTGAAGCTCAGATGATCAGGCAGTTTTCAGGTTAAATCCATGCTTTACTATTTCAATAATATATTATAGCAAGAGGCAGGGACGTCTTCTCTATTTGGTATGACGACTATGTGATAAAATTGAGAGTTGCCATTGTACTCATATTCTTTCTTTAGAGTTCAGTAAGGTAGATTTTACATGTGCCTTGAACCAAACTCCTTCTGGGACAGAGGCAGAATCACATTTTAGGGTCATCCTTAACAGCTATTATAATATACTTTTACATTTTCATATGGCAGGTAGGAAATTAAACATAAAGTCCTTTTTATGATGGCACTCTGATAATTTAAATAACAGACACCATCTAAATTATTATCCTGAAGACTTTGGCATTTCAAATCTGTTATCATTTTATAAATTTATTTATTTACTCTTTTATTTTTGGCTGCCTTGGGTCTTCGTTGCTCCATGTGGGCTTTCTCTAGATGCGGCGAGCGGGGGCTACTCGTCATTGCAGTGCGTGGGCTTCTCACTGCGGTGGCTTCTCTTGTTGCAGAGCACGGGCTCTAGGCTCATGGGCTCAGTAGTTGTGGTTCGCGGGCGCTAGAGCGCAGGCTCAGTAGTCATGGCACATGGGCTTAGTTGCTCCGCGGCATGTGGGATCTTCCCGGACCAGGGCTTGAACCCATGTCCTCTGTGTTGGCAGGCAGATTCTTAACCAGTGTGCCACCAGGGAAGTCTCCTGTTCTCATTTTAAATGCTCTGAGGAATGGGGAAAGATGGGAATTTGTTTATTTGTAAATATTACAGGGAAAAGTTGTGCAGCGCTTCATTTAGTTCTGTGTTAGCTATGAATTAAAAAAAAAAAGAAAAATGTGTAGAACCTCTGAAATTTTCCTGGAGTTATAAATCAACACCGAATGACCTATTAAATATTTCATTAACTCAAATTAGATTAATCTTTTTGTAGCATGCCTTGTCTACTTGTTTATATTTAACTTTCAAGTGTATTCAGTCAGCAAACAAAGGATTTGTAAGAAGACAGATCACCTTGGAATTAATGCGACTTGTACTTTCTGGACTGTAAGTCAAAGAAGAGAAGGACATACATACTCATACACCAAATGCATCTGGTTTAGTGTTCAAGCTGGAAATCCTTCAATAGTCTCAGTTTTCTATGCACATTTGTTGAATTTACTTAGTTTCAAGCAAGTACATTTTCTTGTTACCACTAGGTGTCATTGTGTCGGTTTTTAGTATATGACAGTGACTTCGACACATTATGTGTTTGAAGACGTTATCAGTGATTTATCAATAGTTCAGACTAGAAGACAAATATAGGGAAGAAAGGAGCTCTGATAGGAGGGAGCATATTAGGCCCTGAAAGAAAAATAAGGACAGCAGTATTAGTATATTAATACAGAAGATGGTAAAACAAGAGTTTTGGCATTTTACATCTGTTCCTTTAGTAAGATATCAATGCCCTATTCCACATGATGGTATTATAAGAATAAATCATTATGTAGACAAGCTAATTGTCTTAAACTTTTTGGTTAAAAAAATAAAACCTCACTGTATGAATTTTGGTTAAACAGTGTCATTGGGCTTGTTTACATTTTTAGTGTTTGTTAAATACTTCCTATTAGAAGATGTGCACATTAGATACTGTGTTGAAATTCATATATTAAAACTGAGAGAAAGTTATATTCTTTTCCTTCAGTGCAGTTGACCATTCCTTTGGAGGAATAATAGTTACAGAAGAAATTTATTATATACCAAAAATATAGTAGTATGTTTTAACATAAAAATATAGTATATAAAACATAGGTCTTGGAAAATTGGAATGATTGTCACAGACAGTCTTGCTTTGGCAAGGGCACAGCTGTGAAGATGCATTCATTCTGGAGGTAAGGAGGTAACGGCTGATTCAATGGGTTCTTTTGGGTTTTTCAATGGTTCTTTTGAAGTAAGACAAAATGCATGGAAAATCGCATCCTATTTTCTTCAAATCCACCATGCTACCATGGTAAAGGGTGAGAATGCACAAGCTACTGGGGCAGCGTCTTTGAGATTCAAGCCTCAGGGCCTGCCAGCCTTCCCCTAGCGACTAAGGAGCTTGTGCCAGTGCACAGGCTGGGTTGGGGGTGGATAAAAGCCGGTTTTCTAGGCAGAGAAGAACATTGATTCCTAGGTTCTCAGAATTTAAGTTTCTTCACCTGTGAAAAGTTGGAAAATGATTTTGACTCGCTGTGTTATGAGGATAAAAATGGTATCAGTGAGGATTTGGGTAGAATAAAAGGTGGTCCATTCATGTTGGAGAATTGCAGCAGAGTTTAATTAGGGGACCATTTAAACAGCTGCAGGCAGAGTGTATGGAAACCAACAGATAGTGCTGTATCCCGGCGCTAGTCCAGACCGGCCAGGCCGTACCACCTGGAGACAGCCTCCTGTAGGAGCCCTGACTTTGAATGAAAGAGGCATCTAATCTGAGACAATCAGACAAGAAGTCAGAAGAATGAAGATACTGACCTTAGTCTCCTTCCTCTCTTCCTTTTTGGGGACCACCCACTGGTGGAACCCAACTGACAGTGGATCCCAGAAAGCTCTTTGGCTTGCAGGAACAGCTCGGAGTCTGGAGAAGTCAGAACAGAGCTGATGATCAAATAACGTGTCCCCCACACTGGTGCCACGTGTATCCTTGTAACGTATAAATGGGATCATGCAAGCGCTGTGCTGCACATCTTTAGCTCACAGGATAAAACTCATAATTCTTAATTTAGAACAAGATCAGTTATTGCCCAACTCTTGCCTCCCTAAAGTTCCCTATCTCCAGCTGTGGAACGATCCTTGACTCCTTCAGCTGCCGTGTCCTGTCATGCTTTTCCACCAGTCTTGCTTTATCTGTGCTGTATCCTCTTCCTAGAATGCCTTTTTCTCTGTTGTGTCATTTAGCTAATTCCTCCTTGTTCAAAATTCAGTTCCCAAGAAAAAATTCGCGTACTTAAAGTTGGATTTAGATACTAAGTTTTGGTGAGCCAGGAACCATACTGTAATGCAGTCACAGGTGAATTGTCCGTTCCCACGAGACCTTAATTTTTCTAAGGAAAGGTAGAGTGTTTCACTTCACTCTGTATCCTTAGCAACTTGCATACAGTTTTTCACAAATGAATACAGTGTTTGTTAAATGAATGTGCAAAATGCCTAATTCAGTGCCTTGTGGTAGTAGGTGCACCACATATATCAACTCTTTTCTCTTTCTGATAAAAGAAGATGCTCATGTGATACAAGCTGCCATCCAGCGGGGTAGGGTAGGGGGATGGATAAAGTCCTCAAGAATCCTTCTTCCAAACTGAGACGTCTGCTAAAAGTAAGACAGTAGGTTGGAATTTGATTTCCATTCTTTCTTTCCAGTCAACCTTAGACTCACAAATTTGGACATGTAATTGGAAATGATTTCAGAACATCTGTCTCAAGATGTGAAGATGGCATGGAACTCCCAAAGTTTACAGGCCTCCACAGACAGATGGTAATAATGGTTTATGAAGAAATTTGAGAAAGCCATCAATGAGAGCTCTACAGTATTTCATTAATTTACACTATCAAGAGAATTGCAGTACTCACCCTTAATAATAAAGGAATTATAGAAACTGTAAACTCATAACCCTGAATCTCATCGGTACAGTAATTTTGAATCTTACATATACTTCCATCAAAAGATATTCTTCATGGAAAAGATATATAAATATATCTATGCACACACACTTTAAAAAAATTGCAGTTGGAAATCAAATAATCTGCAATTGCTCTTCAAAGCCTGAAGGAATATAGAAACAGAATCAGGTAACTTATTGGTATAATTAAAAGAAGCTAATATGGGTCATTTAAGCCCCAGCTATGCTGTTATCAATTTGTACAGTCCGTTATATGTGTTGAGATATATCAAGTTTTTACCGAAATTTTGCATCCGTATCTAACTAGCATAATTTATTCTGCTACATAAAAGGCACAGGACTGGCATATAAAAAAATATGGCTTTGTAAAATTCCAAAAGATTATTGAAACTGCATGAATTTTGATACGCTAGAAATTGTCCATAGTATATGTGGTAGGCTGAATAATGCACTCCTCCCCCCAAGATGTCTGTGTCCTAATCCTTGAAATCTATGAATGTGTTGCTTCACATGGAAAAAGAGATTTTGCAAAGGTGATTAAGGTTGAGATGAGAAGATTATCTTGGGTTACCTGGATCAGACCAACATAATCACAGGATCCTTAGAGGAGGGAGGGAGGATGAGATGCAGAAGATATAAGGAGGAAAGCAGAACCCAGAGAGGAGGGAAATGATTACTCAGCTGGCTTTCAGTATGCAGGAAGCGGCCCTGAGCCAACAGGGTATAATAGGCAGCCTCTAGAAGCTGTGGGAAAGGCACGGAAGCAGGATTTTCCCGAGAGCCTCCGTTAAGAACCAGCTTAGAAGACACTTTGATTTTAACCTAGTGAAACTGATTTCAGATTTATGACTTCAAGACTTTAAGAGAATGAACTCATGTTGTTTTAGGCTGCTAAATTTGCAGTGATTTGTTAAAGTAGAAATAGGAAAGAAATAGAATTCAAAGGGAGACTAGATTACACAATTAGAAAGTACAGTGCTTACTTACATCCATCATAGCATTTATCACTTTGTTTTCATGCCTGTCTCCTCCAATGAGATTATAATAGTCTTGAGGACTATTATCTGTGTCCAAGGTTCTTGTCACCTAGTAGGACTCAAGACACCCTTGAAGAGAACTCATGGCTGGACCTTGCTAACTGGGCTAAGTGGTTGCTGCTATGTGTTCTGGATTTCCCAGAGACATGCAAGCAATAGACAGGTGACAGGGCTCCTAATTCGTTATATCATAACTTGGTGTTTACAAGGGACTAGGAAAACATTTAATGTAAATAAATGTTCATCAGGAATATGAGCAGATTCAGTTTTGCTCTTCTATGTTTTATACTTAAAAACAAGTATTTGGAATTTGGCAACATGGTTAAATATTTTGAAAGTACAGATTTTTGAAATGTGAGAATTGAATTTGATTATTATCTATAATTGTTATACTCTTGGCATCCTCTATTTGGAAGTGATGTCAGGCATCAGCTCTGCTATCTGTTACGTGTAATAGTCTCTTTAACATTCGCTTTGGCAGGTAATGTGATTCAGCCGCCAACACGGTTGAAAATCCAGACACCTGGGCTTTTCTAAGGTTGCTTCGGACGAAGTAGTTAAATACGCGTTCCTGGTCCTTAGAATTATGGGGAATGATATGACTGTAATATCTTTTTTCATTTCCCAGATTCCAGATTTTAGTCAGTGACAAAACGATTCCTCAATAGGGAAAGTTTAAAAAGTAATGCGGCATGATCTCACTCTAATGACAATTTTCCTCTAAGTTACATGTCTTGTGGTTTAATATTTCAGAGATAGTTTTAAGTGGGGGAAGAAAACAGGTAAACTTTGTGATAATAGTAATTGATTAATGATAATTACAAGGATCCTGTTATCATTTGAGATTTTCTTCTAACTGTACAGTGTTTCTAGTTGCAAGATTCTAAGGCATGATGGCATCATCAGGTATTGCTTTTATTGTTGCTGTTTTAAAGTGAAAACTTTCTGTCCTCGAGGTGTGAGGAGCTCAGAAGGTGACATTTCGCTAATGACTCCTCCAAGAAATTGACAAAGATGGATGCAGTGCCTTTACTGATGGCCCTTGAGAAACATGGTACTTTCAAGATGACATTAGCACTGTGAAAAAAGGCTGTTTGCTTTTGTTTACAGAGAAGAATGTTACATACCTTAATTGCATAATGCATATTTTATCTTAGTTTGTAAATTCTCACTTGTCTCCTATTTAAGCATAGATAGTTAATTATGCTATTTGCTAAGACCTAATAACTTCAGCATTACGCTTAATATTATCCAACACGTCACCTGGGAGAACCTCAATAAAACTTACACATATTTCACTGATGAAATCTTGCCCCCTCCACTGTGGATGGAGTTCGTATAGAAGGCTTTGACTTTAAATAATATGCAAAGAAAACCATGCGACTAAAATCTGGATTCAAGTAATGATTCCAAGTGTCAAGCTGAGAAATGGTAAATTTCGAATATAATTCAATGACTATCGCTAATATTTTGACACCTGAAGTGAAATAGTTGTGTCATGGGAAACAGTTACAATCTAGGGCCTTTCTGTTTCCCAGAGAGGAGTGTTAACTGAATGTCTGTCCCCTGTGCTTGCTTGGGGCAGCGCCTGATCTGTCCCCATATTGTCACCCCACTTTATCTTTCCCAATGTTTATTCTGAAAACAGGGCTGCTGTAGGGCTCTCTAGTTTCCTCAGAGCTTCTTTCTGGGCCAAGTTCCCTGGGAAAGAGGCAAAATCAATTTCTTTCTTAGTCTCCTCCCAGATAAGGGGATAAAACCAGGACTGATTTCAAAGGTCCATCCTAACTATGAATTCCAGTGATGTCCTGAGCTCACAGTTGGGAACCCCTGATGTACTTAATAGTCTAAATATGACCCCTGGTAAAGCAGGGATAATCAGTGGTGGATTCACACAGCGGTCTTCCCATCAAAGACTGAGTTGATCATCCTGGTGGTTCAAAGAATATGAAGAAATTTTCATCACAAGAAGCTAATTATTTTAAGACAGAATGTGGTATGATCTATGTATTTTCCCAAATCAAAATTATTATGGATTATGTACCATATCCCTAGGTATGCATATCAGATTTATATTGATTTGCCTTTTTCCTGAGCTAAAAGATTCTGTGGGAACATTCCCCTGATTTTTTTCTATTGTTAGAGGACCATTTTTTTCCCCGGAGTCTTTGAGCTTAATATCTATTTGCATATAATAATAAAATTCTTTTAAAATAAATAATAGAAGAAAAACTTCCAAATGTATGTAAAATTATTTTTCTGCACCAAATGGCAAAACAAATTATGTAAAAGATGTAATTAGATAAAAAGTAACATTTGATATATAACTAACTTTTCATCCTGACTCACTAAATCACTTTGGAAGGTTTCTCTGCCCTGCTAGTTGGATTCAAGTATCTCCTCTGTTGTATTGGCTTTGCTTTGTTGTAGGCAGAAATCAGTTCTCATGTGGTTGCTACTTGACTTTCACTCTAGAAAATTTTCTTATGTTAGGTTTTGATACCATTTGACTAGGAACTTTTGTGACTGGATAATGCAAGTTGTATTAAATAGGATATGAGTCCTGATGGCTGGTAGATGGAAGATTTGGTATTCTGCAGCACGAAAGAATTAAGTCTAACGACTGCATCGTTACTTCAGAACAAATTCTCTTCAAGTGAAATAGTGGAAAAGGAGGCATTTTCTTCTTGCATGAATTAGAAGTGGCTTCCAAGACTGTGTACGTAGTCTATGTCTTGCTTCATTTTCTCCTAAGGAAACTGAAGCCATTTACCAGCCATTTAAATTGGTGGTAAACATCTGTATTCTTAACCTTGTTCTTGAAGAAATTAAAGCCTTAGACAGCTGTATGTCAGAATGTAGAGTTTACCTTTTGTGTATGTGGTGGTTAGACTAGTTGTATACATGTTACTGTTCATAAACCTTTCTTTCTTTTTTTTTTACTCAACTCTGAAAGAAAACCAAGGACAGTTGATCACTACTGCCAACAGGCTTTTACATTTCAGTCTTATCATAGGAGATATGGAGGAAAACCAAACCAAAATGAAACACAATGTCCTCCCCTCTGTATCAGTGCATCAATGTCATCTGGATGAGATGCATTGGTTGGATCAGTAAGACATTTTCCCACGTTTCCCCGCTGGCCACAAAGCCTCCAATTTCCACTTTAGCTCTTAATTGATTCAGATTATAGGAGAGTGCACTGTATTATAAGGAAGTCGCCTCATTACTTCTGGTATTCCTCTCTAACTCTACTCCTGCTGATTTCTATTGGATTGGCCAAAAAGTTCGTTTGGGTTTTCCATAAGATGGTATGGGAAAATCTGAGCAAACTTTTTGGCCATCCCAGTATTTCTTTAGAACAAATTTAGGATTATGTTCAGATGTTCCTTTGTCTCACCATCAAAATAGCACCTACCACGTCCATGGTTTAGAGTATTTGCTGTTGAGTCTCTAGCATATCAGAAAGTTGTTTTTTAGGTTTTTTGGTAGAAATTATTTTCAAGACATTCATAACTTAAGGAAATCTTTAGGTGCCTGGATATGCAGTATCTGGCCTGCTGTTTTGCCCATATCCCTGGTGGAATAAGTCCCTATAACCAAGCATTTAGTTGAAATTAACTTTATTCTGAGTCCACAACTTTCAGCTACTACTTTACTTACCTCCTAGGACTCTTAGCAGACCTGACTTTTGGGGTGAGCCTTTCACTTAGAAAATGTCTACAACATCAATGCTCAGTCTTGGAAATGGGAGGCTGAGAACACTGATGTTAGAGCTACATCCAGACAGCGTGTTCTCACGTCCTTGTGGATGTCCCATGGATGTTTCTACTTATCTGTGGGATTATAAGAAACTCTGAGGGCTGTACTCATCTTTGCATTCACCTGTGCCTGGCCTGCTTCTTTGCTAACACTAGGTGCAATATTAATAAGTTCTTTAAATAGCCGTGTGTGTGGTATTTTTTCCATCTTCAACACTTTCACGTTATAGGATGAAATGACACCTTACCACTTTGAAACAAATTTTGAAATGTGAACTGGAAAACTGTATTATACTTTCATGCTTTATTTCACACTTTCTAGGTAACATGGTGACTTTAAGATGAAGTTCACCTCACCACACACCCACCTCCGACAGTGTTTATTAAGAGTATACAGTACTGACAATTGATTCTAGGTCGTAGAAGAAGGGTTTATATGGCTTTACTGCCGTCTGATATGTTGTATGTGACCTTGGGAGGATTGTTCACAGTACTTTCCTTTTCCTGCCTAAATCTTGGTTTCTAGACTTTCTTGGGACTGGGGTTAAAGACTGACCGGTAAGGTTAATGATGGGGATGACCCGTGAACTTTCACCTTTGCCCTATCAGTACTTGATGTCCACATGGCTTTGGGGCAGTATGACTATCAGTTTGCATTTATTGCTCGTCTCCCCTTGTCATTTTGATTTTATGATGACATGTCCACAATCTACAGTTGTCATGCCTCATTGGCCTCATTGGGCTGCCCCTGGGCTTTCTCCTTGAGCACTCTTCCAGATTTCTTAATACTGTAAATCATCTCTGACCCTCCAGTGAACCATTATCAATATGTTTACTTATGGCAGGGACACAATTACTTAAACCAAATGCTCTTTTTTTTTTGTATTACCATATTTGACACAGCTTTGATAGATTACTATTTTTTTAAGTTTGTAGAATTTAGGAGGTCACATAATGTTTTTAATTCACTTTTTTGTCTCTGTACAGTAAATCTTGGTTTTTCTAGGGTACAGTTCTATGGGTATTGATAACCACATACAATAGGACACTTGTTTTTTTATTTTAATGGAAAAAGGATGACATTTTAGATATTGGCCAGAAATTGCTTCTTCTACTTCATGCATCTCAGATATATTTTTCTTTTCTAAAAAATAGCTTAATTCAGCTATAATTGACAAAAATTGTATATATGTAAGGTATACAATTTGATGTTTTGATAAATGTATACATAGTGAAACGATCACCACAGCCAAGCTGATTAACATATCCATCACTACACAGTTACCATTTTCTTTTTATTTTGTGGTGAGGACACTTCAGATCTGCCCTCTGTAAATTTCAAGCATACAGTGAAGTATTAACTATAGGCACCATGCTGTACCTCCAATATCCATCCAGCATGACTGAAACTTTCTGCTGTTTAACCAACAGGGCTGCGCTCAACCCTCAGCCTGGAAAACACCATTCTACTCTGCTTCAATGACTTTGACTATTGTAAATGCCACATGTGAGATGACGCAGTATTTGTCTTTCTGTCTCTGGCTTATTTCATTGAGCGTAATGTCCTCTAAGCTTATGCACATTGTTGCAAATATCAGGATTTCTTTCTTTTTCATGACTAAATAATATTCCACTGTGTGTGTGTGTTCATGTACACCACATATTTTTTACTCATTTATCTGTTTATGGAAACTTAAGTCACTTCCATATCTTGGCTATTGTGAATGATACTGCAGTGAACATGGGAGTGCAAATCTCTTTGAAATACTGATTGCATTCCCTTTGGATATAAACCCAGAAATGGGAAGTTGGATCATAAAGTAATTCTATTTTTAATTTTTTGAGAAACCTCCACCATGCTTTCTGTAGTAGCTGTACCAATTTTCATTCCCACCAACAGTGCACAAGTCTTCCCTTTTTTCCACATCCTTTCTAATACTTGCTACCTTTGGTCTCTTTGATAATAGCCATCTTAAGTGTGAGGGGATATTTCATTTTGGTTTTGATTTGCATTTCCCTGATTAATAATATTGAGTGTTTTTTCATATACCTGTTGATCATTTTGTATTTTGAGAAATATCTTTTCAAGTCCTTTACCCATTTTTAAAAATTGTGTTATTTTTGGTATTAAATTGTATGAGTGCCTTATATATCTTGGATATTAATTCTGCATCACATATATGGTTTGCAAATATTTTCTCCCATTCCTTTTTGTTGATAGTTTCCTTTGCTGTGAAGAAACTTTTTAGTTTGATGTATTCCCACTTGTCTATTTTTTGCTTTTGTTGCCTGTGCTTTTGGTGTCATATCCCAAAACAAAAATGTCATTGCCAAGACCAGTGTCAAAAAGCTTTTTTTCCTATGCTTCCTTCTAGTAGTTTTAACTGCAGGATCTTCAATTTATTTTCAATTTGATGAAATAGTTGTTGAGAAACACAGGCAAAAAAGTCCTACTTTATTTGGAATCAACAAAGTCATAGTAAAAAATAACTATTAGCTAATCCTACTAGATAAATATATTTTGGATATGTTATGATACTGTTTTTAAATTTGTTATCTTGAAATTTTTATTAATTAGGCCAAAACCTTTTACAGTAAATGGTATCAATGTGAGCACATGGATTGTTTATACTTTACTACATTTCTTTCTCTAATGAAGTGACATCCTTTGACTCAAAGTACTTGACCATTTCACTTTGGGGCTCTTATAATAAACAAATTAATAAACTATTAGAATTTTAAGACTTTCGAGGGATGTGTTTCTATCTTATAAAGAAATAATGGTTATTCACAAAGCAAAATAATGGCACAAAGTAGACTTACACACAACTGCAATGGGTGATTATTTTGAATAAGAACTTCTAGAAACATCTTAATTACTTCAACTTTTCTGAGTTAAGATACTTATTCTCATAGCAATGGAAAAGGTTAGTTGAAAAATCATTTTAGTAAAGAAAAACATCATTCTGCATTTCTGTTCATTCTTCATGTTCTTCAGAAATTTGGAGTAACTCTCTGACAGTATTATTCAGAAGTTACCGTTGAGTAAACTACTAGCAACCTTGGGGGTTCTCAGCATCATGCATTCAAGCTATATCTTTGAGAGGCATTCTATCAGTATGTGGGGTATTAAAAATTTACAGTAAGTGGTTGTCTATGAAATGTGATTCCATGGAAATCTAAAGTTTTCATTTTTTAAAATCAATCTCTTCCCATGACATGTCACATGCCTGAATATTTTACCAGTATTAAGTTGTAATGTATTTTTGCTACCTTAATTAAGAATCTACAGTTGTGCATTTATAAGGAAAGAGAAAATATGTGGTGTGAAAACTACTAAAAAATAAAACCTTCATTATTTATGTTAAACATGGATGATGAATCAATTGTAAACATAGTTGAACCTCATAAGCTATGGCAGGTATATATACTGAATATGTAAGTGGTATGTGAAATGTAAAGTTAACTCATATTATGAATTCTGTTTATAAGGAAGTTAATTACTTATAAGGCATGTTAGATAGGACAAAATAAATCTATATGCTGAATGCAGATCGGAGGTGGAAGGACCCAGAGGTAGCTAATATTCAAGATAAACAGATGTACGTGATGCATGCGAAGCGCTCAGCCTTCATGAAATCTTAAATTGACCACCCACTAAGCATTAAGAGAAGCATTAAGACTCTCTCCTGGTTCCACCTGTCTTCTGCACAAGAAACTTATCAAAAGCTCCTCTTCAAGCTACAGCTGTGACCTGGCATAATGGTCACTGTACTTTCCAAAAGAGCAAGGGTGTGATGGCTCCAGGACTTTCCATCTGCTAATAAGCCCTCTTACTCAAATCCTAACTCTGGTCTTCATAACCACGTCATCAGCAGAGAAGGCAGACATGGTAGAAAGAGCAGAACATTTGCCTGCAGGAACGTTACATGACCCAGGAATTCAGTGGTGTGGTTCTGCTACCCGGCTTGCATTCTCTACTGAGTGTGTTAACTTGGCCCATACTTTTCCTCCTGTTTTCACCGTGTATGATTTAAGCATCTTAATGTGATGGGTGAGCCCTTCTGTTTTGTGACTTGTGGAATAGCTTGCCAGTTAGCATACTTGGAGGCTAACATAGCATGCTGGTAATTTCCAATACAACATCAATCGTTGCTTTCAGTCAAGAGACGGAAAATTCCTGTAAAAAAAAAAAAAAATGCAACACACATGGTTTTAAACCACTGCCATCCAAGGATGCATTAGCTTTAAATAGTTTTCAAGGTAGCTAGTCAATAGATGATGAGGACTGTGGAGAGAGCATAATTGTGGTGATATTGGAAGACTGGAAAAAATGCGTTGAACGAGTGGATGATAACTAAGTTTCAGAAAGTTCTGTTCAGATGTAAGTAGATATATACATGGGGGTCAGGTTGGATTATGCTGAAGATCACCAGAGTGACGTGAAACGATGATGTGAAGATACCGTGGTGTCAAGGTTACATAGCACTTTATATCTCTACTATATCTATGCATATACTTAACATTCTGAGTGAGGAGGTAAATTATGAGAAGAGATTCAGATTAGTGCTGCAAAATTAATTATACTTTCATTTATTAAGAAATTTTTATAATATTGGGAACTTTGCATTATGTTATTCATATATTACTATAGTCTGTTTTGCCAGGGGCTTCTCTTCCTTGACTCATTTATTATTATTATTTTAAATCCAGGGATGCATATTTCTCTGTACTTGATCTTGTGCTACCTCTATTCTCTATGAATGTCATCCATTATTATGACTTAGGTGATGACTCTTTAACCTCTACCGCAGTCCCTTTCTCGCCCTTGAGGTCTAGAGCTGTATTTTCAACTGCTATGTGCCGTCTTTGTCTCCATGCCCCACAAGAATCTAGATCCAGGATGCTCCAACTCAATATATTATTTGATTATTCCTCAACCCCCAATTTTTTCTTCTTCCTTATTCTCCAAAGTTACTTCTCTCTTAGCTTACTCTTGTGTGTAGAAGGTTCAAAAGTTGCGAACCAGTGATGCATCCTAGATTTCTCCTTATCCAGCATACCGAACTACACATCACAGTCTGCAAACTTTGTAAATATTTCTCAGAATTTCCTGCCTGTGCTACATGCCCATTTGCCTTAAATTGGTGTTTTAGTATCAGTCCAGATGTTTGAAGAGTTTTCTAATTGATGCCCTTGTGTTTCATAGTCCTACTGTCCCAAAACTATAATTGACAGCATTGCTTGTGTGATTTTTCTAAAGTAAAAATCTGATCTTATATTCTGTATCCCACTGAACCCTCAAAGGATTTCCCTTAAAACAAGTCCAAATTTCTCCTTTTTTCAAGATACGTCATTTATTATATTTTTTTAAATTTATTTTTTATTGAAGTATAGTTGAATTACAATGCATTAATTACTGCTGTATAGCAAAGTGACTCAGTTACACATATATATATATATATATATATATATACATTATTTTTTATATTCTTTTCCATTATGGGTTATCACAGGATATTGAATATAATTCCCTGGGCTATACAGTAGGACCTTGCTGTTTATACATTCTATATATACTAGTTTTCATCTGCTAATCCCAACCTCCCACTCCATCCCTCCCCCAACCCCCTCCCCCTTGGCAACCACCAGTCTGGTCTCTATGTTCCTGATTCTGTTTTTGTTTCATAGATAGGTTCATTTGTGTCATATTTTAGAGTCCGCATATAAGTGATATCATATGGTATTTGTCTTTCTCTTTCTGACTTACTTCACCTAGTATGATAATCTGTAGTAGCATCTATGTTGCTGCAAATGGCGAGTCCAAGTTTCTTAGTATGAGTTACAAGGCCCTCCGTTACCTGGTTCCTGCCTTTTGCTGTAAATTTATCTTTTATTCTTTCTACCTCTTGCACTGCAAGTTCCAGAAATACTGGAAGACCTGTAGTTCCTTGAACACCATACCTATCATTTATTTATTGATGCTCTTCTTTCTGTTAGAATCCCTTTCTCTCTTCTCTCTTGCCCACCTGCCTGGTAAATTCTCTCAGCTTTCACTAAGTCCTCTCCAAAGCTTTCACTGTGTGCTCTGACAGTTAATCATCTCCTATTCATGTTGCCTATGTACTTTTATCTTTGAACTTCTCACCTCATATGTGTTAATTTGCTTTGCATTTATGGTGTTATAATTATCTGTTCACTTAGTGGATTGTGAGGTCCTGAATGTAATAATGTACTGAGCACCAAGCATAATTTAGAATCTCAACAAATTTGGTAAGCATTTGAGCTAATGGTCTCTGGTGTTTTGGTGTGATATGTAAAAGGTAAACAAATGGGGTTTTAAGCTAGTTAGAGACTCTGTGAAACTGAAGTTTCACCAATGTACTAAACTACTAACAAAGGGGCACAATGGAAGTACTATGTGCCCTACATGTGTGCCTGGAAATTCTTGTGTTTAGTAAATACATTCCAGTGAGGAAGCCTTCACGGGGAAATAAAAGGCATCAGCCAATGTGACTAACTGAAGAGACGCATGTTCCTACTCTGGTGGGAACGATGCACATTTTCTGTGAAAAATATTTCTTGGAATGTTTTTAAAGCTAATTTTTAAGCTACTTAAAAAATTTTAGTGAAAAACACACAAAATTTACCATCTTACTCATTTTTCATCAGTAGTGCTAAGTATATTCGCATTATTGTGAAACAGATCTTCAGGACGTTTTCATTTTGTGAAACTTACTATTTACCCGTTAAAGAACCACTCACCTTTTCCACTCCCACCCAGTCCCTGGCAACCACTATTCTAGTTTGTGTTTCTATAAATTTCACTATTCTAGATACACCACATAAATGGGATCATATAGTATTTGTCCTTTTGTGAGTGGCTTATTCCATATAGCATAACGTCCTCAAGGTTCATCCAATTGGTAGCATTTGACTGGATTTCTTTCTTTCGTTCTTTCTTTTTTTTTTTTTTTTTTGTGGTACGCGGGCCTCTCACTGTTGTGGCCTCTCCCGTTGCGGAGCGCAGGCTCAGCGGCCATGGCTCACGGGCCCAGCCGCTCCGCGGCACGTGGGATCTTCCCGGACCGGGGCATGAACCCGTGTCCCCTGCATCGTCAGGCGGACTCTCAACCACTGCGCCACCAGGGAAGCCCCTTTTTTTCTTGTTTTAGGCTGAATTTTCTTCTGTTATATGCGTAATATCACACTTTGTCTATTTATTCATTTGGACATTTGAGTTGATTCTACCTCTTGCCTGTTGTGAATAGTGCTGCTGTGAACATGGGTGTGCAAATACTTCTTTGAGACCCTGCTTTCAGTTCTTTTAAATTACCTAGAAGTGGCATTACCGGATCATATGGTAGCTTTAAAAATTTTTAAGGAAGCTCCACACTCTTTTCTCTGGTGGTTGCACTATTTTATAATTCCATCAACAGTACATAAAATTTCCAATTGCTTCACATCCTTGCTATCATTTATTTTCTGGGGTTTTTCTTTTTCTTTTCTTCTTTTTTTTTTTTTGATTGTAGCGATTTTAATGGGTGTGAGGTGATATTTCACTGTGGTTTTAATTTGCATTTAATTTCTCTATCAACATTGAACACCTTTTCATATCCTTGTTGGTTATTGGTACGTTATCTATGGAGAAATGTCTATTTAGGTCATTTGACCATTTTAAAAACAGATTATTTGATTTTTCTGTTGAGTTATAGGAGTTCCTTACATATTCTGGATATTAACTCCATATCAGATATGTGATGTACACAATCCTCTCCTGTTCCAAAGGCTGCCTTTTCAATTAAAAATAATTTTGATACTATTAAAAACAAATCTTAAGTTTCCTGAAGATGTATGCACCGTGGGTATTTTAGCAGACTGGTACTTGGCTGGGAACCATGACTGTTCAGACGTGCTGTAGCTGCTTTGTTGTCCTGCGTCAGGTGCTGTGACTATAGTCGGCTACTCTCACCTTCCCTGAAGCTCTCTAAAGTTCAGCTCACTGCAATACTTAAAGTGGATGCCTGTACAACTTAGGTTTTGCTATTAAAAAAATACATATAGATATAAGAAAGGAAGAAGGGGCCTAATGTTGACATCCATGGCATTCGTGAGCTGTGTAGGAGCCACGAGTGTGGAGATGGGGAGTGTGGAGAAAAGAAACTCCAATTCCTCAAATAGAACATTTGTCAAATCCTATCAATGTCATTTGTATTTGAAATTGAAATTATTTTCACTCTGATTTCTGAAAAATCATCTGATTTCCTTAGCTGTGCTGACTTCCCTGTCTCCTCCTGCCTTGTTTTCTTCTTCCTAGGTCTTGTGTCTCCATCCCGGGTGAACTCCACCCTGGTTTGCCTTCCTCTCGGCATTTCCTCTTGACTCTGCTGAGCCAGGGTTTATGTCCAGCCTCCTGTCTGACTTTTGGTCCACTTTCCGATTTCACTCAGTTTAAGTGAATGAGTTACCAGATTTAGAATTTATCGTTGCCACTGCCCCCATGCATTTTTCACTGTGTATGGTTTGGTCTGGTTTTGTTTTGGTGAAGGAAGAGTGTCTGGGAGTACAAGCACCTCCCTCCTGTCATCTTCTCACTTTATAAGGATTCCCACCTATGGCCGTCAGGGTTCAGACAGGAAAATACAAGCCACCGTATATACTCCGAGGATAAAGGGTTTCATGAAGGAATAGAGGCTTACACAAAGGTAGCAAGAACTGGAAGAGTAAAGGTCAGGGAAGATGACGTTGAAGTTCAGGAAGGTCCTTGTAGAGACCTCAGCCAGAAACTCCCCAGCAGGTGGTTCTCAAGTGCTTCCTGAGAAATGGTGGCATTTCTGAAGCATCCCTGGGAAGCTACCACCAACTGTGTCAGTCTGCAACAGGACGGCATGTGATTCTCAAGAGCCCTCCAGGAGCCCACTGGGATGCCTCATTTCTGTCTGCACATCTGGCTGCAACTCCCTCTAGAGAAAATGGCCCCAGAGCCATGCTTTCCAAACCTCGTACACGTGCTTCTCATGGGCAAACTCAAGTCCCATATAGAGAAATTAATTCTGGAAGATGTGTTTGCAATTCCTGGGATGAAAAAAGACCTTATGTGGTACATATATACAAATGGAATATTACATAGCCATAAAAAGGAATGAAATTGGATCATTTGTAGAGACGTGGATGGACCTAGAGACTCATACAGAGTGAAGTAAGTCAGAAAGAGAAAAACAAGTATCGTATATTAACACATATATGTGGAATCTAGAAAAATGGTACAGATGAACCGGTTTGCAAGGCAGAAATAGAGACACAGATGTAGAGAACAAACGTGTGGATACCAAGGCGGGGGTGGGATGGATCGGGGATTGGGATTGACATATATATACTAATATGTATAAAATAGATAACTAATGAGAACCTGCTGTATAGCCCAGGGAACTCCGCTTCGCTGTACAGTAGAAACTAACACAACACTGTAAAACAACTATACCCCAATTAAAAAAAAAAGAAGACCTTAGACGAGTCTGGTAGCAATGCTGAGTTGTCCCAAACTGAGTGAAGAAAAATGCTGAAACGTGCCAAGAGTGCTGACAGCGTATTTAGGTAGCTTTAAGTTTTTTGCATCAATTTTACCTTAAAATATTCCCCTTCGACCCTTCGTTGGAACTTAGTGGCATTTATCACGTACTTGCTAGTGATTTGGTTCACATTGTGTGTGTTCTGTCTTCCCAACAAGATCACAGGCTCCTTTATATCGGGACCATGTTTTGCCTCTCCATCACTCACGCAGCAGAGAACTTGCCCTAGTAGGCTCTCAGTAACTGCTGCTTGATTGATAACCCTGTATTTCTTTAGTGTTTAGACTTGCCCAGTGAATGTGTGTGTTAGGACCTACTGAAACGTCAGACTGAGAAAAATGGACATCATAAAACAGTTCAAAATAGCAATGTAGCTGAATTTACAGTGAATGCCTTGAAAAATGTGCCATAAATTTATACTCAAAGAACATACATCAGGTATGGTGTGATCCTTTGTGAAATGTAAAAAGTAAGGGTTCGTCTTCTTAAAATGCTCTTGCATTTCTGCATTTCCAGGAATACACAGACAGCAGAACCTAGAAAATGTGTTGAAACAAAGACAATGAGATTGGATGTTAAAAGCTCCACCTCTTACCACGACATTAATAAAAGCAAACTGAACAACCACCACCAAAGGAAAACGAAGTGATGGAAGTTCAGGGCTCCAGATACTTGGTGAATTAGGAAGGGTCAAGTATAGGCTGCTATAGCATAGAAAAATACTTGACAGCTTAAGTAAGGTAACTGTCTAGAAGTGGTGGCCTGAAGAGAGGGCAGGCAGAGGTATTTCTGCCACTTGAAGTTATTCAAGGACCCAGAGTTGCCACATCTTGCTGCTCTGCCACCCCTAGTGTGCAAGGTTGAGGTTGGTTTTCCGCCGTTTGCGGGTTCGGATCTAAAGGAATTGGAAAGCAGGGTGAGACATTTCCTATTAAGCTGGTGACGTAGAAGGTGCACACCATGTCCAATCATGTTCTGCTGGTGAGTACTTAGATTTTTTTTTTTATTTTTAAATTTTTAAAATTTTTTAATTTTTAAAATTTTTTTTATTGATGCAGTTACTGTGTATAAAAAAGCATAGAGATTATGTGACTTTTTAGGAAGATGTTGCCTTTTTTGATAATTCCTTGAATATATTAAGCATTTTAGAATTTGGTGTCTGCTTTGGTGTTCATTAGCTAAAGATACTAGACTCCACAGCTAGTGTGTTGTGGTCTGAAGTTCTAAATGTTTTTTTGTTTTTTTTTACCTATGGAAGGAAGCCCATAAAAATACCTTTCACCATACGCTGCTGCTTATCCTTCCCTGAAAATGAATACTTAGGATAATTTTATAGCCTATTCTTTTGTGTCCCTTTCATCTTTAAACTAGTTTTGGTGTTTGATTATGAATTTTAAAGTTAAAACATTTATAGAGATAATAGATTCACTCTCATTAGTGCTTAATACTGGTCAGAAATACTGATTTAGTTTATTGGTAATTGTATTGTTTATGTGCAAAACAATTAGACATGGATTTTTCCTGTTAATGAAATCTAAATTTGTAGCTAGTAATTATATGTGTAAAGTATGTAAGTTGAATTTCTTGTGTCTTAAAAAATATTTGAGGTAAACCATCTTACCATATAAGAATAAAAAAACTGAGTATTTTTAAGAGATAACTGAAAAAGTAGAGAATGCTGAGTGGAGTCTGAAAAGGTTGGCGATGGGTCTGGAGGAACTTTAGGATAAATGCCATGTGACACATGATTTAAGGAACTAACGTGGGAAGAGAGGAAAGACTTGGTCTTCCAGTATATAATGGTTCTTAATGGTATTTATTTTTTGTTGCATGAGGTTAAACTTGGCTAATGGAAAAAGCTGAAGAAAGATACCCTTTGGCTCACAATAAGAAAGTTTATCACCTCCCATATCACTACGTTATGGGACGGGAGAGCAGAAACTGAGGAAGCTGAGGCCAGGCGCTCTCTAGAGAGGATAAAGGCTTGGGATAATAACATCAGACGGCCCTGGTATTCTTTCTAACCATCAGGTACTGGGATATTTAAGCATAACTGGACTTCTTCAGAGAGTTTTTCTGTTGTCTTGGGTGAGGCTACTTGGCCAAGAAGCAAGTTGAAATAGTTTGTGAATAATAGGAAGTGAATTTGGGTGAAGATGTGCCACCCCAGCTGAAGGTTTCATCTTACTGTTGTTTTTGACAAAGGCAGGCAGAAGAAAGACTCACTGGCAACAGCCAGGATTCGAGAAAGTTTCTGCAGCATCTCGAAGAAAAATCAAAGGGAACCCTTATGGAGCCAATAGTTGATCAGTGTCTAAACTGTAAGGAACTCTTTAGTACGCGAAGCTCTGCATGCATTTGACAAAACCTGCCCAGAAACAGACTCTTGTATGCCAGGAAGACTAAGGGCATCCTTAGTTTTGTGTCGTCATGAACAGAGAGAGTTTCAGTCTCCCTGGGAGCCTCAGTCTAGTCTATGCGAAGGCACACATTTATTTATTTTTTTCTTTTGAAGATGAGTAGTAAGAATGACTTTATTTTTTTAGGCATTTTATTTTAAATGTAGCAGAGTGTGTACATGTCAATCCCAAACTCCCAATCTGTCCCTCCTCTCCACCCTTCCCCTCTGGTAACTATAAATTCATTCTGTAAGTCTGTGAGTCTGCTTCTGTTTTGTAACGAAGTTCATTTGTATCCATTTTGTTTAGATTCTGCATATTGGAGATACCATATTTGTCTTTCTCTGTCTGACTTGACTTAGTATGGCAGTCTCCAGGTCCTGAATGTCGCTGCAGATGGCATGATTCCATTCTTTTTCATGGCTGTGTAATATTCCATCATATATATATATATATATATATATATATGTACCACATCTTCTTTAGCCATTCATCTCTCGATGGATATTTAGGTTGCTTCCATGTCTTGGCTATTGTAAACAGCACTGCGGTGAACGTTGGGGTGCAGGTAGCTTTTCGAACTGTGGTTTTCTCCAGATATATGCCCAAGAGTGGGATTGCTGGATCATACGGTAGCTCTATTTTTAGTTTTTTTAAAGGAACCTCCATACTGTTCTCCATAGTGGCTATACCAATTTACATTCCCACCAACAGTGCAGGAGGGTTCCCTTCTCTCCACACCCTCTCCAGCATTTATTGTTTGCAGATACTTTGATGATGGCCATTCTGACGGGTGTGAGATGATATAAGCACACATTTAGAATACAGTTCTTTTACTTAGAATACATGATTGTATTCAGAAGTTGAGTTTCTTTAAGTAAATTTTATTTCAAACTGTCTAATTGACAGAATTTAGATGTTTGGAAATGAATTAAGCCTTATCTAAAACATGCTTCATTGAGCTCGTCTTCACTTACACAATGAAGATGAATAAATTTTGAAAGAAGAGTCAGTTTGCACTAGAGTTTATCGCATTTAACTTACGATCTCATGAGTTATAGGGCCATTTTTTTAACTATGGCCCAGAAATAAATTAGCAGAATTAAATATTTTAGTTATGTCTGATTTGGTACAACATTAGATGAGACATTTACTTGTTAAAGTAAATTTTTTCACAGATCAACCCTGTATTTTTTCCTCCACTTAGGCCTATCGATACTCTTTTTTCAAGACCTATGTCAAGTTTTCTTTTCCATTCAATAACAAAAGATTAAGTGCCAACAATAAACTAAGTTTTGTTAATTGTTAAAGAAAAAATATAAAATTCTGCCCTTGTAACAGTTACTGGCCATGTCTTGTCCACATCCCTACGGGCCTTACCATATTTGTGTTAACATGCAATGCACCTATTTTCTTTGGCCAGAGGATTTTCTTCTTCTTTCTTTTTTTGTACCTGAGCTTATTCTGTTTCTGAAAACAGTAGGCAGAGCCACTAGATATGTTGTCACCTCCCAGGAACAATTCTCAAACAGTAACCAAGGACAGTTGGTGTATAAATACGTCAGCACCCTCTCCTTAAGGGGGCTAATTCAGAGTTCTTACTTCTTCTACATGGTCTCCCTGAGTTCCCAGAAGGATGAGCCTCTAGTTATCTGCAACGGTACCCAGAGTGATGACTTGCCCTTCATTGGCTTCCTTCTATTCCTTTTCTCACTCTCACTCCCCTACTGATGTTTTCTGACATCTGTCTCCAAACCATGTCTGCTTGAATCCTCATCTCAGGATCTTTCTCAGGGGGGGCACAAAATAAGACTGCTCTGAAGTGAAAAGGAGGGAAGGTCACTTATTGGGAGACAATTCTCCAGATTCTCCACGGTTCTCACATCGTAGCGAGTCTGTGAGTAGAGACACTGACTGCTTTGTTCTGGACTGTGATTTCAACTCTATTTGTGGAGGGGACCTTGGGGAAGATAGGCCTAGTGACTGCCCTGGAGCAGAGGGAAGATGTGTTTCATGTCTAGTACAATTACGATACCTTCCTTGAGGCGAAGGTCAGGCATGCTTATGACCCATTAGAAAAGATTCAGGCCCCTGAAGTTAGGGTTCCTTTCCTGTGATGAGCCTCTTGTGTGTGCAGGCATCACCTGGTCCTCTTGAGTTTGCCTGAGGAAACTGGGGCTTGCAGTATTATCACTGTGACTCCTATTGCTGTGAACAGTAAAGTTGTTTCTGACACAGGCATCTTGTGTCTTCTGCCAGCTCTGAAACTGTGGCAGGTTACCTTGTTAGCTTATAAGTAAGTACAATCTCAGACCCTTCAGACTTGATATACCAATACAAGGAAAAGCCTCACCATGTGGGAAGTACTCTTTTAGGACTCAAAAATGCTTTACAGCTCTGAGTGAGAGAGAAAGAAATTTTGATAGGCATGGAAGAAGTAAAAATTAATAAGAATTCATGTTAAGGTATTTGAAGTAGGCTTTGAAAGGTCGCCGGGATGGCCAAGTTTAAGACTGGTATTCCTAACTGGAAACCACACGAGGAGTTAGTTATAAATGCACAAGACATTTATGAAACATGGTAGAAACAAGAAATTAAACGTGAAAAATCGTTCAAGTCCAGATTATGATGTATGGGTCGATGCGCCTTACAAAAAAGATGGGACTCCAGGAATCTTTTCCTGATCCGACCAGTTTAATGAGGTGTCATGTCTTCCTTGAACCTCAAGAACATCTTATTTTCTTAACTGTCTTATATATTCTGTGGGGTACCAAAGACTTACATAGTCTTTCTATCATTAGGATTGCAATGTCATAACATGGTAGGTATGGGATAAATTTTACGAGTGTAGTTGGTTGGCCATGTAATTAAGTGAAATTGTCATCCAACGTGAGTCAAAAAGATTTTAGTCTACAGGTAAAAAAGAGCCTCAATTATAATTTCATTTGAAAGGATTTTACGTTAATTGCTAAGCCAGGTTTCATTATTTGTAATTAATTATGTTTAAAACCATGATTTCCCCCCAATTTTTGAAGTATCCTTTTTTTGTACGGCTGTCATTTAATATTCTGTGAAAAACAGTGCAGCAAAAGACTTAAATAAGGCCGTAATTCCTAAGGATCTTGTGGTATAAATTGTAAGTAGTTCTTGAGTGAAAGCTTGCACTGTTCTTTGTGTTCCTCCTAAAAATGCAAAGTTATTTTTAAGGGATTATCTTGGGAAGCACATTTTGACATGAGCTTTATGAGACAAGACAGAAAGTGGTTAGGAAGCTTTTTTTTTTTTTTTTCCTAATACGACTTTGCAGAACTGTCTTTACATTTATCATCAACATTAAATAATTTGCTTTAAGCCATTTAGTCATCCAGTCTACAGGAAACACAGAGTACCACCTATGTATAGAGCGATTAGGCGATAGTGGAAAAAATACAAACATCATATAGAAGAGTGGTCGCTAGATTTCTTGCTTATGGGCCGAATCCAGCTCATTGCCTGTTTTGTAAATAAAATTTTATTGCAACACATGCATGCTCATTCATTTATGTGCCCTCTATGCCATTTTAACAGTACCATGACAGAGTTGAGTAATTGTGACAAAGACCATATCGCCCATAAAAACTAAAATATTTATCTGCCCTTTACAGAAAAAGTGCACTGACTTCTAATAGAGAATGTATTTCAGTGTAGCAGAAATGTAAATGCCTAATAGAGATCTCATCCCTGTGAGATGATCAGACCAGGGAAAAGTACTTTCTATGTTTTGGATATTTAAAAAAAAAAGTTTTAGAAGCTTACAAAGCTATTAATAATAGTTAAAAAAAAAACCAGCAAGTAATGGAAAGCTAAAGCTTTACTGTCCTGAAAAATGTTGAAGTCATTTCTTGTTAGTCTATCCACTTGCTGTTTCCTATTAAGTCAGTGGCAGCAATCCAGACGGGCACTTTTGTGTTGCATTGTCTGGAACACCTGGCGAATTCCCAGGAGGGTGATAATAAAGCAATCATCTATGCTTGGTCCACCCTCCAGGAGCAGCAGGTAATAGGGATCTTCTGCTTTCCCTTGAAAATTCATAACTGCACATTGGATTGTTACGAAACCTAAAATAAACCCTTTTCTGTAGTACCATTTTTACTTATAATTTACATTTCAGTCACTTTCACCTGGACTTTTCCCAGTAATAAAAAAAAAAAGTCTACAACTCAATAATTCCCATCAAGAGATTAAAAAAACCCTATGGGCTTATGTGCTGTCCTCTGCTGAATTTCAAATCGAAGACCAGAGCTGACCAATACAGTGCTGTCAGCTGGAGGATTCCATCTCAATAGGTGTAGCTCTTTCAGCAAGACATACCAGTTCTGGGTTCTTTGTAAACCCATGCAGACCGGCAGCCACGAATTCACTGTGACTTCAGTGGAGACCAGAGTCCCACCTGCTTCCCAAGTTGTTTTTCCTCTGGTTATCCTGCAGCCCGTGAAATTGTCACTCTGTTCATTCACTGGGTCCAGCCAGTAAGTCCCTCACTGAATGCGAACATGGTAACTGGCAATGATAACAAATTAAACCCAAATAAACCATGAATGTTTTGTTGAAATCAATTAGATTAACTAGTAGAGTCCTGAGGTGAAGGGTACATTTGATGACGAGTGAGATGATGAAGCAATTGGATTATGATGAGGGGGGAAGATCCAGCCTGCGTCTGGTGTCGCTTTGTGCAGCCCTGAAAGCAGAATGCCTTCCTAGAGCGTCAGAGACTTGGGCGGGGGTGTAGAGGCATTGGCAGGAAAGGGAGCAAGTACGTGGGAAGGAAGCAGTCCTGTTTCACTGTTTTTGTCCGGAGTTTATTTATAACTAATGCTGGGAGTGTCTTCTGCAGCCCACCCACTTGGAATCAGGCTGGCAAGAACAGATGCACTAACAATGGGTCTTTGGGGACCAAAATGATCACGTCATCCTCCCATTCTCTGAAGTTTCAAGCACCTGCATCTATGCATTACGGGTTTGGGGTTGCTTCTGGTATTAGCTCTTCCTGCTGGTGTACCAACACGTATGTTGGGATATTCAATTTAGAAAAAAGGACGACTTACTCTTTTATATTCAATTTATGTAAGAACCATTCACTGTGCAGTAGCAACTCTCAAAGGTTTATGGTACCTAATACTAGTGTGAACGTGAGACCTCCGAGCAGTCACCTCTATCTTTATCTGGACATTGAATCTAATAACACCCGATTGTATTGCTATGTGAAAGAGTTTGCTGTTGGCTATGATGAGCCACATTACTGAGTTCAAGCTAAATAATTCTCACACCGAGTGAGGCACATCTTCAATCAGAAAAATTTGATAATCCCATTGAAACATTAGTTCAGTTATTTTTTTAATAGAGAATCAACTTGTAATGCTCTATGCAAATGCTATGTACCACTATTACCACAAGTAGGCTTTGTTGCTTTGCCTCTGAAAATTTTCATTTATTTTCGTTCCTCGTATGAAAGTAATATTTCTGACATTTTCTTGTTATTTGCTCATTTAGAAAAATTCAAACCTACGTCTGTTTTTCCCCCTTGGGACATTTTCTGTTTGAAATATAGAATTCCTTTCAATTCAAGTTCTTCTATTTGAAGATTCTTGGTTCTCCTGCATTCTTGTAACCTTGGCTCCAAGGTAGCCTTGTGGTAGATGAAAGGAGATTCTTTTCCTATATGCAGCTATATGTCGTCTATTCACCATTTTCTTTTGTATTATGTAAGTTATCTTTAGTTTGGAGAATGCAATGAAAAGTTTTACAACTCCAGGCAAAAGTGACACAATGGTTAGTACTGAAAAACTAAGGGGGAAAATGGTGGGAATATATTTCAGATTTATTTGCTGTATGGTATAGCCAGATTTATTTAGCATCTGTAGTTTTGACAATTAAATGGTCTTGGGAATATTTTGAGACTGTTCTTTGACAATTAAATGGTCTTGGGTATATTTTGAGACTAAATGATCATTTGTCTGAGGCTTTGAATCTTGCCTAACATTGATTAAGTGAATCTAGGAGTAACCTTAGTGCTATGAAAAAGTGAAAATTGTTATTGGAAAATTAAATGATGTTAGAACATTCAGAAATTTTACTACACGGATGTCAAGAAGTAAGTAGCTTCATGGAATGTATTAACATAGGGAACAACTCTGTTACGTTGTCACAGATTTTAAATTAGGTCGGACATTTCTCCCTACCTTTCTTACCCTTTCTTGCTCTGACACATCAGGAAAATTATTTGCGTGAATGAAAAAAAGTGTTGGATTACTCTTTACCTTTAACATTTCTTAAGTCTGTGTGATAAAGCACCCTCACCGAAAATGGGTACTCCTGATGTTATGTCGTTTATGGATGCTGTGATGAGTTCTTTTCAGTTACGGTTCTAGCAGTGACCATAGGTTAAGGTCACATCCCTGTAAGCAGGGTGTGGAGTCTCCCTGATCACAGTCCTTGAGTCAATACCTGAAAAAGACCTTGATCCTCAGGCAGGGAAAAAAGATTCTGAAGGAGATGGGAGAAGGAGTTCCTGCTGATCTCCAAGGCAGTCTTCCCTGAGTTGAGACAGTGAGGAGGGTAGCCATGGAGGTACGCAGTGATGGCTCTGCCAGAGTCAAGGTGGATGATTGAAGGATGAAAATGGAACGGGGTCTAAATCCTTTGGGAGTAAGCCATGTTTGGTTTTATGTTACTCTCGACCTTTATTGCCATAGTTAAGTCTCGTGTAATGTTTCAGATTTGTTTCATCTAAGATAGGGCATATCAAGGAAAGGTTTCTGGGTCGTCATTTTGAGTACATGGTGTTGGCAGCCATGAGAAGTAATCTCTCAGGGGGATGGTACAATTAAAAAGAAAAGTCACGGTTTTGAGGTAGGGCTTCATTCCTCACATAGGTTTATTTTTTTGACGCCAATCTTTGTAAATCTCATTCTGTTTTATTGCAGAAGTTTTGTGTTTTCTTTTAAACTCTTAACCTCCGATGTTTGGAAAGGAAGTATGCCCCCAAAGAACCATGCTGCCATTCAATATAGCTTTAAGAATAATAGTGTATCAGGAATTGGGAATACAAAATCCAAACCCTGTGGCTCTTGCCCTGAGGTGACATGGTAGATTGAAAATGGCCAAGAATTATTTGCAACTTGTCTCATAGAGAAGTGGAGTCTATTTTGCAACCCCTTGATTTTGGGCCTGCGTAATGACTCGCTTTGACCAACAGAAGGTAGTGAAAATCATGTGGGAGTTCTGAGCCTTGAGGTCTTGAGTTTCCGTGTTGTGTGTGTGTGTGTCTCTCTCAGGTGACAGCTGTCTTTTGGCTACACGTGGCCAAGACCACTACCAGCCTCTACTGCCAGCAGCATACATGTAGCCACCTTAGTTATTACAGCCCCAGTGGAGCTGCTAGACAAGCAAAGCGTAGACACAGTGGACTTTTATTCAGCCTTAAAGAAGGCAGTGCTGACATTGGCAACCCACATGGATGAATCTGGAAGACGTTATCCTAAGTGAAATAAGCCAAACACAGAGTGACAGATACTGCATGATCTCCTTGTATGTGGAACCTAAAACAGTCAAATTCATAGAAGCAGAGAGTAGGATGGTGGTTGCCAGGGGCTGGAGGGTGGAGGAAATGGGGAGATATTGGTCAAGGCACAAAGATTCAGTTATGCAAGATGAATAAGTCCCGAAGATCTATACCACGTGGTGACTGTAGTTAACAGTGCTGTTGTGTGCTTGACACTGGCCAAGGGGGTAGATCTTCAGTGTTCTGACCACACGTGCACCCCCTTGCATGAATGGGCTCAGCCGAGCCCAGCCTAAAACGTGGCACGTTATTTGTAAGCAAATAAAATGCTTTTTTTCCCCCAGTTACTAAGTTTGGGGACAGTTTCTTATGATCAATATATAACTGATACAGAAGATTACTTTTTCAAAATGGAAGGCAGACTTGAAAAACAAACACATGAATTATAGTATTATGTGCATTATAATAGGAATGCATACGTGACTGTCCATATGCCCTTTGAAACAAGTTTGATTGGCATCCTTCTCTTCTCAGGAGCCTCTCAGAGCCTGGATACCTGCCCTTAACTCCAGTCCACTGAGTCTATCTTACGTTGCATGATTTCTGCTTTCAGTCTGTTCCTGGACCCCCATTTACCCTCAGCTATTTTTGTGGGCTTCATTTTGTGTGTTCTCCCCCTACATGTTGACATTCTTCAAAACTGTGTACTCACCTGTTTTCATTCTGGAAATTTCTAGATTTGTCTGTGAGCTTAATCTATTACGTTTATGCTGAAAAACAAAATTCTCTGTAGTCTATTACTTATCCAAATATAGACCTTTTAACTTGATTGCCTCAAAGTCGTGATAAATTCAAGATACCTATAAAATACTAGTTAATACTTAGTGCTTGCTCTGAGTCCATACAGTTGAATTAGAGAATCTTAATTCATTAATTCTCATAGCAACCCTTTGAGGCAGGTGCCAGTATTATCTCCGTTTAGAAATGGGCTTCACGGAGTCACGGAACATTCTCGAATGTTGCATCACATTGCGTGATCCATGGGTTGATGGAGCATTCTTTTGAGCCTCTGCATCATCATTTGTGTGCTCTCCCAAGTCAGGAAACGGGGTCGGTGGGGGGGACTAAACCAGGTACACTTAATCAGTCAACAAGTACTCCTAGAGTCTCCCTTGTATTTTTTGCCACCTCTACTTTTCCGCTGCCATTGTCCAATTTCAGGTCCTCATCTCCTGTTTTCTGGACTCTCTTTTTGGTCATCTTACTGGCTTCCCTGTCTCTGGTCACAACCCTACTGGTATAGCCTTCCTACTACTAGCAAAGTAATCTTATACCAACACATGTCCAGTCACACACATTTCCTGTGGCTCTTCATCGTCTGTTGGATAAAATTTGAAGCGTCTTTTTTTGGCGTTGGCGTCTGTGCCAAGGCTTTTGCTGGTTTATTACTGCTTTAGAAGAGGAGCCGTATATTTTTGACTTGTTAACTACTTAGCTGTCCAGATCGTCGTCTCTCCCTGCTCTGACAGTGTGGGATTAAGCTGAGTTTTCAACATGTTCTGTCGGGGCTCTGTGCGTTTCCACATACTCAGAATCCCCTCTCTCTACCACTACCGCCCCACCACACACACCTCCCACTCCCACCGTCTCTCCACAGAGCTTCTACTTCTCTGTCAAACCTCAGGGCGAATGTGTCCTCTTTCCTGAAGTTTTCCCTAGGTCCTCAAGCAGACGTGGATGTTTCCTCTGTTAACCACTAAGTATTCATGTACTATCACTTAAGACCACATCTGGTGGTATTAACACTTTTAAGTTGGCTTATTTATTCTCTCTACTTCTGGGAGACAGGGACGTGGTTTTATCACATCTGTGTCTTGAGCATAAATTACAGCACCCAACACAGAGTAGGCACTTGTTAAGCGTACACAGAATGAAGGAGGAATGAAAATCCAATTTCGTGCCAATAGGAGCTCCTAGATCCTTTCCGTCCTAGCTCATTGCCTACTCAGATACTAATTGTCATTCCAACAATTTCTGTGACTCCATAGGAAGTGTGCACGTGTGTGTGCACATCCAAACGCATAGGTGCAGCAGGGTCTGTAATTCACCAAGGAAATATCAGTAGCTGTAATGTTACAAGCAATTTTAAGTGTAGCAGTTTTATGTAGGGCAAAAGGCAATTTGCAAGCTTTGGATGATACATTTCTAATAAAAGGCACTGTGATCATTTCTACAAGACGATGAGACTTTTTCCCTAGGCCTTTTTACTTTGACCTCAGGGTTCACTGCATCAGATAAAAGGCAATAAAAGGGCAGACTTTGAAATAATCCCGACGAAGGAAATGAATAGCAGACCATGTCCCGAACAGGAGGTTAATTGCTGAAACGCAAAGCATCCTGTGGGAAAATGCGGCTTGGAGGTGTGATCTTTTAACTGTGGGGTGCTAAAATCCTGGCTTGTCATCAGATAGTCTAATCACATGCTCTGTACAAGAACTTCTTTATCAAGAAGAATTTGAAATCCTCTAATTAGCTAGGATTGTAAAAGCAAACAGAAAATTGGGATGTCAAAGGTCAATACAAATAAAAGCGAGACCAAACAAAGCCTGGATGAAGAGGAAGTAAGAATCCCAGGATCAGAGCATTCACAAAGAGCTAATTAGCAAAGTCCAGTCTTTAAAATAACTAAGGCAGCAATTATAAATAATTACAATGAATAGAGCTTCATGGTTGTGACGGGTTAAAAAAGCATGACTTTGTACTTCCACAAGTAACTTCAACAACCCTTGAAATTCTTACGTCAAAAAGAAATTATAAAGCTGAATCATGGCATTTTTATCCATCAGCACAACTTTTGTATTAAGGTGGTTTGATTTTTAAAATATTCTTCATGTTTATTTGTGGGTTTTGCAATATGGCATAGTCGATTTTTTTATGGTGTCAAATCCCATATATTCAAAACCATTATCGCCCTTGATCAGTCCTCTAGGTTGCCTGGGAAGCTTTCTGCTCCATCCTTTCCCAACATGTGCATCTGCTTAGCCTCTCTCATGAATATGAATTCTTTTCCTTCTTTAGAAGTTTGTTTAAGGAGGAAAACAGAAAATTTCCAAATTTATGTAATGACTTCCTAAGTAGACTCGTTATATTCAAATTTATGCTTGTTCTCTCCCAACCAGAGTCTTTACGAAAATTGTTACATAAAATCCTTGAGAGGTTCTTGCAACTGTCTTTAGCCGAAGTACCAGTGATCTTTGCGTGCTGCCCTGTTGCCAGTCTGGTCCAATCGCCAACCTCCATTGCCTGCAGGCTGGCCCTCCAGCTTCATTTCGTGCTCTGTAATATCAGCGCTCCACTTAGCAGCCAGAGCGCTTCTCTGGTCAAAGCCCTCGGTGGTCTCCTGTCTCCTGTGACCTGTGAATTCATCTCCTAACTCTCTTCTGGATATAGCCACGGTGTCCTTTGTACTTCCCCCCAAGACGCTCACCTCCTCTGGCTTCGGGATTTTCGCGCTGACCATTCCCCTGCCTTCAAACAGCCCTTCACAAGTATCCTCTTGACTTGTTTCTTTACTTTCTTCTTTTTTCTGCTTAAATATCTCCGTATGAGTGAGGACTTCACTCACCCACTCGATATAAAACAACAACAACAAGAAACACAGTTTCCCATCTCTAATCTGGCTCTTCCTGTATCTTCGTGTGCTTTATTTTCCTCTTGTGCATTCATTCCCTCCTAATAAACTACATATACATTGATATTAATTTTATTCCCTTTCCAGATGGCAGGAGGATTTTATTCCTGGTAAATAATAGGTGTGCAGTAAATACTTGTTGACATCTTCTGAGTGAATGAAAACGCTGTGAAATTGTTCCTCTTTTTTCCTCTGGCTTGGTTAAACTTCAATTTTCACTCTCCAAGAGCTAGTTTTTCTGGGTTTTCTCAGCACTGGGAGAATGCAGAGCTCCCTTGCATCTACAATAAGCATGACATCCACTCTTCTGCCTACTGTCCTGGTGAGATGTGAGGTCCATGTGGGCAGAGGCCATAGCTGCACACCCCACACTAACACCAGTGCTTTTCAGAAAGCTGGGCACATTTTTGGTCCTTAATATTTCTTAGTAAATGACAAAAATTTGTTAAAATATTCTAGAATAATTCATGATGTATGTTATGTAGAGTAAGAGTTACAGAATGGTATGCATTACATGATAAAACTCTTATACAATAAAATTGGAAACCAGAAAGCATCCTATATCTTCACATTTGTTTAATGTGTTTTTATAGGGGAAGCAAAGATGTATTACTTACTGGTCACTAGTTTGCAACGTGTAACACAAGAAAGTGAATTGGAGAAGGCTGTGGGGAGGCCATTAATTACATTGTAGACTCTTCAGAGTTTTTGAATCATATAACAAGCAGCTATTCATTCTGTAAATTAAATGGCTGGGAAAAAATCTCTAGATGTAACACTAATACAGAGCTTGAAATAACTTAAAAGCTTATCTTTCTCACTGCTTTCTAGAAAGTATGTCAAAGACATAATAAAATTACAATATCAATAATGTAGACAATTAGTAAGAAATGCCAAAGGCAAATCAGCATTTGCAGCTACAGAAAATCAGTAAAGATAAAATGCAAAATAATATTTTGTTGAATTTGGATATTAAATATATATTTTCCCTACTGGTATAAGGAAGAAATTTGCTTAGTGACATAGTTTGCTCTGCCCTTCTATGCCTTGATGTCCTGGCAAACTTCCACTGCTTTCAAAGCTGAGCTCCAGTGATTTTCGGAGAGGTGTGTCTGGTCCCATTAGGGATAGCTATGCCCTCTGGTGCATATTCTCATTTAATCTCTATCTCACACCATTGTAGCATGTCCTATATACAGGCATACCTCCGTTTTAACAATAGCATATTATGTTTGTGTTCATGACTGTTAATACTAGACTTTAACCCCTTAAGGTCAAGTGTATCATCATTCTATTTCTGTATGCCCAAAGTCTAATCCAGTGCCTGGAAGCAGGAAACGTTTAACGTCTGCCGATTTACCGTGTGCAGTATGTGGTCTGTGTTGCTGTGAAGGTGAATAACTGAATAACATGGTGCACATTTAGTTCTCACTGAAGTAACGAAAGGAGACGTTAAACCGTCTACGTAATCTAGATACAGCGGAAAATTAGGACTAAGAAGCAAATTTAGAAGCTGTTATTCTGCATGTGCTAGAACAAGCTCTCCTTGTAGTGATGGGAAAAAAGCCTGTTCTAGGTCTTTGGCACTGTGGCTTTCATCTTCCACATTTTCCCCACTCCAACCAATTCAGTGCCAAAATTTGCTCTCAAAAAGTCATAAAAAGTCATCAGTGGGGATTTGATGATGTGTTATCTGACATCCATGAATTTTCTTTGTAAGATTCTCAGGAGTAGAAAAATTTTTTTCTACTTTAAAAGACAAACAAGGAAGTGATTTTTCCTGATTGTGATGTTTTAAATCCCCTGTAGCATAATTACATAATAGAATTACAGATAGCATGCTGGTCTTCATATGACATAAAAAGAAAAACACTGTCACAAAAGCATATCTCCAAACAGTGTAGAAAATTCATGAGTCATTCATTCAATTTGAATTATCCCACACACTATTTTGGTCTCAGATATAACAATAAATAGATCAAGTGCCTGTTCTCATGAAGCTTAACTTTTAGAGTGGGGTAGTAAAAATAAATAGCAGTGTGTCACATGGGATAAGTCTAATCAAAGAAAAATAAATCGGGATATAGAGAGTGATCAGATGGGAGGCGGGAGAAGATGTTGTTATGTGTAATAGCACAGACTTGTGTTCAGATTTCGAGGTGTCATTTTGGTGGGACAAGGAGTGGGATTATTTAGAAAAGCTGAAGGAGTACCCTCCTTTGGTTCAAGGGGCTAAAGCGTTGAGGCGTATATAGATCCTTTATGCCACTAATATCAGAAATGTGATTGTAGTACAGGCATACCTGTTTTTTATTGTATTTTACTTTATTGCACTTAGAAGGTTCTAACTTTTTACAAATTGAAGGTTTATGACAATCTTGCACCCAGTAAGTCAGTTGGTGCCAATTTTCCAACAGCGTTTGTTCACTTTGTATCTCAGTGTAACATTTCGGCAATTCTCACAGTATTTCGAACTCTTCATTGTTTTCGTTTTTGTTTTGGTGATCAGTGGTCAGTGATCTTTGTTACTACTAGGACTTGCTGAAGCCTCAGATGACGGTTAGCGTCTTTCTAACAAGAAAGTGTTTTTAAGGAAGTTATGCGCCTTATTGCTGTAGACATAATGCTATTGCCTACTTCGCAGACTACAATATAGTGTAAACACAACTTTTATACACACTGGGAAACCAAAGCGTTTGTGTGGCTCACTTCATTGTGGTGGTCTTGAACTGAACCTGTGAATGCCTCTGAGGTACGCCTGTGTACTTCTAGGCGTTACTATGTTACACCAACATGCCCTGATATCAGAACCCAATTTTTAAATTTGATTATTAGGAAAAATAAGAAATCTATTATTTTAGGTCACAGGGAACCAAAGTTCCTTTTAGTTCTTTATTTGCTACATTTATTTTGGTGGTCTGTGGTTAGGGCTCTACAAGTTTAGGATTGTGTCTTCTTGGAGAATTGACCCCTTTTTCCTTGTGTAATTTTGGTCACATGTTGAAGCTCTAATCTCCAGTACCCCAGAATGTTACTATATTGGGGGATAGGGCCTTTAAAGAGATGATTAATGCATAAGGGGTCTATTAGGTGGATCCTAATCCAATCTGACTGCTGTCCTTGTAAGGAGAGGAAATTTGGACCCAAAGAGAGGCATGAGAGATGCAAACACACAGAGGAAAGACCATGTGAGGACACAGTGGGAAGATGGCCCCAATAGAGAAGGCCTCAGGAGAAACTAAACCTGCCAACATCTTTATCTCAGTCTTCCAGCCTCCAGAATTTCTGCTGTTTAAGCCGCCCTGTCTGTGCTATTTTGTTATGCTTAATATGCTGTGGGCTGAATTGTGTCTTCCAAAATGTGTATGTTGAAACTCAAACCCTCAGTGTGGCTGTAGTTGGAAATAGGGCTATAAGGAGATGACGAAGGTTAGATGAAGTTGTAAGGGTGGACTCCTGAGCCAATAGGGTTGGTGCCCTTATAAGAAGAGGCAGTGGCAAGCAAGCTTTCTCTCTACCCTCACCGAGGACACAGCAAGAAGGTGTCTACCTGCAAGCCGGGAAGAGAGCTCTTACCAGGAACTAAATCTGCCAGCACCTTGATCTTGGACTCCCCAGCCTCCAGAACTATGAGAAAATTTCTGTGGTTTAAACCACCCTATGTCATGTTATGGCAGCCCTAGAAGACATACACATTTCTAGCAAACTAATACAAGAATGCCCCCCTCTTTCTTACTGCTTATATTTCTTGCTCTGAAGACTACTTTGTCTTACACTAATATAGATACTCCACCTTTCTTTTTATTAGTGTTAGGATGGTATATCTTTCTCCATTTCTTAACTGCTAACCTACTGGAGTCTTTTTATAAAGTGGGTTTCTTGTAGACAATATTTTGTTGCATAACTTTTGGGGTCCTTTTGAACCTATATTTTAATTGGCACACTTAGACCATGCACATTTGAAGTGATTATTGAAATACTTGGTTTAATATCTACCAAATTTGTAAATCTTTCTATTATTTGTCTCCCACTTGCCTTAAACCCCATTTTCTACCTTATCTGGTTTTAATTGAGCACTAGTGCAAGTCCCTTTTATCTCCTCTTACTGTACCAGTTATGCGGATTTGAAAAGAACAGTGATTCTCTTAGTGTTTAAAATATACATTTTAAACTGATGTGAATCCAGCTTCAGTTGTGCTGCTTCATGTGTAGTACAAGAATCTTAGAGTGCTCTCAATTTCTCCCTCCCATATCTTGTGACATTGCTGATTCTTGGCCGTGGCAAGAGCAAGGATGAGCCTTTCAAAGGCATTCTTCATTTCTGTTATAGTGCTTTGACTTGGAGCATTTCCTTTTGAGTCTTCCATATAATTTCCATCTTTCTGCAGGTACTGTCTGCCTGCTTTTGCTACTTTTTCCGTTAGTCTTTTGCATATTCATAGTATATTTATCCCTGAAAGATAATTCCAACACATGTGCCATATCTGGTTCTGATGATTTGCTTTGTCTCTTCAGACTGTTTTTTCTTTTGGCATGGCTTGTACTTTTTTTGTTGAAAGGTGTACATTTTGCATTGGGTGATATGAACTTAAATAGTTCTTCAGTGTGAGGATTTATGTTAATCTGTCTAGAAGTTGGCCCGTTTAATGTTTCGGTGGCTGTAGATGGCAGAGCCTTCAAATTCTGGTGGTGTCCTTGTTTTTGTTTCTTCTCTTGACTCTGGGTTTCCCTAAATACTGCTGCTCAGAGAGAAGCAGTGTAATGAAGCTCTTTAGCTGGAATTCACTTTTACTGTGCTGAAGCCTTGTTGGTATGGTCATAAGGTGTACAAGAGGAGGAGTGCTGTGAATTCTTCCAGTCTTTAGGCTTTTAGTAGCTCTGTGTCTTTAGACCTGTGGTCCTAAGAGATATTTCTACAATGGTATAGCTGTTTTCCACCTTGCCTCCTACTCCCTTTCCTGGTTGCAGCCTTCCTAATCTATTTTCTTGAAGCCCTAAACCCTGTTGACTCTATTTCCCCCTCTTAGGTTAGACAGGAAGGCTAGAGGGGGCTGGAGTGGGAGCCTTATCCAGCTTCCCCCAACTAGATAAGGGTCTGGGAAAGTCCTTTCCACTGGAAAGTAGGTCTTTGCTGTGGACAAGGTGCTGGGTTTATTTAATAATGATTACTCTTCTCCTCTTTCCGTAAGAACCAGGAGGGAATTTTTTTTGAATCTTCATCATGAGAACCAGGAGGTAAAGCCCATAAAAGTGTGGGAGCACCCCCCCAAGACTGTGGGCCCCTGGAGTTTTTCACTTTCATGCTGGTACACGAATTAGTCAAAAGTACCATTTAAGCATTCCTAGTGTTTTTTAGTTCTGGTGGCTTCAAGTCCAGGTACATGGATATCAGCTGTGTTTCTCTGGATGTTCCTTTCTCTGTAGATTTAGGGAAGCAGATTTCCCTGTAACCTGCTTGAGTGGGTCCAAAAAAGTCACTGATTATCACTTGTCCAGTGTTTTCTTGTTGTAAGGACAGGAGTGATGATTTCCAAGCACATTAACTTTTGGAACTGAAGCCATACATCCAAACACAATCTTTAACCTGGCTAAAGATTAATATAATACAATTTCTTATCCATAAGTTTGTAAAAATTAGGAGGAAAATTTTCACTGTAGTATTGATAGGTTGATCAGGTAAAGCAACAATTGAGCACAGATCTGAGGGACATCAAGGAGGAAACCATATGGACGTTTCAGGGGGATACTCCAGTGAGGGATCCCAAGGTGGTCATATGCTTGGTGTGTCTGATGAACCGTAAGGTAGGCAGGGTGTTTGCAGGGAGTGAGAGAAGCGTGAGGGAGATGAGGGGTGTATCCTAGAGGTTTCTGAATGGTAATGAGAATGAGATAGGGAGCTATTTAAAGATTTTGTAGAGAGCAGTGACATGATTTGTCTAAGAGTTGAGAAGTGATACTAGTACTACCTGAAGAATAAACTACAGGGAGATTATTTGGGAGACTGGTCCAGGTGGAATGAGGTAGTAGTTGAGTTAAGCATAGATAAGATCCTATGTGTTTTAATTAACTTGCTGTATCTCCATTGAGTTCTTGGGCCCCTCGCTCCCCTACATGTGGCTTGAATGGTACACAGAAGCAATAGCCCGCCTGCTTCTGCTCAGGTGGCCACGGAAATCTGTTATCTTCCTAGGTTTGTCCATAGGCAGGCGGCTTTGGTTGTGTATCAAGTCAGCAACCCCAAGAAATGCAGTAGCCTTTCTCCTAGAATTGTCTAATCACAGGACAATGCGATGGACTCATTTAAAGCAAGCATGAACAGAAAAGCCAAGTAAAATTAAGCAATGTTACAAGTCAAAAAAAAAGAATAGGTAACATTCTGGATATATCACAGCTGTAAAGTAGAATTTTTAAAATGGATTAGATGAAGTTGTGGGAGAAATGAGTCGAGAATGATTCCAAGCTGTTCGGTTCTGTGAGCTCACACTTACCCTCTGGCCTCTATTCAGCTGTTACATGTGCTCCATCATCCACAAAGGGAATACGCTGGAAAGAGGATGGGCTCTCAAGACAATCTGCACGGGAGCCCTTCACCCGAATCAGAGGTAATATAGCATATTGGTCCAAAGATTCTGGAGGCAGACAGCCTGGGTTCAAATCCCAGCTCCGACAGTTACTCACTGTGTGATCTTGGGCAAGTTTCTTAACCTCTTAGAGCCTGTTTCTTCTTCTGAAAAATGGGGATACAAATAATACCTACCTCGTAGGGCTGTAGCAGAGATTATATGCCTTAGTGCAGTGCTGGGTCCTCAGGAAGTGAAACCATTAACATTTGTACTATGATTAGAGGTTTTAAAATATATTGTTTATTACGTACTTTCCAGGCACTTTACAAATATCATCTCATTTACTCTTCAAACTAATTATGAGCCATTAGTTGTCACTATTCCTGTTTCATACATGAGGAAGCCTGGGCCCAAGGTAGCCTGAAGGACTACCTGCCCTCACTACATCAGGCCCAGTGAAGTAAAGGATTTTGACATTATTACCCATTTTCAGTTCTCTACATCCCACCCACACCCATGAATATAGTGCATTTATTAATAGTGACTTCCATTAGCACATGTAGTGTTCCTGCTTTTTTACTGACTGATACAGTAATTAATGCCAGAACAAACCAGGAAGCTGACTCTCAAAGTTGAATGCTGGGATTGGGTTGTTCACGTACTTGACGAGCTCATGGATGACCTTCTAACTGGAATAAAAGAGCCAGGGTATTACCCAGCATAGTGACATCTCTGTTTCTCAAATTCTCACTGTCCTGGCCTGAGGTTGGTGTGTTGGTGTATTGATGCAGCTGGAGAGCGAGGTGTCCAGAGAACCAGTGACAGTGACACTTGGACGCTATGGTGACCATGTTGATGGGAAAAATTGGAGAGTGACCTGACTTCTAGTGGGTCATAGAGCACAGAGCACGCACAGACAGGGGAAGAGAGAAAATGAGAGCTGTGAGGGTCTAAGGAAGCAGGTCAGTTGTTGGAAAGGCTGATGGCTGCTGAGAAGTCCTTCATTTCCTGTAATTGCAGGACACATACCCCAGCGTCAAACCAGAGACCTGACAGTGAGAGTGGCAGAGAGAGTCAAGTAAATGTTCACACCCCACACAGGTGGGGAGAAGTGGGATGCTGGCAGGTGTCAAGAACACAGGCTGAGGACTCTGTTCCCCTAACCCCCCTGCATCTCCCCTGGTGGCAGAGGCAGGTCCCCCACGTCCTGCCTGGGGAACCGTCTTTTACATCAGATCTCCTGTAATGGCTGTACCTGGGGCAGATTCCTCAGAAGGGATGGCAGGTGTCTGTGCTACCTGTTCCACTACCGTTCATAGCCTCCAGGTCTATAAATAGGATTAATTCCCAGTGTAGGGATCATGGACAGTTAGTACAAGTCTTGATCCAAGAATAGAACACCTGTACAACCAGAAAAGATATTGCCATTACGTATTGTCATGATGACTCTGTAGTATCTTGTGTAAAGATACTTAGAAACCAAAAGAAACCCTCTTTGGTTCTCTGACCCCTGGAATAGGAGCTATTCTGATAGAAATGGGCAAGGAGCCCTTGGGCGTGTTTCCGTGTTCCATCAAGGCAATAAGCCAGAAGCAATACCATGCTTCCGAGGCAAAGGAAGAGATTGGTGTCATCGTCAAAGGCTGCTGAGATGCAGGGTTTCACTTCCTACCACGTTCCCACCACAGTCCCAGTTTTAAATTGCTTGTTTGGACACAGCAAAAGCCAGATGGATGAGGGAGAATGACAGGAAATTATTGCAGACTTAATCATGGTCTTATCAATTGTAGCCAGATTTCTGGACGTGCTGTCTGTATGCTAGCAAATCAATAGAGCCTCTGGCACCTGGTATTCAGCTCTTGATCTAGCAGATTCTTTTTTGCCATTGTTTTCAGTAAAGAAAGCAGAAGCAGGGACAAGGCCGTATCTTAACAGCTGCAGAGGTGAGTCCACCCTTCTACTCGCTGCCATCATAAAGTCCAGAGATATCTTGATGATTTTGAAATCCCTCTGGACATTACAGTTTTTTATATAGTAAGATTAAGCTACTTGGGCCTAGCGAGCAGGAAGTAGCAAGTACTGTGGTTGCCTTAAAAAGACATGCGTGCCGATAGGCGCAAGGTACATCCTGAGATGTTGCTTTATTAATGAAGTTCCTAGGGGTCCACTGGTCTTGGACACGTCAGTTATACCTCTGTAAGGCAAGAGGCAAATTCTGCACGTTCACACCCAGCATAACCCACTTACCAGATAACCCAGGAGGCTGAGTAGGAAAAGACCACACAGCCTGAAGTGTAGGCACAAAGCTATCGGAGCGATGGCACAGTGTACCGACGCTACTGGGTGTGACTGTGAGAGAGAAACAGTATGGAACACGTGGCAAATCCCAGTTTTCTCAGTAGAAGCATATTAGGTACAGGTCCCTAGGGTTTTGAAGTAAGGCCACACCGTCCTGTTTGAAAAGCTCTCTTGACTTGCTACTGAGCACCGGTAGAGGTTGAGCGGCTCTGACCATGGGAAACCAAGTAACTATGCTGCTAATGTCAATTCAGGTCCTCTGAGAAGCAGAGGTCAAGACAAAATTAGAAACACAGATGACTTACTGGGGGAAGGACTCATAAGGGCAGAGGGAAGAGGGAGCCGGGAGTAAGCAGGGAGAACGTTTAGACCACGGGAACAGTGTGATAGCTCTGGGAGGAGGCACAGACGGCAGCAGGAATAGCCCCAGCGTGTGGGGCAGTTTTGAGAAAGTGTTGTCCAGGCTGAAGGAGGCCCAGGGCAAAGATTTCATTAGAGGAGGTCAGCATGGGACCAAGATGGCTCAGCTGTAGAACTCCTGCTGTGCTCAGTAGTGGCTGGGAGCAGCCCACGGAGAGCATGGCTTTGGTGTGAACGCTGTAGCAGATCCCAGGGCGTGTGTGTGGAAAGCCGTGAGCTAACAGCACACCTCATGTTAGCACCTCTCTCGGAGACCTGAGGGGCATGCCTCCACCCAAACTTCTTCCTCTCAGGACGGGCAGTTATGTGACATATCAAGACATTCACGTCCCATTATAAATGGGAAATGCTGTGTATGAGACTGGCTCCCGGCAGGTTTGGAAGGTGCACGTAAGCAACGTGAAGGGCAGGTGACTCAGACGTTTGTGGTACTTGCTCACCCTATTTTACTGCTTCTCTCTCTGTCTACAGAGAAGAACCTTTAAGGAGGTTGCTGTAACCTGATAATGGTCAGTTAAAGTATTTACAGGGTAAGTTGGTACCAGTTAAAATTGGAATGCTATAGAATTAGAGTCTCACTCAGATTGACCCAGTACCACATTGATGAAGAGAATTGCCATGAGTAGAACTTTGGGTAGTACGTTGGTCCACCTTGGGTGGAATGAGAAACGGCCTGAGGCGAGAATATACATCCATCCTTGAGCAATGATTGGCTGTCTGGACGAAGACTTAGGAAAAAAAAAAAAAAAGACTGAGAAGTTCATGACAGACCTCTAAGAGGAAGGTATATATTTTGAAATGGAAATAGAGTACGCAACTTTTTGCATCCCACAAAAATGTCTACCAGAGGGTATTGACGGTAACAGTAAGCTTTCACATATTAGGTAGACAAGATGACCCATTGTACATACCAGTCAACTTCCCTCCCTGGCCATTCAGGTGCTTTTCAATGGGCCCTTGAACATCGCCTTTTATCAAAGCTGGTCTGGCAGCTGCTACTGACGGGTACCCTGCCTGGCAAAGAAGCTTATCGCAAGTCTCGCGGTGAGCAGACCAGTCTGTAGATGGCAGTTTTGTTACTGTGATCCCCTCTGTGGTAGGCAGCCTCCAAAACGGCTCCTAAGCATCCTTTCCTCTGCGAACTCATGCCTTGTATAATCTCTTCTACAGACTGGGCTGGGCATGGTAAATTCCTCCTAACTATTGGATTTGCGTGGTGGGTTTGCACAGCATAAATCATGGGATTAGGCTACAAAAAGACTGGATTTTATTGCTTCTCTCCCTCTCTCTCCCTTCCCCCTTCCCCATCTCCCTCCCGCTTTCCCTTCCTGTAATCAGAACTCACGGATGCGGGGGGCATGGGGGGGGGATGAGTGGAAGTGGAAGTGACCCTTGTCACTATTAAATCAGGAGGACCTTTTCCTCCTTGTAGTAGCAACTCTGGCCTCAGCAGCTTGAAGGTCCTATTGCTCAAGGGACACATGCTGTTACCCAAGAACAGAGCCGTGGTTCTGCTGAACTGGAAGGTGCAACAGCTTCCCAGCCATTTTGGGCCCCTCACATGGCTGACCAGATAAGCAGAGAAGGAAGTCATTCTACTGCCTGGGATAATTGATCTTAATTATTGGAGGACACTGGGTTGCTGGTATACAGGCGAGGAAAGAGAAGTCGGCCTGTATCTTAGATGGGACTCACTATGGCACATCTTAATTACTCCCTGGGCTAGGGTTTAGGTCAGGCAGTAGATTTATCAATTTAACTGGAGCACATTGCTTTATAATTTACATTTGCAAAAAGTGTCAATAATTCAAGAACAATTTAGGCCCTCCCTACTGTATTAGAAGGGAGTCCAGCATTTTTCGCCTAGGAATGTGTTGTTTTCTTCTGTTTTTTTTAAGGACAGTCCTGTTTCCATTTGAACCACTGACAGAGCTCTGAGAAGCCAGCCGTCTTTGAGGTTGGGAGAATCTATCAAAAGTGACAAAAACTTCTTGTTGCCACTTTGCTGTGGTTTCCTGGAAACCTGGAAATACTGAAAAGATTGTTCACAACTTGTTCTAGTAAAATGATGCCTAGGGCTTTGTCTCTCACTGGTATGTAGCCATCCCAAAGCAGTGTTTGTTTTCAAAGGCAAGGGAAGATGACCTTTCCGTGTTTCCCACCAGCCCACCATGCTTCAGTCTAGGAGCACAGGTGGAGCCGGGTTCAGGAGCAAGCCTGCCATTGCAGGGATCCAGTGGAAACAGGTTTCAACGTTTGCTTTATCGGATCTCCCCAAACCACTGTGCTCTGTCACCCATTCTCATTCATTACAGGGCAGACAAGCTTGTCTTCTCACGGTGATTTTATCATGTCAGCCCCATTTCTTCTTAGCCATTGGTCCGTGATTGGTGCCACCAGATCTATTCTGAAAGGTTTAGCTGACTTTGAATCTCAGAAATAAGGCATTCATAATTTCCCTTCCCAGGGGATCTGAGATTCCTCGTTCAAATAGACCTGCTCACTCCTCTGTGATCTTTCACATCCAGTGCCAAAACCTTCTCCTTTAAAAAAGGCAAAGTATTCTTAAGTCACAGGTCACACTCCTTCTTCAGATAACTCTGCTTTGTCTTCCAAATGTTGATATTTAAGGGTAAAAGTATTGGCATTTTAAAACCACGTATTTTTGATGATATAATGCAGTTTTGTTCTCTGAGTACAGCTCTTTGCAGTGTTTGTGAAAGTCAGAGAATCTTGCAGATCACACAGTGCAATCCATGAAGCAGTGGATATAGAGCTGTAAAGCCTTAAAATAATACCATTACTTTTAGTTAAAATAGATTACAACTCACTACTTTAATATCGATCAGGCACATTTAATATATCATTAGCATTTGCGGAACGATGCACTAGTATAGTAAAATGGCATTGATCAAAGGTGTTAATTAGGTGTTGAAAAATTTAAGCAGGTGATTTTGTCAAAACCAAGCAGTGATTTCACTGATGTTATAAGCTCTTGATTGTAGTGGCAGTGTTCTCTTGATGGATTCCTTAGTAGAAAGATAACTTGCCGATGTCTACACACAGCAAGCCAGTGATATCATTATTTTATATGGATGAGTCTTTACAAGGGTCAATGAATAAATCTACACTAAGCCAAAGTATATTTTCAGTATTTATTTATAACTGGGCTTGAGCTCATGGAGGTAGGGTGATACTCTGGCTTTTGGTTTGCTTACCTGCTTTGAAAAGTTGAAAGTGAAAGCAAAGAGCATAGAAAGCTCTAGGTTCATTGCACTTAACCATCTTCTGTGAAATACCTTTGTGTTGGTATTAGCTAATGGTAAATACTTAGTTATAATTGCCAGAGTGTCTTGGTTTAGAATCTGCTTGGTTGCTGTTACAGAAAATCTGTCACATGTTCTCTGACCCTGATAAAAAGGAGCATTCTGGGCTTCCCTGGTGGCGCAGTGGTTGAGAGTCCGCCTGCCGACGCAGAGGACACGGGTTCGTGCCCCGGTCCGGGAAGATCCCATGTGCCGCGGAGCGGCTGGGCCCGTGAGCCATGGCCGCTGGGCCTGCGCGTCTGGAGCCTGTGCTCCACAACGGGAGAGGCCACAACAGTGAGAGGCCCACGTACCAAAAAACAAAAAGGAGCATTCTTTAGAGAACAACTGAAAAAAATGCCCAAGATGTCTGAATCAGAGGACTAGACTAAGTCTGGATGATGTTAGCTAGTAGATACTGATCTCCGACATGTAATGTAGAGGATGAGCTGGGAGGATGCTGTAAGATGAGTAATTTAACTTCTAGCCAAATGACTACCAGACTGAATCTCTAAATATGCCTGGTTGCTTTGAGGAGGATTGCACGGTAGCCCCCTGCCACTTCCGTAAGTACTTTGCCTCGTACATCTGCTTTAGTTTTGGTCATCTCAGCGCTGGATTGTGGTCTTATCTTAGCTTTTGCTCTTCCACAGCAGCAACCGTTATGAACTGAACACCTTCTCTCCATGAATATTTTCCAGCTTGGCCTTATCTGAGAGACTGATTTCTAGCTAAATGGATTGTTAGTGTAAACTATTACAGCACGCATGTGTGTTTAAAAAGCATTATATTTTAAAAGTCTTCATTTTATAATCTTATAAACCTTTATAATAATGATTTGGTGTTTCATAAACTATTCATGAGAAGCTTCTGACACGGTTTATTAAATGTATTTTCAGATCATATATATTTCAAACCATGTTTTCAAATAAATACATATGTATGTATGCAGAGAAATGGTATGGACTTAGATGTAGATACACACATAGGTATAGGTATAAAGATAGAGATATAGATACAGATGTGGACAGCAAAGTGAGACATTAATGATCCCTATAAGGGGAAAAACAATTTGAGGAGAGTTGAGATTTGTCCAAATGTAGTTTTGTAAGAATAAATTTCAAGCCTTTGGTACTCAGTGAAGGTGCTCGTTCAGAGTTCTAAATAATCTGTAATTATGAAGTATTTTTTCTTTACATTTTTCAAGGAAGGAGTGTATGAAAATTTGAATTAGTGACTTAGTGGTATACTTTTTATTGATAAAAAACCATTTTGGCTGTAGATCCTTTAACTCGGCTACACAGTGATTTGTCCTTAGGGAGGAAGCTGAGTAACTTTCGTGCATACGGGACAGATATCTTTTCTGTGCTCTCTAATGGGTCAGCTCGTTGACCATTGCAAACCAGCTTGTAACAGACAGCACAAAATCATTGTTTCTCTTAGCTTATGCAACTTCTGAGCTTCCTTCATGAAACCAGCAGTTTCCTGTAACAACTACTTAGGGAAAAATGAGCAATAATTCAATCACATATAGATTGAGGTGGTAAGTTGCTACTGTCTTCTGCACTTGAAAATAGGAGTTTATGACCAAAGCCATAGGGTAATGAGAAACAAAGCAATGTATGACTGCCACTCACTCATTAGAATGGATGAACACAAAGAAAAATCTTTTATTCTTTGAGTTTATATTGTTACTCACTTCATAATTTTATGTGAGGTATTATGTCTATGGGAAAAATCTGTTGCATTTTTCAAGATATATTGAGTTCTTTTACTGTTAATATAATCTAAACAAACCCAAAATTTAGCATGTTTATGAATAACAATATCGTTAACCACTCATAAGCACAGTCTTTATTTAAATAGATTGTTAATTCTTTATCTTGTTATCTGGAGTCATTGACATATAGCAGCTTAAAATTGTATGTCCCTGAGAATAAAATAGCCTTGAAATAAAGCATTCATGAGACATATTTTGGGTGAATTCACTAACTTAAAAAGCATAGTTACAGAGATACACTCAACTAAATAAAAGTATGAATAATCAAGTGTAATTATGTTAAAGACCTTTGAAATTTACAATATTAGATTTCTTAAGTTAGGTCTTTATTTTTATTTTTTTTATTATTATTTTTTTGCGGTACACGAGCCTCTCACTGTTGTGGCCTCTCCTGTTGCGGAGCACAGGCTCTGGATGCGCAGGCTCAGCGGTCCCATGATACCTATGGGCCCTAAGCTTCTTACATAGAATACTATCCTTACATGAATATGAGTTTATCTTTATTTTTTCCTTTAGACATAACTTTCAAAATTATATAGTTGCACCTAAAGTGTAAAGGTTATGCTTATTCCAGGGTTCTTACATTCAGAAAACTCATGAAGTTTTAAGAGCACTAGATATTGGCAGGACCACGTTACCATAGCAACCCATATCCATGACCAGTCTTTGAGAATATTTAACTTAAAAGGCTTAACTATTAGGCCAGTGCAGTGAGATGCAAAAATAAAGCCAAAAATATTTATACAGAATTTGGGAAGTTAGGGAGTGGTTGCAAATACATGTATTGTTCTTTTTTCGAACTCAAAATTGTTTGATGTTACATTAAATTAAAATCGTTTTAACACACGCTTAAAAAGCATTTGCCTTGCGTTAAGTCATGCATTAGGAATTGGGGGAAATAAACTAAAATAGGATGCTTAAAAATTCCCAATCCGGTTAGAGTACCAGCTACATATACCAGCTACTGTGATCTGAGAGCATGTGATGTCTGTCAACTCTTTCGTGCCCTGGAATCACATGTGTTTGGGGGCTAGAGAAGAGGTTTCACAGAGAAGGGGACAGGCATTTCTAAAACAGTACAAGCGCAGGCACATATTTGGAATGAACAAGCACCAGGTTTATTGGATAGGAATGGAGTAGGTGGAAACAGGAGACGATATTAAAACCTTGGAATAACGTTGGATGGAAGAATTCGTTAAATGCCACGCTAAAAAGTTGTAAGCTTCTGGCATTGAGCGTTTGAAAGTGGAAAGGTAATACTGCAAAAACTTGGAAAACACACAGTTGTTTAACAGGACAATTGGTTACAGGTAGGAAGATTTACTGAAGATAAAAGTTTAAAGTTGGTCAAGTGTACTCAGGGATGGAACAAAGGGAGTGAAAAGGAGAATTTTCAGAATTGACTTGTGGAAGAATAAAAGGCAGAAAACCAGAGATGATGCTGCCAAAGTCATTTATCTTGTTTGGTCGTCAGGTCTCCTCTACTGGAAAAAAACAGAACGCTGTTTTGAGACAAGAGGAAGTTAATGAGTTTGATATGGAACAGTTTGGAATTACTGTTTCTATGAAATGCTGCATTTTTGGTCAGCATGAGAACTGGCCTTCTGAATCCTGGGAGGAAGAGAAAACTTAGCGATGCCCATAGGGGAGTCTCTATGTCATGGTGATATGGGAAGCGGGGGAGTGAGAAGATACAGGGGAGGCTGGAACCATGTGGCCACCAACATTCCAGGGCAGGGCAGGGGGAAGCGCCTCTCACAGGACCCTGTGTCAGTGATGCTTTCAGTCTGGAACAGCAGCTCCCTCAGGTCACAGACAGATTTTTTTCGGACGTCTTTAATCTTATCTGTTTGACAGTGATTGAGGATAAGATTTACAGTATGAACTGTACTAATAAATAATGCCACACAGTGGCTGTTTAACTAAAAAATGAATTCATCAGTTAAGATTAAGGATCTTTAGAAGTTATTGAATACCGAGGTAAAAATCATTTGTTTATATTTATCTTCCAAGTAAGTGATAGTGTTGTTAAATTTCTAAGCGAAATATGCTAACGTGAAACCCTTAGGTGATTTTCTTGCCAGATGAATGTTTTGGATTTTCTGGATGTTTAGATACATGAACATTGTAGATCTACAAATTCGACTTTCATATACACTCACAATATGGTGTGTATGATTTTCATTCACTGAGTAATTTTTACTCTGAGTAGCAAATTTTGCACTCAGTTGGATATTGGTGTTACATATACTCAATCTGGGCAATGTGTAATGCTGGAGACTGATATTTATAGAGTCTATTTCGTTCATGATCCTGAGTTTGTTTAATGTCTTCTACCAGTCTTTGTTTCTAGAAGGATAACGCCATCTTGGCTTGCCATTTTACACTGTATGCTATATAACTACGTAGGGTACCATTCACTCATGCGCATGTATACTGAGGACATCTGACATGTTTTATCTTACTCTTATGAGCAATAAGTCGCTTTATTTTTACAAGATATTGTAGTGGTTGATCTGGAGGCTGGAAATCCAAGATCAAGGTGCCAGTGTGGTCGGATTCTGGTGAAGGCTTTTTTCCCAGCTTGTAGAAGGTGTGTACTTGTGCTCTCTTCTTACGAGGACACCAGTTCTATTGGATTAGGGCCCTTCACCCTTATGACTTCATTTAACTTACATTTCCTTTTTAAAAGCCCCATCTCCAAATACAGTCACATTAGGGATTAAGGATTCAACATGAATTTTGGGAGACACGGTTCTGTCCACAGAAATGGGGAAGTGATTTTCCTCACATAGTGGAGTTTGTAGAAAGATAAGTGTGCTTTTGTAAAGTACCCAATATCACAGCTATAACTTACCATTGAAGAGTAAAACAGATCTGATAAGAATCATACATTTTAGTGCTCATAAACATTATTTCTGAATATGTACATATTTGAAACAAACTCTTGGAAAATTTCCTCCAATTTTGTATCAGTTGAAAGTAGCAGCATTTTTTTTTTCTTTAAAAAAATACATTTTTAAGTAACTACGAGATGTAGGTTTAAGTGCAACTAAATAGGATTGGGGACTGGTGCGTGTAAAGATTGATTTCACAGGTGATTCCATTCAGAAGTCATCCACGGTCTTTTCATAAAGTTTTTGTAATGTTGCTACTGCCCATTACAAATATGAGAAGCACTGAAGGTAAAAGGCAAGTACATGTGATTTATCCTGGATTTTTCACCAATACGTTCTTTTTTTACTGCATAGAGAGGGAGAAAGCTCTTTACTACCTTACATGCAAGAGTGCCAATAATTCTTGTGCCCTCGAAATGACATATTTTAGACTACTGTTTCCAAATTGGGTGGTGTGGATAAGGCAAAACAGTACTTGTTAAAACTAGTCTCATAATGTGTTGTTCATCAACTAAAATTGAACAAATCCTGAAATGTAATACACGTCCTTACTTATGCCTACCAGTAGGATGTCAGGAGTATGTGATAATCAGAGTGTGACTCAGGCATGAAACTACCTTCACACTGTTTTAATCCACATAGAAAATGGCAGGTTGTCATTGATAATATCTTAAGTGCTAAGTGCTTCTTTTTCTTCAAGTTGATTCAGGAGAGTGAAATACTCCGTAAATCAGGGAACTGATGTCGACTGTCAATCTTTCCTTCTGAGTAGCATTCCGTTGGCCACTATTTACGTCCATCAAAAATGGTCCTGATGCTAAAAGCGGAGATCACATTTTTCATTCTGCAAAGAACAATGCAAACATAAATTTAAGATGTAGAGTCATAATTTTTAAAGTGGTCAACATTAGCTGTCATGGAGAAGGAAGTTGCTCATCAAAATGGTAGAATGTACATATTATTGACACATCTGTCTCCATCAGCATTTATTAGAGACTAGAAGAAAACTTCAAATAATTGTAGATTAGTTTATGTGAACAAAAGTTAAAGTACAGGAAAAGAACAAAACAAAATCTATCAATATTATCTAACTCCCCATCCTTTCCAGTATTTGATAACAATATTTCACCACTTGGATAAGTAATAAATTGCTTCCAAGTGGCTAAATGACACTTTAGGGGGTCTTGGGTTGTGACTTAGCCAACTCACAATCAGAGGCTAATATTTTCCAGAAAGAATGGCCTTAAATCATTACTGTTTGCTTATTCTTCTGCCCGCATCAGGGTCCATTCTTTTTTTCCTTTTTTACCAGTCGCTCAGTGGGAGAGGAGATACCAGCACCTAGTGGAGAATTTCGTGTATAACAACGCTGGAACTATAAGCTAGCCTCTCATTGGTAGCTTGGTGGGGAAGACATTTTATACTGACAAAAATGAGAATCTTAAGTTACAGATTTAAATAAAATAATCATTTTTCTATTACCTTATAGACCTATGTTGTCTAAACAGTAGCCAGTAGTCACATGGGGCTATTTAAATTTATATTAAATAAAATAATTTCATTCCTCAATTTCACTAACCACATTTACATTAAAAGGGCTAAATAGCCCTTGAGTAGCTGAATAGCCATACAGATTTAAAAACTGATCTATACGCACAAGGGCCTTGTGAATTTCTCTGGTGTAAATCTATGCATGAGGCTTTATGCGCACAGGTGACAAAAACCGACAAGGAAACAAAACATGGAGAATTGTGCAGATTCACCATTTGTTAAAAACTTTGGTTGTATGATTTTACCTTTCGGACGAATCTAGAGTGGCTGACCCTTAGGGCCCAATAATTAGGATGGGGGGTTATGAAGAGATGACAAACCACCCAAAGTTGGTGCAGCAGGATAACTCTAGCTGCACCGCTACTGTAAAGAAGTCTGGAGAATTAAGAAGAACACTGTGTTATGCTTGTCTGGGAAGAAATGGGGTAGGACCTCCCACAAAGTTCATCCCAACTCCAAAAGGTTAGACTGGACGATGACACCAGACACACTTCCTTCCCTCACCCCCGAGGCTACGTACACCAGGCTCTGCAGCCCCATCGCTGACAGATGCACTCAGTTGCTCTCAAGCAGGTGGAACTCTGCTCTTTGCACTGTTCACACCGTGATTCCTGATAGAGATGAAAATCTGCTTTTTGTTGTAATGGGAATTGCAGCACTGTGGTCGTGTGCCAGCACTGCAGAGCTGTGACCAGGCTCTGTCACAGTGGGCAGAGAACATCGCTGTTACGTGAAGTCGGGTTGCAGAGAGCATGCTTCTCAGGGTGGGGACCAGGTCATGAACTAGAGCTTTCTTTTTTGGTGTTTTTAAATTTTTATTGGAGCATAGTTGATTTACAGTGTTGTGTTAGTTTCAGGTAAACAGCAAAGTGAATACACATATCCACTCTTTTTAGATTCTTTTCCCATATAGGCCATAACAGAGTATCGAGTAGAGTTCCCTGTGCTCTACAGTAGGGTCCTTATTAGTTATACAATGGAATATTACTCAGCCATTAAAAAGCATGAGACAATGCCATCTGCAGCAGCATGGACGGACCTAGAGATGATCGTACTGAGTGAAGTAAGTCAGAGAAAGACAAGTATCATATGATATCATTTATATGTGGAATCTGAACTAGAGCTTTCTTTTCCCACGATCCTGCCTTCTCTCCAGGTGCAAGCCTGCTTGCTGAGACGCAGTTGAGGGTTGAGTTCCCTCCAAGGGAAGTGCCTGGCCTGGAGCCATCTTCCCCCGCCATCCACTGGCCGTCTGCCTGCATCTCTACTTCAGTACCAGACTTCATACCTTTTCCTCAGTTCTTTCTCAAGATTCCCCAGGATCAACATGAAATCCCAATACTCCCGGCCCTTGCACACCAAGAAAGGCTGTTAGTATCCGCATTCCAAACACAAACAGGGTTTACTCAAGTCTCTGCCTCCTACCCTTAAACTACAGGAGGCTCAGCAGAATAAAAATCCCTGTGCTGCAGCTGTTTGCCTGTGTCCAGGTGCCTTTTCCTGCTAAGGTAGCAAGCAATTTTTTTTTTTTTAATCATAACTTTCACAATGAAGGGGGGAGGACTTGACTCAGTCCTCCCCAGTCCTCTTTTAAGCCCTGTGATTTTTTTTCCCCTGGATTTCCCATTTTGGAAACACTATTTATGTGTAAATAGCACCCTTTCTATCTCAATCTTTTGTAATTAGCCATCTTTTGTTGACTGTTCCAGTAGACAACTAATCAATCTGAAAATAAATGATTAAATTACATTTTGATTTCCAGCTTTGAAACAAGCATTGCCAATCCTTTTGAATTAGAGAATTTTCTTGTACATTGGGAGCTAAATATAATTGAACCTGCCCACTGGACTTAACATCTTAGGAAATGAACTAAACAGAAAGCTAAAGGATAGACTATACAAATCGCAGGCTTAGAAAAATGTCATTAATAGAATATCAGAATGTTACACAGAAACGTTCTGAGCAGCTCTAAATGTTTTGGATGTCCCTTAGAAACCTACATCAATGATTTCTTTTTACCTTCTTTTACCTAAGCGTACATGGATGCTGAAAAATTAAATGTTATGTTTTTATTTTTGCCGTATCAAAATTAGCCATATAGTTATCCCAGGATAAAGTGCTTCTCAGTAATTTTCAGATACCATAACTACCTGAATTATGCACTTGCTTTTGGAAACTTGTCTTTCTTGTCCTTCGGGGCAGTGTTATCAGATCATTAGAAACAGACATGTTCTGTTTAAATGATTGTTTCTCCAAAAACAAATGCAAAGTTGACAAAATTCTCCCAATTCTTTGTTTCCCTGATTTCTCACATCTAGGGAAGTTAGAAGAATTTAGGAGATTATGAAAAATACTTTACAAAATCATACAGATCTTTAGCATTATGATATCTCATTGGGAATTTCTGATGTAACATTTTCAGTCTAGATATTGTCATCCATTCCCTTGTGCCCAACTGGTGAGATTTGGGGGCCCAGGAAGTTTGCATCGTTCTAAAAAATACTGCGAAACTTTCTGCTGGGTATCTTTACAGGGCCAAATTATTTCTATATGATGTAGATAAGTAGGTTTTGTTAGGTTTACGCAACTGTTGTCTGTCTGGTTTCCTGTCCCTCCTGATAACAGTCAATATTGATATGTCTGTGTTTATACTCCTGTGTTGCTATAGGATGGGCATAGTACAATAAAAAATGAAAGCGTGATAATCCATTGTATGTACAATAGTTCACTTAACATTTTCTCTGTATTTCACCACTTAGGTTTTTTGTCTAATTTGGGGAGGCGGAGGGGGGAACAGGCTTAAAAATTGGTCCCTCCCATTGGCCTTATTAGTAAATGCCATACAGTTTTCTCTCATCAACAGCATCATTAGAACAGATTTTAAAGGAAGCGTTCCCTTAGTAAAAATGCTTTAGGAAGGAAACCTGAGACTAATCCCGTTGAAGCTCATGGCCCTCCTTCTTCGTCTACCTGGTCTTTGCATAAACAGTGGTTCCTACTCCCAGGAGTTCTGCCATCATTTGAGGTCAGAGGCAAGGTCTTATTCGAGTTTATGAAGTCTGTGCTTTCCTGTGATGTTGCAAGATACTTTCTGCACGGTGGATACTCAATAAGTGTTCATTAAATGGAACATTAAAGGGAATCAGAACAATTTTTTTTTCATAACCTCTAAAAAGGCCCCTATTAGACTTTTCTCCTTTGAGAAGCTTTCCATGAATTCTCCAGGCCACGTGGCCCTCTCCTTCTCCTACAGTCTAACTGTCAACATTATACTGATACATCTCTGGTACTTCAGTGTGATCTCACAGTTTCACAAGTATCAGATTTTAGGCTTACCTAGGGCATGGTCGCTAGTATAGTGTTAATCCTCCCCTCCTGCGAGAGTCTTTATAACTCTCTAGCCCAGTGGTCTATTTAAAGTGACAAGTCAATAGAACTTATTGATTATTAGCCTGGAATTCAGATTTTTGCTGCGTCAAAATAACAGTCAAAATTATCACATTGAACAGGTGAAAAATATGCCTAATATTTTAGAGAAAAAATGAAATCGAAGTGGATTCAAGTTGGTTTTTGCTCATTATCCTGGCCATCTACTTTTCAGCCTTTGGGGGAAAATCATTAACGGTTTCAACAAAGTAAGGAGTATTATTTTGTCTGTTTCAAGAATAAACAAACCAGAACTAAATTTTTTAATGAAGGGGAAAAAAAATTTGGTTGGACACAGAAAGGTCTCTGATTCTACAAAGTACTAGAAAAATATATCGGAAGGGCTTCAGCTACAGAAGGCAACAATTTCTGAGTGTCATTTGTTTGATATATTTGACAGACTGTCTCCAGAGAATTCTTCAGTCAGCCAGTACAGAAGGTTGTTAAGAGTATGGCCGACATCCTGCTTGCTTTAACATTATTTTCTACAGACTGAAAGTAGACATTATTATATATTTCACTACTTAAGGAAATAAGTTATTTGTAATGACTTATTGTCATCTCTGCCTTAATCGTTTTTAAAGAAAATCAAAATTAAATTACTGCAAAACTAGTTTTAGGGACCCAGCCAAATGGCAATATTTCTGTTCGTTCTAACTGTGCAGAGGGATACAAAGAGTTTTTTTTTTAATTAATTGATTTATTTCTGGCTGTGTTGGGTCTTCGTTTCTGTGCGAGGGCTTTCTCTAGTTGCGGCGAGCAGGGGCCACTCTTCATCGCGGTGCGCGGGCCTCTCACTGTCCCGGCCTCTCTTGTTGCGGAGCACAAGCTCCAGATGCGCAGGCTCAGTAGTTGTGGCTCACGGGCCTAGTTGCTCCGCGGCATGTGGGATCCTCCCAGACCGGGGCTCGAACCTGTGTCCCCTGCATTGGCAGGCAGATTCTCAACCACTGCGCCACCAGGGAAGCCCACGAAGAGTTTTTAAGAGGACCAAACAAGTATAGTTTTGTTTGAAGCCAAATTTATTATTAAGTTTCTTTCACAAAGGGTGATAGTTGAAGGAAACCCAACCAATCTAATTCAAATAAAGGGGAGTTAATGAAAGGAGAGAGGCAAAACATAGCTGGGCATTCATTCTAAGATCCAGAATTGGGAACAAAGTGGCATCAGGGACTTATGGCTACTTCCTGTAACAATTCTTCTTTTAATTCAAACTTGTTTGGTTGCAAAGAGCAGAAATCTCTTGAAGTAAGTATAAAAAGAAAAAAGTTAAAAATTAAATTTGTTCTTTTTTATACACTTCTTGGGTTATTTCATCCAGTCTCATGACTTAAATACCTCTGCTAATGACTTCTTAATTACTTACTTTATTGGTGAGTCTTTTTCTGATCACTTGTCATAAAACTGCAGTCAAATCCAATTGCTAACCTTTTCTTTTCCCCTTGTTCCCCTTTACTTACCATGTTGTACGTATATACATATATATATACACACATATATGTAAAATTGATTTTCTTGTCCATTATCTGCTTCCCCTCCTTTCCCCATGCAAACATAAGTCCTGAGAGCACAGATTTTATTTGTCCATTGTTTTATGTCTTAGCATAAAGAGTAGTGCATAACATAAAGTAGGAGTTCAACATTTATTTGTAATGAATCAATTGAAAGCATAAAAAGTTCTATCATAATAGTTGTTAAAATAGTTCAGTGAAGCCTTTAGACTCAGTGCCATGGCAGCTATGGAAGAAAACTGAAATCTAAGCCTAAAAATGCCTCAAGCTTACAAAATGGATAACCAGAGGATAACCGATCACTAACGGCCAGCTAGGCTTTAAGCTACAGCCAATCAATAATGTCCTTAATTTGCTTCCTGTTTTGTTTTCTCTATAAAAGACTCTCCAAGTTCCTGTGGGTGGAGCGTTGCTAACTACTTCCTGTTTGGTGCTGCCCGATTTAAACAGAATTTTGCACAAGCTCTTATCGTTTAACGACAGAAAAGTGCAGAAAATAATCTTGAGTTGCACTAGCATTGAAAAGTTATGAAAACATTTGCCCTTACTTTCTCCCTCGGGCCACGTGTCATCTGGCTCTGCTACTCTCTGCCCAGAATGTGTACCATGCTCCTGTCTACACAGCCGCTTTCTGCACGTCATCACCGGCCGCTCAAGGAAGTTCCAGCCCGGAACCTGAATGAACCTTTAGATTAAACTCCCCACCTCGACCCCAGGCCTCACTCCTCACCATCTACTGTGGACTCCTGGGTCTTTCAGTCAAGCTAATCTAGAAACAAACCCGGTAAATCACCCTTCGAGAGCGGACTGGTTTCTTACCAGGGGTCCAAACCTTAGCTCATCTCTTGTATTCAGAGCCTCATGACATACATCTGACAGCCCGGGTTCTCCCTTTGTCTGATGCCTTTGAGGGAACAGTGGTTAGAGAAGGCAACTTGGACCTGCTTGCTTTTCTCAGCGTTTCAAACATACTGGCATTATCTGCCTTCAGCAGGGGAAGGAATCCCATCTTTCACTCCTTCGTTTAAAAACTTTGCTTAAGCATCGACTATGCGTAGCTGCTGCTCTACAGTCTGGCGGCCCAGCAAAAAGCAAAATGACATTTCTGCCTCCGTGAAATCTTTTCAGGGAATACTCCATAGTACCCTGTTCTCCTCGCACCTCTCAAAATATTTCCTATGCATGGATTTTTTTTTTTGAAGACATTTTCACACCAATTACTTGCCTTAATTTATTTTGTACTTTCTCATCAAGGGGGATACAGTGGCAGTCGTCTGGCCATATTTCTGGGAGATTGCAAGTCTTCCTACCTTAATTAGTGTGTGGGAGCAAAACTTCAGCCAGGCAAATGAACGGGTTGCTCCCAGATATCAAGAGGTACAATAAATTCCAGTTGATACCTTACTGTCTAAACAGACTTGTCCATGATACGCAGATCTGGCATAAAAATATGCTCAGCCCTCAGACTTGAATGACTACATCTCATGCTTTTACAAAGGACACACCCGTTATTTTTCTAATTCAAATCACTGTCTGACTCCCCTGTTGACTGTTTATTTGTTCTATTTTAGTGCTGCATATGGCCCCAGGTATCTAACGATAGCTCATTATTCAGTGATCACTTTTATTTTGCCTTTTAAAATTCCCTACCCATCCCTTGCTGCTATTAATTAATACCAGGGGACTGTTAACTTGTTGCTAGAGAAAAAGTATGATCCTGAGTACCCACACTCTTTGCTGATAGCTTTCTCAATAAAACCTTAGTTATTGTGAATATAAATTTTAGATGTGTGGGATGAATGTGTGTATAAGGTGTGCACAGCCATAAAAGGGGATACTCAAATGAGACTGTGATGACCAGAAGTGGACAAAGAAATTAAAGGGTAGAGCTGACTTCCTAGGAAGTTTCTCCAGGTTAAAAATTTCTAGAGCTTTACTGTATCTTGTACTTATTTGCTTTTTATGCTTATTTCAGTTAAAATATTTCAAATATATTTTAAAAGATACATTAAGGCATATTAAAATTTCTAAGAGTTTGAGCAAAAATGGTTTTGAATTGGGCAATGCCGAACTGGAAGTGGTTAGGATCTCTGTGGACAAGAGCTCAGGGTCAGACTTTCATACAGAAAAGGGGGAAGCAAAGTAAAGACATTATCGACCGGCTGTAGCTTAAAGTGTAGTTGGCTGTTTGTGATTGGTTGTCCTTAGGTTTTGGTTTTGTAACCTTGAGGCATTTACAGGCTTAGATTTTGGTTTGCTTCTGTAGGCTGCTGTGGCATTAGCGCCATCTCAGCCTAATGGCCTCCTTGATTAATTAACACATAGAAGACTACTATGTGCCAATAAAATCAGACGCAACAAATGTTATTGTTTTCTATTACCAGACTTTTAAAAGTCCCCTGTGAAAGTAAATGATACTTTTGCATTTTGTTTTCAATTTTTGCATTATAATCTACTTATTCTGATATTATTAAACCTTTTTTTCTTGCTAAGTATTTGTATGACACATTATTTCCATCCTTTTAGACTCTTTGAGCCATTATCTTTTACATATGTATCTGATTTAAGAGTATTTAGATGACTTTATAATTTTATCCAATCTGAGATTTTCTTTTAAAAGATCAGGTTAAATATGTATTTTGGGGATAAGGGGTATATTTAAACTTAAATCTATCGTCTTAATTTGTGTTTCCTATTAGCCATTCTCTTTTCATTCCTATTTAATACTGCGGTATAATTCACATACAGTAAAATTTACCCTTTCAGGTGTAGAGTTCTATGGGTTTTGTCATAAAGACCTATAATACCAACATTTTTGACATAAACCACCATATTTGACATAAAGACCTGTAATACCCACACAACAAAAATGTAGAGCGGTTCCTTCATCTTAAACTCCCTGTCTCCCTTTTGCAGTCGTTTCCTACACGTGCCCTACCCCTTGCAGTGACTTGTTTCTTTCTCCCTAGAGATTTTTTCTGTCCTCCAGGGTCATATTAATAGGATACAGTATGTAGCGTTTTGAGCTTTTACAATGAGCATAATTAATCTGAGATTTATTCATTTTGTTGTATAAATCACCAGCTCGTTCCTTTTGTTTGCTGACCAGCACTCCACTGCAGCGACGGTTATTGGCATGTTTATCCATTCACCAGTTAAAGGTATTTGGTTTGTTTCCAAGGTTTGCTAATGATGCCTAGAGATACTCTTAAACATTCAAGTACGTGTCTTTGTGGGAACACACACCTTCACCTGACCTGAGTAAACACCTGGGACTGGGATTGCTGAGTTTCAGGATAGTGAATGATTAAGTTTATAAGAAATTGCCGAACTGTTTTCCCAAGTGACTGCGCCATTTTGCATTTGCACCAGCGATGAATGAGAGTTCCTGCTGCTCTGCCCCGGAGTCCATTATTGTTGGTTTGTATATATGTATGTTTTAAATTTTAGCTGTGATGAAAGATATGTAGACGCAAAAGGCATGGTAATTTTAATTTGCATTTTCCTAATGCCTAGTGATGTTGAACCATTTCACGTGCTTACTTGTCACCCATATTTCTGTTTTAGTGAAGTGTCTTGTCATTTTCTGAGCATTCTTTTTTTTTTACATTATTATTTTAAAGTAATTGTAAATTCGTAGGAAGTTGAAGAAGATACAGAGATGTTCTGTTTATGCTTTGCCCGGTTTTCTCCATTGGTTAAGTAATTATAGTACCATATTAAAATCAAGAAATTGACATTAGTAAAACGTGTGTATATAGTTTTATGTCATTTTATCACATGTGTAGATTTGTGTTAACCACCACTGCAAAGTTATTTCTTTTATTGGCTTCTCTGTTGCTTTTCTGCTCACAATTTCATTGATTTCTGATCTTATCTTTATTCCTTGCACATCCTTTGGGTTTGCTTTTCTTTTCCTAGTGTCTTGTGGCAGGAAATTAGATTGATTTGCTATATTCCTTCTTTTCTACCTTAAGCATTTACTGCTATGCATTTTCCTCTCTGAATTGCTTTAGCGGCATTCCACACGTTTTAAGATGTTATATTTTTATCTACTCACTGTAATTTTTTTTTTATTTCCAAAGGAATGAGACTTATTCAAAGAATTGATGTGTTCTTTAACCAATGGATTATTTAGAAGTGTGTTTCTTAGTTTCTAAGTGTTGGAGATTTGTTTTTGCCGTCTTTCTTGTTAATGATTTCTAGGTTGATGCCGTTGTGGTCAGACAACCTATGATTTCAGTCATTTAAAATCTTAGGTTTATTTTGTGATTCATGGTATAATTTATATTGGTGAATATTCTATGGGTGCTTGAAAAAATTGTATTCTGGTGTTGTTGAGTTGTCTGTAAATGTCAATTGGTTGATGGTCTTGTTGAGTTCTTCTGTATCCTTGATGATTTTCTAACTGTTCTGTTGTTGAAGTAGGGGAGTTGATGTCTCCAATTTTGCTTGTGAATTTATTTTTTAGTCAGTTTTTGCTTTGTATGTTTTACACTGCTGTGGTTTGAATACATATTTAGGGCTGCTATGTATTCTTTGTAGGTTGACCTTTTGATCATTTTGTACTGCTCTGTATGTCCCTTAATATTCAGTTTCTTAATATTTTACTGAAGGTTTTAGATCTATGTTCATAAGAGATACAGCCTGAAAATTGTCTGTTGATGTCTGTGTCTGGTTTTAGTGACAGGGTAATAGTGTTTTCATGAAATGGTCCTTCATCTTCTATTATGTTGAAGAGTTTGAGTAGAATTGGCATTATTTCTTCTTTAATTGTTTGATTTCATTCAACAGAGATGTCATCTAGGCCTGGAATGCTTTTTGTGGAAAGTTTAACTACAAATTCAATTTCTCTTGTAGTCATAAGACTATGCAGTTTATGTATTTCTCCTTGAGAGAGGTTTGGTAATTTCTGTCATTCAATGAATTTCTCAATTTTTATCAAAATTGTCTAATTTATAGGCATAAACTGCATTATATTTCTTTTTTTATGTTTATAGGGGCTAGAATGATGCTAGTGATGTCCTACACTCCTGATGTTGTTAATTTGTGTCTCCCCCCATCCCCCTTCATCTGTCTAGCTAGAGAGTTATCTGTTTTATTACTCATTTTAAACAACTTCCTTTTGGTTTCATTGATGATATCCATTGGTTTTTCTGGTTGCAATTACATTGTATTTCTATCTTACTTTTACAGTTACCTTTCATTTGGTTGGCTGTGAGCTTAATTTTCTTTTTCTCGTATCTTGACGTCAAAGCTTAGATTATTGTCTTGAGAACTCTTCTTTGATAACCTAAGCATTTAATACTATAAGATTTCCTCTAAGCACTGCTTTATGTGCATCCTACACATTTTGATGTGTTGTGTTTTTATTTCCAAATATTGTCTAATTTTCCTTTTGAATGGTATGTTATTTAGAAGTGTGTGTTTAAATTCAAAATTTGTCCCTAAGATTAAGTGATCAATGAAACTCTGTAAGCCCTGGGAAGAATTTCAGTTGAGCCTAATTTCACCAGGGTTGTTGGGGATGATAGAATTGCCCTTTGACTTTCTGTTTGCAGGCAAAGATGAAATCTGTTTAGTCACTAATACATCTTGCTGTACTTTGATTATTGCCCTGTGTCAAGGTGTAGGTCAATACAGAAACTTAAGAAACCACCAATTTTTTAAGATAGACTGTGATGATTAATGGATTTGTTCAGCTGTTTTGTCCTGGATACTTGGGGTAATAGTTGAGGTTAAAATTGTAAATTGGCTTTAGTGAAGACGGAGAAACTTTACCATATTTTTGCAGTAGTTTAGGTAAAAAATGATGATAGCCTGGACTAAAAAATTTATAACAGATAATTTCTCTTATAAAATGTTTTGAAAGTGAAATTGACAGGATTTGTTCATGGATTTGCCATGCACATGAAGGGCTTTCATGTGTGGTCTAAAGGATTCTGGCTTTAAGCCAAAAGATATTTTTCTCTTAGGTGGAGGTATCATTATGAGCATTAGACAACTAAGATCAGTGTGGATGAAGACAGGTGAAATCATCATTCTGGTTTTGAACGTGGTTAGTTTCAGTTGATCTTGTGACACTGAAAATCATGAGACCAAACTCTCAGAGAAAGTTCAGTATCAGAAAGTAACTATACTTTTCCAATGGAGTTGGGAGTAAATGTGGTTGATCAATGATTTAATCTACTCAGGCACAAAAAAAGATATCATGTAGTCAAGTTTCACCTAAGAGAAAAAAATTATAATTTTTTGTGAATCATTGAGAGTGGATTATATTTCCTGGAGTGAATGTAGCAGAATGGGAGCAGAAAAAGCCTGAGAAATTCCAACATCTAACAGCCAAGTGGAGGATGATGAACCTGAACGTGGCCGGAATGCTGGGCAGAGCGAGGACAATAAAACACCAAAGTCAAGGGAAGGGAGTGTTTGAACAAAGGGATGGGGATAAAGACAAGAACAAGTAGTTCTGAATGTCATTGAGCATGAAAATATGATGAAGTCTAAAACATGACTATTAGTTTATATGACTTACATGTCATAATACCTCCCAATATCCAGCATTTTCTGTGGATATAGATTTTGGGCTTTGGGTTTTACTGATGCTTTGGGGATTATTAAAAATAATGCTATACACTTTAATAACTGCTACACTAGATTTTTGTAACTTTGGTATTTTTGTTAGATACTGGAGGTGGAGAGTTTAAGGGATTATTTAAAAATAAAGATAAAAGGGGTACTCAGATAATTTGGAGAATATTTATCATGCTTACCGGCAGGTGCCGTGGGAGATGCCAAGAATCCACTAGAAGAAAGTAAAGAACTTTGAAATTATCTTGATCGTGATGAAAATAAGCAGAAATTTAAAAGCATTGGAAATAATAGTGCAGTGATGCAGAATAAATATCATCTTTCAATACTGATGACTGAGGTCCTTTATAACTACTTCAATTGAAATGTCATCACGTGCTTACATGAAATCTTTGTATATTCCCTTGGATTAAAATTCAGGAGCCCGTGGTCTAAGAGGGTTAAATCTACTGTGATGGCCCTTATTCCAGGCTAACTCTTGGAGTTTTTGCATGACTAGAAAGAGGATGCGTCTCAGTGGTTCTCTATTAAGAGAGACTGAGAGGACAGTCTCAGTGGTTCTCTATTAAGATTATCCATTTACTATTAGTGATTCATCAATCACTTATCCCCTGTGAATATGCCATCAATTGACTTTATAAGAAAGAAGAGGGATTTTACTTAACGTTGGATTTGCCTCTTATATTTCATTAACTGAAAACTATGTGAACTTTTAGATTAAACCTTACTACTAATCAACTTGGTCTTATACCACCGAAACCATAACCCCTAAGACCAGTGTAAGACTAGAGTTTTATAAGAACCTATATAGCCAATAGTTAGGACACTGTGAGGACACGCATGCTGAATTCTTCAGGTGTCTAGTGCACAGGGCACCACATCTAAGTATGAGTCATTCATATTGTACACACGAGAGGTGTATATACTCATTATCACAATTTTTCTGGAATATGGCGTTTAAGTGTCAAGAAGAACAATGCATTATGAAAATTTTCCTGTAGATGGAAGTAAAGTTTCTGGAGGTAGGGATGCTTTTTAGCAATTTTTATAAATGTGCTGTATGAGCAACTGGCAACTCTGAGGACATCGAGATGACTTAGCAACCTTTGATGGTAAAATACTTGCCTGTCTACCCCGATCATCAGACTTACTTTCCCAAGAAAGCATTACATAGCGTACCTAGCAATCAGATTCCACCCGAAAGTCCCACTCTTCCTATGCTGACCCTGAAAAACACTCCAACGTTGATAATAAGGAGGACCCTAGAAAAAAAAAACAAACAAACCTGTATTGTCACACCCTTAAGCTTACATCACCGTATGCTTCTAAGTTGCTAACCATCAGAAGAAAGATTATAGCATATATTTGGAGTGAAAAAATGATAAATTTAGGGCAGTTTAAATGGCAGTCTTCCAGTCCTGCAAAAACTATAAAACTGACTGATCTAAACCAAGTGAGTCATTGGAGTGGCTGAGGAAGGAACGGTAGCACAGAAAGTCCCCTTACCGGTCTCTGGTTTGCATTTTGGGTGCATTCTAGTGGTCAGATACCTAATCAATATTAGCCGTTCAGCTTCGTGAGAAGTGTGGCTTGGAATACGGTCTACAGACTCCACAGCTCCTATTTGACCTTCTCTCGTAATACTGTATGATTTTGGTTGACAGTGGTCTAGCTTTGATGTAATTAAAGGTGGTGAGGATGATAGCTTAAAGACAAGACACTGAAATAAAAATGAAATCCTGAAAATATTTCAGATATGTGAGTTCAGAGCAGATAATTGACAACTTAAGACATATTTGGAAACCAGAGAGCCTCTGTGGCAGCTGTAATAAGTAGTCTTAGCTCTTGTGCTAAAAATCAGTTCAGGATCATGTTATAATGGAGGCCTCGACACAAAATTGGCTCTGTTTGAAACTTTGCCCGACTCGGGGTTCTCAAAGGGACAGTGGGACCCTAAGACTTAGGATAGGAATATTTGAGTAAATCTCCAAATACTTCTCCCCAAATAGCTTTACACGCTTGAGCAGAAGTAGCTCCTACCCCTGCCATGGAGACTGTGCCGTGATCCCACCGTCCAGCAAGATGCTGCTTGCTTTCCTGCAAGAACCATTCTCACCTCTCCTCTTTGCCTCTAGGTCGTAGTATAGTCCTAGCAGAGAAATTCAAGCCTTCTCCAGAATGCAAGTCAGATTTGGCCAACGTTTACTGGCAGGAAGTGGGACAATACACAGGGCAGTAGACCTCGGGGAATTAGGCTGAGAGGGGAAGGATAAATATTAAATGGAAGGCTGAACAGATGTGTTAGTTTACTGCCGATGATTTAACAACCACAAATACTTTGCTTCAAAATAACAAACATGTATGTATTATCTGAGTGTTCTGTAGGTCAGAAGTCTAAAATGGCTCAGCAGGGCTGTGTTCATTCTGGAGGTTTTAGGGAAAAATCTATTTACTTGCCTTTCCAGCTTCTGGAGGTTGACCACTTCCCTGGCCTTGCAGTTTCTTCCTAGTGTCATACCAGCCTCTCCTGTTCTGAATCTGACCTTCCTGCCTCCCTCTTAAAAGGACCTTGTGATAACATTGCATCCACCTGGGTAATCTCCCCTTCACAAATGTCTAAAATTAATCTAAAAAGTCTCTTTTCCATGTAAGGTACCACGTTCACAAGTTTCAAGGGTTAGGACTTGGACATCTTTGGAGAGCCATTATTCTGTTTACCACAAAAGGGACACTGACCCATGATTTAGGATTCAGTGTTTTGCAAGGACACTGGGAACTCATCCAAATGGTGTTCCGGGAGAGCCCCTGAAATCCAGACACAGCTCTGCGTAAGCAAACGAAGTAAAGATGCCAGAATTTCCTTCACATGGAATTAAAGACAGGATACGGGGACTCAAGCTGTTGTATATGCAGCCATGGATGGATTATCCGCAGCCAAGGCAACCATCACACGGCTACGCTCTGCAGGAACAGTGCGTTTGCATCACAGCTGAGGAACTCAGAGATGTGGGAACATAATGTCCACCGCGAGACATTACCCCATCCCTCGAGGTTGCTCACTGGAAACCCAAGCCCTAGAAACGTCTCAGGTAGAGGGTGGTCAGGACCTTGCCCCCTTGGCGTGCTCAGCAAGGGCAGGCAGGCACACTCGGGTCCAACGGCAGGTTGCTTCTCTCAATGTGCTGGTAGCCCCATCACAGCCGCTGTGTCGGATGTGCTGTTATTTTAACAGAACGTATCAACACAGCTTCTGGCACTCTGTATGTGGCCTTTTATCTGGCAACTGCTTTCTTCTTTCTACCCACCATTGGGGAAGAGTAAGAACAGTTTGCCTCTAAATAGTGAGAACAGCAGCACACATTCCTTGTCTTGCTCCAGAGCTGAGTCACTTCGCCTGCTGTCTTTCATAGCACAGTACATAGGGACCACAGTCAAGGTGACATTCTAAAGAACATCACGCTGGTTTACTCTGTGGATGACATTATGCTAATTAGACCCGGTGATCAGGAAGATACAAGTATTCCAAGCCTTCTATCAAAGCACATGTTCCAGGAAGTAGGAGTGGACTCCATGGACATTCGGGGGAATGCCATATCAGTAAAACGTATAGTAAAAATTACAGGGTCTCGGTCATGCTGGGACGTTCCCCTCTAAGGTAAAGGGGAAGTGGCTGCACCTTGCAACTCCCGCTGAGAAGACAGAGGTAAGCAGTTAGTTAATAGCTTTGTATTTTGGGGGCCACGCATGTCTCACTTAAGAATACTTCTGTGAGAGGGATTTTCCCGCTGTTGGCACTCGCTGTCTCCCTTTTTCTGTTTGCAGTCCTTCTTTTTTCTCTCCTTCCACTCACGTTCCACGTCTGCAGCTCTTTCTCTTCCATTTTTCCTGAGCCTCAGTCTATTTTCTATTTCACCTCAGTTGCTAGAGGCCTGTATTCATTTTTCTGAGCTTAAACTGGTGTTGAGAGGCGCACTTTCATGCAAACTGTCTTTCAACTCTGCTTTATCAAATATGAAGTTCATCTTTCCCACACATACTATGCACAGAAGAGTGACTATCGGAATGACACCGTTAATCTGGTAACGGGGTTAACTGTTTTGCTAACTGGTTAAATGTTAATAGTTACCGAAGTAGAACTCTAAGGGGGGATAGGCGTGCTTTTTTTTAAAATTGGCACTGGCTCCGCTGTTTGACTTTTTAAGATGTTTGGTTTCTTCTTTACTCAGACCTAAACCTTAGGAAGGGAAAGTTTTTGGTCTTAATGCTTACAACTGATGAATATTAGCTAAGTGTTACGTTGGTGTGTTTAAGAAATTCATATAGAAAGAAAATATTAAAAGTATCCCCAAAGATGAAAATATGAACCTTTTAAACTTTATAAAATAGGACAGGCTGGGCCACAGAGGGAAGGAACAGCCAAACAGTCAAGTGTTACACAGCTAATTGGGCGTATCATTTGATAGTTTTGACGCTTTTCCACTTAAGCGCTGACACTTAAAAAAATATAAACGTGACTGCTTGTTTTCCTTTGCTTGTTTTCGGTAACGTGAGTTTCAGTCTGCTTGAAGTTTAGGGTCATCCTCTTGCTGTACTTCAGTGCAGCTCTCTCTGCTGATTTATCTGCTTACAGCCTGGTGGGGCTTGTACCGTCTGCCAGTTAGCTCACGTGCAATGCATTACCTGTGATGATGCCGGAAGAAAGTCTCTCTCTGCTTTAAGAAAAAAGCACTCCTGGGATACTTTTATTAGATTAACAGATGCCTTCACGTTTTACGTTAAGGCCTAGAGCCAGAGAGAGGGAGAATGAGCACTATAGCCGGTTCAAGCTGTGGTTCACGGTATTCTGAGAAAAGGTGGTATGATCTGGGAGGTCCAGTAGTGCTTGGAGGTACCTGTGGCATTCCTCAGTGTGTGAGTCACCGCACACTCCTCTAGAGTTCTAAAGTAAAAGCCATACCTGCCCCTTGGGACAGAATAACCCTCTGTTTGGAGAAAAACAAAAATCTCAGTGCGCCGCTGGCCACTGGTGGAGGGGCAGCTCCTGGCCGCATTCCCAGAAAAGAAGAGTCAAGTGTGTTCTGTGTGGACATCCGTCTGATAAAAAGTGTAAGAGATTAATCCAATAAAGATGTTTAAAAAAAAAAAGTGTAGGGAATTTGAGAACCTCTTCAGACAATAGCAAGAAATCCAGACTGGTTAAAGAGAAATAACTCATGGTGACGAATAATGCCAGATGATTAAAAGGTTGGGTCATATGGTAGAAGTTCCTTCAGGATCGGGGCAGTTGTTGGAAGATCATTTCACGTGTCATTGGAGAGCCCTTAGGCATTTGCCGCATCAGAGGAGGATGAGAATCTGAGCCTGGCGCACAAATTCAGTCTACTGTCGACACAAATACTGATCTTTCAGAGAGATGATTTCCATAAATCCTGTATAGATTTTAGAAAAAAAAATTGGGCTGTCCAAAAAGTTCGTTCGGGTTTTTGGTACAATGCTACCAAAAACCCAAACGAACTTCTTGGCCAACCCAATAACATCGCTATTGAAAACTTGCTTCAAAATAGGAAAGTAGACCTTCTGCTCAAATTCAACTATTTAATTGTTTTGCTCTTTTAAGTAAGCACAGATTTTGTTTCATGTAACAGAATATATGGCTTCTAAGAAAATAAATAATATATAATTTAGAAAAGAGAAATGGCATTTAATTCATGAACTAACTCTGAATACATATCAGAGAAGCAAAATTCTGGCTGATGGGTATTTTCCATCTCCATTGCCTCACTTAGTTCTGTATTCCTTTATTTTTGTCACCAGTCCTGTTTCTAGGGCGATACTTAAGGCTATTGTTTGAAACACAGACTGAACTTGATACACACGTTCTCTGTCTTTGAGGCTGATTTTATTTTTACTGTCTCCAAAAATAAGACAGGAGTTGAAATGTTTCTGTTTCATTACTCTGAATAGGTTAAAACTCTTTTACTCAATACATATGATATAGAGAACATTACAGAATTGAGGCTCTTTCCAGCCTGGGTAGGACACAGAATAACCCGGATAAGGGATGAATGTTTATTCTCTACAGTGCACAGGACTGATATTCATATGTAATGAACAATTTGTCTAAGTGAATCTCAGTGGTAGAATCAAGCTGGAACCCTGCTGACCGTGGAGTCTGATAAATGAAGCTTCCCGTCTTCCTGTTCTTGTCACGTATGGGAATGTTAGAGAAAAGAAATGGTATGAGTACAAACAGGCCTTTGTTGGCAGAGGAAAAGAATTAAGATCATTGAAATTTCATTTTCAAAGGAATTATTTTTCTCATTTAAAAAAGTTCCAATTTCTCCTCAACAAATTGAAACAGCACGTACCTTTCTTTGTGTTTTATATTTAACGTTTCAAATGAAATTAAAAGGTCATAAAATTAGCCAGAAAGGATGTTTGATACATGGAGCTTGGTGAGGCACATAAAATTCTGGCTTTGAAAACAGGTAAGGGCTCAAATCCCAGCCCTGTTAATTCTTAGCTACAATTTTTTACTTCTAACCTTTACTTTTTCCTGTCATGAGTATCAGCTGGAAATAAAGGTAAGCTAATTCACCCTTTATACTATTTCAAGAACAGAAGGAAAAATCTGGAACAGACAAAAGCCTAAGGATTTTTAACATATTAAACTTCAAAGTTTCACAGCTCCTAAGGATTTTCTTGAAAATAGAAACGAAAGCCAAGGTTTGCTTCAATAATTATTCATAACATTTGGATTTCATGGTAAATGTACTGGTACATGTGTGTTTTCCTTTATATTAAATTTGCTAAAAAACCTATGTATGTTTTAGCACATTTATTATAGATGGTAGTTAAATAATTAATACTGAGTTGAGAAACACTGTTTTGTAGAAAATACATACCTGTTTTCCTCTTGGGAGCAGTTATAATGTAAATCAGAGCAAGTCCTCTCTCTATGCAATACGGTCAAACAGCTCTATACCTCACTTTAAATAAAAACCCAAGTCGTGGCAATGACTTGCACAGAGGAGGGTGATTCCAATCAACATGCCCAGAACATTCCCCATCAATGCCTGTTATTTCAGTGTGCTTGTTTACAGCACCCCTTTCACCTTCTGAAGTGTCCTGCTCCGAGGGGTGTCATGGTCGCTCTATTTGTGAGGCGTTCCAGAATCCGGCCCCTGGAACCTCTCAGGTCTCAGCTTCGCCTGCTCTACCCTTGCTTACTCTCCAGAAGCACAGGCTTTCTGGTGATCTCTCGTGCAGACCAGACCCAGACCCCGACCCCAGGGCCTTTGCACTTGACTCTGCCCAGCATGGGTCTCCCCCCGGTAACTGTGTGGTTCACTCCCTAGCTTCTTTCAAGCTTTGACTCAGTGAAGCCTTTGCTGTCCATCTTACAGTCACATTCTTCCCGGGAGAGAGAACTCACATGAGGGTTTAAAAGAGAAAATTTAATAGAAAAGTTATTAGCTAAGTATGAAGAATTTTTCACCGGGTAGCTGGTAGCGGGGCAGTGAGAACACGAAGGTATCACAGAGGTCGCCGCTGCAGGAAGCAGCTGCCATCCCTGGGGCTGGAGAAAAGGGGAAACGACTGGGATGATGACAGTTTAGAAGCCTGGAGGATGAGCCCTGCCAAGCTTGGTCCCGGCCGTCAAGGAGAGGTGCAGCTCCGCTGGCTGGTGTCTCTGTGCTTGGAGGAGACGATCCACGGGCTCGGGCACCTCCGCCTCCGCCGAGCCACCAACCAGTTGGTGCACGTACTTCTCTGGGGTCGGTTCTGAAAGTGGTGGGAAAACATAAAAACGGCCTTCGGCTGCTTGAGACAGAATGCTGGAGTACAGGGAGGCTGCACAGACCCTGGTGGAACCCGGAAGCCAGCAGGAAGTGAAGAGGAAGTAGAAGGCCCCTTCTTCCTGCTCCTCGGCTTGTCTCTAGCATCCCCTACAGGCAGGGCCTTGCAAGGAGCCGGCCGGCTGGGCAGCGGTGTGCTCTACAAAGTCCTAGGCCAGCGGCGCCCAGTACCACGCAGAAGAGGGGGGTGGGTTTTGAAACTGAGAGGCAAATGTTTAATGCTTGACCCCCCCACCCCTTCTAGAATTTCATCACCTTCCAACATTTCCTGTTCTCTGTCCTGCTTTATTTTCCTCCTTAGTGTTGCTCATTTAAGTACTATGTATTTTTCTTATTTCCAGTGCTTACTGGTTATCTGCCTCGTTAAAATAAAAGCTTCACAATGACAGGGATGTGTGAACTTCGTTTAATGCTTTATCCAACCGAAAAACAAGCCCTGGCATAAAGGTGGTCCTCAGATATTCAGAATATTAATATGAATAACAAACATCACTTTTACAGTAATGATTACGTACAAGGTTCTATTCCATGTAATGAATGCATATTTAGCCTGAAAATAGAATTTTGTACTAATTTATTGTCACCCTTATCTTATAGGTAAGGAGATTGATGTGTAAAAATGTTAACTTGCCCTCACTCATGTAAGTAATAAGCTGGAGAGCCAGGGTTGGCATCAAGGCAGCTGGCTCTAAAGCCTGCAGTCTTACCCTCCGTGTGAAATTGAAAATACAAATAAAAATACTAAATGCACTCTTTCAGTTATCCACACTTCACAAAGTCTAACTGTAATATCCCAAAGCATTACCTTATGTCAAGCATCTGGGCAGACTTAATGATCAAGAAGAAGTATTGTTATTGGATTTGTCTTTAAGATTGGAACCTTAAAATGAAAGGTAAATATAATTGGCAATAGTATGCCCTTTGAAAGATGTCACTAACGTTAATAAAAGCAGATATCTCAGGGATTAAATAGGCTCACCAGAGTCAAAATTTCTTTGGAACTAAGCCCTTGTTTAGTTCAGTAAAACAAGAGTTCAACTCACAAGATTAGAGCCTTCGCGACTGTCGCGTCAAATTGTTTGCGTCATTAGCGTGGTCTGCTTGGTATGGTGTACAGAAAACTCCTTCTGACCCAAACCTCTATGTTTCTTGTGACTAATATTTAATTAAGCATTAATAAATACCAAAAAAGTGCCTGAAAGGAATATAATAGCATTCATCTTTGCAGTTACAGAGGGAGATAATCTTTCTTGATATATAGCATACACACCCTCCTGTACTATTTATCTTGGAATTTTCCCCTCAGATTTTTAAACTCTCTCAGAACAAATAATTCACTTACAAGGACAGTACATTTTATTAACAAAATGGGGGCAAGAACTCAGTTTCAACTGACCTGAAATGCTTTTAAAACTCTGTTAAAATGTTTCTTCCTCTTTAATGTGAGGACTTGGGTCGTCGCTATGGCTGTGTCTACACAGGAGATAAATCGGAGCCACCCTGGGGATGATCCTGTGGGACAGAGAGAAGAGACTTAGAGCAATCCCACTGTGGCTTCTGGTGTCTCCTCTGGGACACACAACTGCTATTTCTCCAGCATCTTTATTTACATTTACATACATGGAATTTTCCCAGGCTGTGCACGCCTGCGTGATTTGCATCAAGTTTAAGAATTAGAGATTCACAGATTCTTGTTTTAGTAATAAAAGGCCTGATTTACTGAGCAAGGGGCACTCGGTGTCGTGTGCAGGGGTTACATTTAAACTTCGAAACAAATCTATGAGAAACGTGTTCTGATCTTTGTTTAAGGAAAATAAGTTGTATAGTTGGTGGAGGGTGTGAAGCAGGTGTGAAGAGGGTGTGGCTGCCTCGGTGGCCTTGCTCTTAACCTCTAGGTTTAAGTCACAAGCCCAAGGGCGTAAGGCTGGACAGTGGCAGAGTGAAGTGGAACGAGGTCCCTTGTTTATAATTCAGTGTTATTAATGGCATCGTACTCATGCTGTTTGTAGAGATTCAATATTCCTGATGGAAATAGGGATTGACATATACACACTATTCTGTATAAAACAGATAACTAATAAAGACCTACTGTAGAGCACAGGGAACTCTTCTCAATACTCTGTAATGACCTACATAGGGAAAGAATCTAAAAAAAGAGTGGATATATGTATAATTGATTCACTGCTGTACAACGGAAACTAACACAACACTTTAAATCAACTATACTCCGATAAAACATTGAAAAGAAAAAGCTTTGCTTTGTAGATCATGATGATTCTGTATCTAGGTCAAGGATAAGCAACCTGTAGGGCAGAGGCAGCGGCAGGTAGCATCATTTTCGTGGCCTTGGCTGTGCAGCATCTAAGGGCGGCCGGCCCTGCGCCCTCCTGCCTCCCCTGCCTGTGCTCCCAAAGGTGAGGTGACCCTCACCACCCCTTTTCAAGAATTCACACACTGTGGCTTTAAACAGTAAGACTTCCAATGACTAGTGTCATGGTAGCGGCATACCTACGTGGGTGGGACATCTAGAAGATAAATGTTCCATGGAAGAATCCCTTATTTACCTTGCACCTTCTAAGCAGTGAAATCTATGCTGAAATAATAGGTATGTAGGTATGGATAGACCGGGAGGGAGGGGACGGGGAGGAAGAAAGGGGGAGGAGAGGAAGGTATTTAAAAACTCAAATCATAAGACGATGTTTACAATAGAGTTGAACTCTGTGAAATGGAAACTCGTTTTAAAAGCTAGTTTATAGTTAACATAGCCTTGAACGTCCTCAGTCATTGACTTTTTGTGTCCACTTCTGGTTCCTCCTCACCAAGAAGCTGGGCTCCCACTTCAGTGAGTTGAGCCTCTGCTTTAGTTGTAGTTGGAAACCTTCTACATTCAGAATTGTCCCAGGTCTGTGGATGCCCTTTTGGTCCTGTGGTGCCATTGCTGGGATGGAAGGGTTTTTCACTTGAGTCCAGTTCTTTTTTTTTTTTTTTTTTTTTTTTTTTTTGTTGCCGTACGTGGGCCTCTCACTGTTGTGGCCTCTCCCGTTGCGGAGCACAGGCTCCAGATGCTCAGGCTCAGCGGCCATGGCTCAGGGGCCCAGCCGCTCCGCGGCATGTGGGACCTTCCCGGACCGGGACACGAACCCGCGTCCCCTGCATCAGCAGGCAGACTCTCAACCACTGCGCCACCAGGGAAGCCCTTGAGTCCAGTTCTTAATGTTTGAATCTGAAGTGGCTCAAAGCTCACTTTACCTTGGACTTTGCTTCTCTCTGAAACACAGAATAACAGGCTGGTGGCTTGGTTTACTTCTTAAATGCGGGAACGATGTGCCCCTTGACTGACTTCTAACTCTCCATCTCAGTTTTTCTGTCGTGTGTGCGAGTGTATGTGTGTGTTCTCTACCCACTTGAGAGCTCTCTTGGCGGGACAGAAGATGAGTCTTTGTCCCTTCCTCCCTTGTTAGGATGATTCATAGGCATTGAACCTGCGCAGAAGAGGCTCCCCATTGCACAAGTCAGGACTTGCTCTGTAAAATTTTGTTGCAATCTTTTGAGATCAGTGTTCTGGGAGTGGCTCTGGGCTGACTCATTGAGACAAGATTAAACGATGTAATTTATCTTAATATTTTCGTATTTTAGTAAAACCCTTGTGTTTTCAAAATTCCTAAATAGTGCATTTAAAACAACAATTTCTTTCCCTAGATAAATCTTAATACATTTAATTAAGACTTGGAGGTTATAAGCAGGTTATAATTAAACAGGTTATAAGAAAATGTGAAGACATGTTATAAAAATTGTTATTACATTTCATTGTTTCCCTTGTATGTAGAATAATTCTTGATGTGTGTACATATATAACATGTACATATGTATATATTATCTATGTACATATGTATTAGAAATATATATACGTGTTAGAAATAATTGTAAATGTTTGATTTTTTTTTTTTTTTTTTGCAGATGGGAATCTTTTGCTCAGGAACTGGGCCTTCTAAACCGGATTCGGTTGATGACAACATGGGGACAAGTGTCAGCTTTCAGCCTCAGTTTCCCCTGCTGAACCGCCACAACGTGGTAAGTTAGACAATGTCTGTGATTTATTTTGTGTCTAGTACACTTTTTCTTAGTGAAAGGAATTCATGGAGGACTGTGGAAGTTATAACGGCTTACTTAATTTTAATTACAGTGAATTTTCTTTGACGTACTTCTTTGGAATCTTGCTCTGTTGGGTTTGAAAGAAGAAGAGTTATTGGTCATGGTTTTTGGTCTTCCTGTGTGGCTGTTTTATTAGCTGCCTTCCACTGGCTGTTTCAAGTCGAGCGGTGAATCTCGTGACTAGTACATGGCATCCTGGTGTGATCTTCTTGAAATTGGGAGGGTTTAACCTCCCCATAAAATATCGGGTACATTTCCATGACCAGGATGTATGTTTAAGTCTTAAGAATGGAAATAGTCTCATGAATTTTTGTGCCTAACTTTTCATAGAAAGGAAGATGGTTCTCAAGGAGAATCCTCTCCGACTATGTGTACAGACCTCATCAGCATTGTCTGATAGAAAACAGAATCTATAAAGTAAGAATTTTGTGATAATGTTCATTCAGACTTCTAGCATGGTTAAGCAATCTACTTGGTATGTAATCTCCTCCCATGGGAGGCTGCATTTATAGGCCTTTTGTACAAATTACAGGACAGATTTCTGTTCCTTGTTTCAAATGCGAAGCTAAAGAGTATATTTATGCATAATTGATACTCTCACTGTAGCAGAACATTTTTGTTAATATTTTAGAATCTGATGAGTTTCAACCTTCAAATTAATATTGGAGTGAATTTCAGTCTATTCTTTCAAATTCTGTTTTGTACATTATATATTTACTGAGACCAACATTGCATCTCTACTATGTTTAAGACATAGTAGAGATGTCTTAAAATTGTCTTAAATTTTCCCCCAAAAAATTGGGGGGAAAAACCATGTTCAATTTTATTGAAAATATTTCCTTATGGATTTGGCATTTGGCGTGGATAAAATGTTATATTTTCAAACAGCATGATATGTCTTATTTTCATAATATTTGGAATAATTTATACATGCAAAAACATATTTGGACAGCTCAGTAGGAGAAAAACAATCTGTCAAGACTGATAATATTGTGTAAGCCTTGTAAACATTTCAGCAAGTCTTCCAACTGTTTGGGAATAATTGTGCCCGTGTAAGTTTATGAACAAGGGAATCAGTAAAAATAGCTGTCATGATGAAATACAGCCTGTTCTTCAATAGATGATTGGCTATTTTATGTTGCCATGGCTGATTCTCCACCTTCTCTCCAGTGCTATTTGGATAGATAATTTCTTCAATGAACCAGGAAGTATAAATCAGAAATATATTGAGCAAATTGTGCAAGGTGTTCCAGAGAAAGAATAATTCCTCTGTTAACATTTTGTAGCTTCATGCTAATGAGGAGAGTCTTCAACTAGCAAGAGAGCAATTTAGGCCACAAAGTAGAGGTAACTTAGTAACTCGGAGAAGAAATGAACACTGAAACCTTTGCTGGAATGTTTGGGGCTTTTTCAGTGTCTGCTAATAAGGCTTCCTGCTTAGTTATCCATTTACTTGGCCCTCGCTAGCTTAAGGCTTGATTTTAAAACCCGAAAATCTCCCTTAGTTGAAGGAGTGATGGGGTGAGGCAGAGGAACATTAAAGGAAACAGTACAAATGAGGTCTGTTAGCAAATGATCAAAAGCAAAATGTGAAGAAATGTTAGCAGGAAGAGGAAGGTTATCCTTTTCTAACTCAGGCTAATGATTTTTTTTTCCTTTAGATTCAACTAAGGATCTTACCTCAAAGCCCTTGAGTGAGAGGCTTTTATTCTTGTTTTGGTTTTAAATTTTATCCTCAGAATGAAATTTCTAAAATATATAAACAATGTGGAAAGAACAATGAGTTAGACATTGAAGGGCTGAGTATATTTTGGGGGGGCTGTGCCCTTAACTAGCTGTTGTACTTCACCAGGATGAATACCATCATCCCTAGAATGAGAATACGGCCAGTAGGTTTCCTTAGCCTATAACACGATGTTACATTTCTTTGGAATTATACCACCCTATTAACTGTGTTAAAGCATCTTTTCTGTTTGGAGGGTTCATTTACTTATGCTTGCCTGGTTTAGCAACATGATTTGGGATCACTGTATATTCCATTTCAGTAAATATTTTTTTTTTTTTTTTATCAAGTGGGTAGTGACTCTGCAGCAATCCTTGCTGGTCTTATGAGCCATGTAAGGGATGCACCTGTCATTGGTCACACTTCATGTGAAATGCAAATGTTGCTGTTTTTCCACAAACTTTTATGTTCTAATCATGACCTTGCAGAGAATTAATGTGATATCATTTTTACATGCTGGATTTTGACCTTGAAAGAACAGACACAAAAAGGATTTATATTATGCTTCTCCAAGCTGCTTTGAATATTTCCTCCATAAATCATCTTAGGAGATCTGTTAATAATTATGTTGCAGAGGATTTCATCTGACATAATTGAACTTTGGAGTATGAGATGCTAATATTGATAACTTATGAGATGTGTAGATACAGGAATGGCTAGCATAGTCTAATAGGTGAAAAGGAATGTTGATAAAATAGTAAGCCATTAAATTAAATTTGGTTACACTTGGAAATTGTTTTTTGTATACTGGTTATTGTCATTTTAGAATACTGACAAATTTTATAGAAATGATTTTTCACACTTTGGCACTTGTAGTTGTGAGGGTACATGGAGATCTTCCAAAGGGTAGATGGAGAGTTTGAAAGGGAGGGTCCATGAACAAGGATAATTTTAAGGGAATACATTTGAAGATCCACTTCATAGGTGATGTCATACACACCTACACAGCACCCCAATACAATTTCATATGAATAGTAAGCCTTTTATTGTCTCTATATACCCAAAGACAGTTGTTTTGTCCTGTTATTATTCTCTAAGATGTAATTAGGGGCAGTTCATATTAAGATAGACAGAAAAGGTACAGGGCAGCCAGTGTGTGTGGTAATTTATCATTATTTTATTATTAACATATGATTTGACATACTTAACACAGATTATGGAGAACATTTGGTAAAGCATCTAGCTGTAGCTTGGAATTTGGGTCATTTTCATGGCAGCGTAAGACATTAGATAAGAAAAGTCATCTTCGAGAGCCTTGCTCAGCTTATTATGTGATTAAGAGCAACTTTGACCAAATTATTGTAAAAGCTAGTATTTTGTGACTTACTTTCTCTCTATCACTATTATCCTGAACGAAAGACGCACACTAGGCAGAACCGTGATTTTGATACTGCTTCGGTTTGCTACTTGGGTGCAAAAATCATCTTAAGAATGACCATCATCCAGTCCTTTTCTTGGAGGCCTGACATATATGTCCCCTGGACCAGGGTAAGTGACAGGATGACCACCGGAGTTTATGGAGCTAGAGGAATCTATTAAAGTATGTCCAAAGTGGGGGGGGGGCAGTGTAAGGAGTGTGGGTGCCTGGTGATAGAGCAAGGCAGGAGATGTGGCCAGCATTAGAAGCTGAGGTGTAAAGTCTGAGAGATTGACAAGAGTAACGAAAAGCCACTGACAGCAGGAGCTGGGAAACCTTTTCACAGTGGACGAGAAGAGTCGCGCTCTGAGCAAGTATCCCACTCAGCTTCCCACAGCCTGGCTATCTCAGGTGCCCAGGGACCTGTGTTGTCCTTGACCTCCATCCATTTAATGGGTCCTAAAAGGGATGGGCACCTATCCCCAAGGAGTGTACTTCCAAAAATTTAAAAGCCAGAGATTTGTTAGGTTGTTTATTTATATACAAGTGACTTGCTAACAAGGGTGATGCTCCTTGGCGACACTGGATGGTTCATATTGTTGTGTCTTCAAGTTCAGTAGTCTTTTCTTCTACACACACAATTTGCCATCAACCTCATCCAGTTGTTTTTCATCTCACATATTATAGTTTTCATCTATAGAAGTCCTCTTTGGGTATTTCTATATTTTTTATGTCTCTACTTAATTTGTCAACTGTTTAAAATACAGTTACTGCTTTAATGTCCTTACTTATTAATTCTGACATCTGTGTCATTCTCTGCTGTGATTGAGTGATTTCCCACTATGGATCATATTTTCTTTATTCTTTGGAATCCAGTCAAATATGACCAGACATGTAAGCATTGTGAACTTTGTATTGTTGGATGTGGGAAACAGGTGTGTTCTTGGACACGGTTAAATTACTTGGAAACAGTTAGCTTTGTTGGGGGTCTGATTTTTAAGAAGGGTTAGGAGGGAGATGTGCTTAGTCTAGGGCTATTTATTTGAGGTAAAATGCTATGGCCAAAGCAACTGGTGAAGCAGAATTCAATTCTCATTACACTTTTTGGGAAGTTTGAGATGATGTAAAGTATTGGGATTTGAGAAAAATGTTAGGCATAACCATTATATAAATAAGTGAAGAATAAATTGACTTACATTTCTTCAAAATAAATAATGCTAAATTATTACAAATAGCAGTTATAAATTAATACAGAATCAAGTGTTGTTCAGTACTTAAAATACTATTTGCATGGTAAGTAATCAGATGTTTCTATGCACTGATTATCTCACTGACTCCAGTGGAACTGCTTCTCTTTACCTCATTGTTAAGTCTAGGTTGTGAGCATCTTCTCCTTACTATCATTGGAAAATACATAACATTATTGCCTTTGCATTTATGACTGTGGGATTATGACAGTTAAGGAATCTGATTATCACAATGATTTAGTTACTTGCTCCAGGTTCTTTCACAGATTGACGTATTTGGCCTATTGTGCTTTTCCACTCTTTATCATTCTATCATTTCTTTTCTATCCTTTTGGCTATAAGTAGCATTTAGTAGCCGTACCTTTATTAAATAGTGTTCTTTAGCTTTGGATAATACTTTGTTTTTCATATATTCTTTAGAAACTCTGTGAAAGTTTTATTTGCATAGCTTATACCCACATCCACATTAAATCAAGACTCTCTTCTTCATGTGTTCATTTGCCGAGAATGTCAGTACTCTTTTTCATGTGTTTTCAGTGTCTGTAACAAATTTAATTTTTCTTTAATTTTCACTGCCATGTGAGTATTTCATTACTGCAACTCAAAACTAAAAAGGTTTTAAAAGCCCATGCTATGCGTTTGTTTAAAAACAGTTTAAAAAACAAAATTACTGTATGATGCTATAAAAAATTGAATAGGATTTTAATGAACATTTCCTTTATTCCTGATATATTAAATTGCATTTCATAGTAGAAAGACCTTGTGATGCTATCATGGAAAAACTTAATCTAGAAAAATTGTAAAAAGTGATGGGTAATATAAAATATTAAAGATACAGATGAACTATCAAGAAGGTAAGAGAAATTCCTCAGGGCCAGCAGTGAAGATGAGGTCGAAAGCTGGTGAGCGGTCTCTGTGACTCCATTGCCAGCCTCAGTATCAAGGAGGCTTCCTTTAATTACCGTGTGGGCGACACTCAAGACTTTGAACTTGTGCAAAACATAAAGGTTTTACTGAAGTTCTTTCAGATAGCTAGTCCTATTGAAGGGTTACAACTTCAGTGAAAAAAATGGAATTAAAAATAATTCTGGTCGGGCTTCCCTGGTGGCGCAGTGGTTGAGAGTCTGCCTGCCGATGCGGGGGATGCGGGTTCGTGCCCCGGTCCGGGAAGATCCCACATGCCGCGGAGCGGCTGGGCCCGTGAGCCGTGGCCGCTGAGCCTGCGCGTCCGGAGCCTGTGCTCCGCAACGGGAGAGGCCACGACAGTGAGAGGCCCGCGTACCGCAAAAAAATAATAATAAATAATTCTGGTCTCTGTCAGAGACAATATGATATCCTGTTTGTCTTCACCCGACTGCTGAACAGGATAGAATCACACCTAAGAACTGGTAACAACAACACACCTAAGAATTGGTAACAACAGGCTTGCTTTCAGTATGATGTTGAAATATACATTTTCCCTGTGTTTAGGGAAGCATCAAGCTAAAATAGTAGTATGTGTGGTGCTAGGCTTAAAATAACCCTGGGACACCCAGTGGCAAAAGAAAAGCAATTCTGCAGAGGTACACTAAGCCACTTTCACAGTCTAATTCAAATCACCTGAGAAGAAAGCTTCCACGGGCAAGTGCCACCAAAACGACAAACAGCAGAGGCAGAGCACCCCGCAAGCTTCCGGTCATTGAATTAGCACCTGTGGACTCCAGTTAGTGTGTTTAAGTGGTCAAAGAAGTAGAAACGGAACGGATCACATAAGAAATACACCAGATCAAAAAAAAGACAAAAGCATATTAGAGCAATGGGGCCTCATCCTTATCTGTTTGAAAAGGCTGGGTTTCAGACTCTCCTGTGTTGCAGGCAAACAGAGGATGAGGGAGGGCGCACTCAGGCATCAAGGCTGGGCTGAGAACTGGCTCAGATCTCTCACACTGCGGGAGAATCTGGTCACGTGGCAACGTGCAGCGGGGAGAGGAAGCTGAGAGAAGTAGCTGAGTCATGGGATCAGGAAGCGGGGAGAAGGGGGTTTTGTCAGGCAGCTTATGTGCCTCATCTTCCCAAGTGAATTTCCTTTACTTCCTGGGTTATGACACAAGGCACAAAGCAGTTTAATGGTGGCATGAATGAACTCAACTCTAGTTCTGCTTTGTAGACTTCGGTTCTGGTCTTTTCTGATGTCAGGCTTTTCAGCTTTTCCGTCAATTCTTCATGTGAATGCAACATATACTTTCCATTATTCAAGTCAGCCACATTTGGTTTATGTGGCTCGTGTACAAAGAATTCTAAAACTTACAGAATAGAACATTAAACAGCTACTCTCTCGAGTGTACAATGTACTTGGGCCCTATATATAGTCCATAGGAGAAACCTTTGAATTTATATACTCATAGAGCTTCCAACATTAACAACATCCAGTTAACCAAATACTGCATTATTTTCTTTGAAATATTTTTTTGAACCCTGGTTACTGGTACAGTCTTATGTCTTACTCTACTTTTCTTCATTTGTAACTTAATTTAACCTTCTAACTGAAATGTGTATATGTAAGTATATTTTTTAAATGCAAGTTCATCTTAAATTCCATTTGACTTTCAGTTACATTAACTGAATTATAGCTGTTCGTATTTCACGTTGACTGGAAAATCATCTTTCTAGAAAAACCGATCTATGAAGTCTTAGAAGTGGGTATTCAAATTGTTCCCTGTAATGAAATAGATGTCTACTTCATTACCCAAAGCATAAAACCTTATAATTAAAACCAAAAACTCAAAAATGTTAAGTCCCTTGAGACTTTTACGTCATATATTTTTGAAACACACACAAATATCACCTAGATGTTTATATACATTTATTTATCAAATATATATAAATTCTACTTATGTACTATTAACATAAGCACCATGTTTCACTAGGGAGTTAGGTACTTTTGACTTATATATAATTTCTTTGTTAATTATCAGATCTCAAGTGATGCTGCTTCACTGGAACACATTTGTAAAGTGATATTTTAATGATTTGCAAATGATTTGTACCAAAAAGAATAGCGTTAGACATTTATTGAGTCCTATAATTTATGATTTACAGGTTTTTCTGGGGAATCTGCTATGGTGTTGATGAACTAAATTTCAAAGCTTAGGTAAATGCTATAAAAACAAGGGTTTAGATACTTAGTAAGTCAGGATCACATTTTTGTTTCCCTAGATAAATACAGTTCTATTCAATTGTGGAAGGTAAGTCTTATTAAGAAAAAGAAAATTGGTGGTTTATATCTCTGTCAATTCTACTTTACTTAGAAAAAAATAACTTCTGAATTCTGAGCTCAAGAGGTTGTAATAAAGGCACCAATGGAAATAGGTTTAAAATTAATTTAGCAATAATTTTTCTCTTCTCAAATTACCATAGTGAGCTAAATTATAGAACTATCATAGATCTCTATAAAGGAAGTTTTTAATTAAGACCTGAAAGTCATTTAAGCACACACAAAAGATTACAAATATAAATCCTTTTGTTATTTTCAATATAAATTGTTATTTAACTGGATAGCCTTGGAGTTTCAGTATATGAAACCACTTTAAATGCAAATTCTAATGATTACTACATGCAATTATTTGTATATTTTTGTTACTACTCAGTACATAAATACATGGACATGTGTAGAAATAAATGTTAGAAAGTCATACTTAAAAAAAATATGTTCTCATTTTCTGTTATCTAAAAAATATGTCCCATCAACTTAGCTGTTATAACCCATGTTTTGAGAGGGGGAAGAAAATGTGACCATACTGAATTTGTACCAGTTTGAAATACCTTTGGAAAAAATCAAATCCGATACTTCTGTGAACATATTCAAAGGCCATTTGGCTGAGCAAAATTGACAAAGCAATGACCTTGATAGATGAACTTGTACTACCAACAGTGACTCTGACATTCACTTGAATGAAAAGCCCTTCCAGAAGTTCTCTGGGGAAAGTAAAAGACATTTTGGATGGATGGATTCATCCTTAATTTTTATTTTTATTTTCATTCAGAATTTCATTAGAGTTTAAATATTAACATCTTTTAGATCTTAAGGAACATTTATATGTTTCAAATTTGGATTATATTTAACATGAATCTTAGATACTTCCAATTTCTGACTCAGTGTATTAACAAGTCATATAACATTCACATTTAGTATATTGTTTTTAAGTCATTAACATAATTGACATTAACATAATTGACATAATCGACTTTCTATGCCTCTTTTTCCTCTTCTGGGAAGTATAATGAATGAATGCCAGGAATTTGAGAAGCTTGTAAAAGTTCAGTGCTGTCTTAAATTCACTGTACCAAAAGTTACAATTGACAGAGAACAAGCTATTACTGCAGTTAGTATCATGAATCTGGAATACAATTCAGCTTCTATTAATAATGAAGAAAATCTTTCTTGGACCAAATACCACTTAGGAGAGTGATTTATATGTCTGCTGTTTAAAGAATACTTCAGTGTGTACAGTATATATCAAAATAGATGAGAACAGGATTCCCTTATTCCTCAGTATTTCTCTGAGATGATACAAAACAAACATTCTAAAGTTTTCTTGGTCAGAAATTTCTCATGGGAGTTTGAATCGGGTCCCTTAAATAGGGACATTGGACTAGTGAAATCCAGGAAGGGTACTCGGTCACTGATAGGTAGGGAAATCCTAGTGTTGTCTCTAGGCATAAAAGACAAATCATGTGTCACTAAAGGCCATGTAGCAGGAATTCCCTTCACCAGATACAGTCTTCAGTGCTTCCTCTATAGCAAGGAATAAAGGTACCACACAGTATTCCATCTATTCAAGACGTGCTTCTATATGGTTCTTTAGAGCACCTCTACCTATGTTTCTGAAGATTACCAACTATTCTCCGCTTCTCCAGATTTTCTCATAACAACAGGTGATGCCAGAAGAGGTGAGTTAGGGTTAGAGTAAGATTAGAGTAAAACACCATCTCTCGTGGTACTGAAGTTCTAGGTAGAAAACAAGACTTAGAAGTAGATGGTCCTTTCTTACCATAATCTAGAGCAAAGTTAAAAAGTACAAAAAGGAAGTAAAAACTTCATTTTGTAAATAGTTTTAAGTAATAGTTACTGGGTTTTCTGGGACAAGCTTATTTAAGCAGTGAGAGAGGAAATATGCCTTATGCTAATAATATCGAATACCCTGGCAAATAACAAGACGTAGTCATTATTTTCCTCCCATACACCCCTCAACTGAAATAATAATCCATGTTAGATTCATTTTTCAGTGCTGAGAAATAGGTGAAAATAAAGAATTTCTTTCTGAATGTTTACTAATAAATACATGAAACAGTGGTTGTACTTAAATCTGAAAACTATAAGAAATGATGCTTCATTTTTATAATTACAGTATATGTCCTATATTTGTGGTTACATGGATTTTTTCCTAACTACATATTTGTTAGGATTTTGAAAATATATGGATTTGGCATTTAGAAAGCAAGACACTTGTATTTTGTTATAAAGGAATTATTTGGGCATAAGGGTGCTATATATGCAGTAGCACCATTTTAAGGCATTTTATTTTCACTTTCATTGCTCCTATGCTTTTTTCCTTTGTTTTCCACTTCTGGTAAGTTTTTCAGCTTTAAAACTTAGAGATGTATACAAAATTTACGATGACATATTTTGCCCAATTATCTCTAGTGTTTCAGGTTATAGTTTCAAGATAGACAGGTGCACATGCAGAGTAAACCCTACTTTGGAATAACCCTTTTATGAGCTCCTCTTTTATGGCACAGACAACTAATTAATGCTTCTACTCAGACTGATTCCCTTAAGCTAATAAAGATGACCTTGTGGCCTTATGCATATAATTCTTCACTTAAATTTGACTCATTTCATCTCAAAAATAGTATTCTTACTTTTCCTTAAAAAATCATGTTTTTCATGTTTGCATATTTACAACTTTAAGGATTTCGGAAGCAAGCTGGATCAACCTTGGAGGGACCAAGGGGTAGAACAGTGCCACTGAAGGTTCTGCACAGATGTATAAAAAGCAATAGCAACAAAACAGTAACAGAGCATCTTGAGAGCAACTGATTTAAAGATGCTATTATTTCTACTTAGGGAAGTATTCCAAAGTATCTTAGTAGACACAGTTTAGTTGAATCATACTCACACCTCCCTTGGATTCTTTCCTGCTGGTCACACATATCTGATACCTACTGTGTTGGACGTACACTCAAGGGAAAGGGATTAGATAAAACATGAATACTAGGGATTGAGAATTACAGTGATCCATCCTAGTGTAAGTGGAACCAATAACTTGCTTCTAGCCAAAATAATAGAGCCAAAGTAACGGAATGCCACTCCCATGGCAAAGGTGAAGGCCCTTGACAGATGTAATTAAGATCCCAAATTGATAGATGTTGGGATGATTAAGAAAGGAGATTATCCTGGGTGAGCCTGACTTAATCAGCTACAAACCTTAAAAGATGGGCTGAGTTTTCCAGAATTGAAAGGCTCCAAGCAGCAGGAGTTTCCTTATTGGCCCAAGGAACTATTATGCATGTCTGCGTGTCAAGGAGCCGTGAACGGACTGTAGGAACTGCAGGGTGCCTATAGTACAACCTCCAGCTGACAGTCAGCAAGAATCTACAGCCCTTAGTCCCATAGCTGCAAAGCAATGAAGCCTGCCAATGACCTGAGTAAATGGGGAAGTGGACCCCTCCTCAGCTGAGCCTCCAGATGAGAAGGCAGCCCAATCAACACTGTGGTTGTGACCTTGAGAGGATCCAGCTAAGTGTTGCCTGAACCCCTAACCCACAGAGGGTAACTTATTAGGCAGCATAAATAAGCCAATAGATTTATGTTTCAGAATAGAGAAGGATTAACTTCCAGGATATTGCTATTATCCAAGAGGCAATTCAATTTGATGCTGAGTGGTTGATGTTAGTCATTGTTTGTTAACCTTGCCTCTCTTTGTAATGAACCTGTTTTCATAATTTTGAGTAGTTTATTCTGTAAAATCACTTTCAAATACGCTTCTTAATGATTCTTTAAAATTTGGGGACTCTCACTGGTAAAATAGTTGTGTTGCATGTTAACGCATTACTCAGCTATAATAGCATTTGGTTAAACTGTATCATATTCTGGCTTCTAGAGAAGTGTGTTAATGATTGAGTCTGTTTCTCTGCTCCATCTTCCTATATCCTGCCTTGAAGAAATAGCTCCAGTGTTGTGGAAAAGTGCTAGAGAGGGACATTTCAATTCTACTTGGAGGCTCTAGCCCATGTATTGCTTAGTGAGCCTGGGGGTCATTTAACACACTGGGACTCAATTTCCCCACCTGTCTGTTTGCCCTTCTCACTGAGCATATTGTTCCCAGTCATTTACAGGAAAGCACTTGAAAAGCACAGCAGTCTAAATAAATACTAAAGGATTACAAGCCTGATACATTGTTTAATGATGTATGCGATACTACGTGTGATGTAAATAGTAAGAGACTAAGTGTAATGATGTCATCCTTGGGACCAGTGCGGCAGGGCCCTTGATCCTTTGAAGATGATAAAGCAGGAAGTTTAGTGCATCAGAATCCATCTGCTGCCTCTTCTTGTCAGATGCAACTTGTTTTGTGCTCTTTCACTGACACGTTGTTTTGCACGTTTATGTCTCGTGCCGTCTGGACGGTCTGGTTCACCCAACATCCTCACACATTTCAGTTGAATGTCTCACGTCCTGTGTGCCCCGTTCCTCGTTGTGGGATTCTGCTTCCCTGCCACCGTTTTTCAGGGGAAAGTCTATTGGGCACAGACTGACTCCACGCAGCCGCCGTTTGCTTTTCCAGCCTCAGCCAACGTCTTTTTGGCAACAGCCAGGCCCCTCGCTGCAGCCACAATGTGCTCTTTTTGAATAGATCTTTCTGTTTTCTTGTGAACTGTTATGTGTCATCTATTTAACAAATTCAAAGCTCTGTCAGATCCCTCGTGTTGTACTAACATGGGCTGGATGTTCACTTGTTCTTTCACTGATTAATTCATTTATCAACATAAGAAAACACATCAAGTGCATACCACCAACTTGGCATTGTACTAAGTGTGAAAACAAAAATATACACCCTTGTCTTCAAGGATTTTACAGTATCCCGGGGGTGGGGCAAGGATGTCAACTACTTCTCAGTTCTGATATGCCCTGTTACTCACTGCCCCATTAGCACCGAATTCTGTCTCCCTGACAGCAGTTTTCTAGGGGAGGTCTACCAGGGAAACCTTATTCTCTTTGCTTGGCCTGGGGGACCGCCCACTTTCCTGCAAACTAACTTCCTCTAGCCACACTGCAGCAAGTTTAGTGCAATGTGTAAGAGGTATGAAGGAGGCATACGTGGGCTTCCATGGGACACTAGGAGGGGATGTCTGCCTCTGAATGAGTGGTTTTCATAAAGATCTATCTGTGGATTGTTTGGACCAAGATTTAAAGTATAAGGTCCAGGACAGAGAGAGAGAGAAGCTCTCACTTTGAAATGTGAGTTAAAAATGTACAGATGCTATATATACACTACCAAATGTAAGGTAGATAGCTAGTGGGAAGCAGCCGCATAACACAGGGAGATCAGCTCGGTGCTTTGTGACTGACCGCCTGGAGAGGTGGGATAGGGAGGGTAGGAGGGAGACGCAAGAGGGAGGAGATATGGGAACATATGAATATGTATAACTGATTCACTTTGTTATAAAGCAGAAACTAACTCACCATTGTAAAGCAATGATACTCCAATAAAGATGTAAAAAAAACACAGATGCAGCCATTACTTTTAAAACATGTGTAAACAAGCAGAGAGGACCTGCATTATGCTGAACTTGAGGTGGTCATGGCAGATCTCCTGTAAGGCTGTCCCTATTGCTTGCCTATTTTTAGTTTGTATATTGACATTTTTCCCCAGATATCTGGGCTTCTAATTATGTAATTATGTCCTGACCCCTTGTCACTTGAAGCTCTGTCATCTGCTGATTGTATGTGCTCAAGTAACTAAACGTTCTATCCATCTCCCGGCTCTGATGTCTGTGAAATACTGGAGACTTACATTATCCTGGTACTTTCCTCCTCTGGATGGATCACATTCACTTGCGTTTTCTCAAGATCTCTTTCAAGTTCTCAAAAATAGTTCACTGATAGAGACAAATGGAGACTTTATGGGTTATGTCAAAGAGGAGTTAGACAGAGGTGAGTGGAGGAAGAGAGGAAAGCACAGCTAGTAAGATGAAAATCCTATCTTTTTCTTCCCGTAAATTGCCTTTTCAGCTGCCCCAGCAGTGAAAGCCTGTTCCTGTGGCCCTTTCTCTGCAGTGGGTCCGACTGCGTGACTGCTCACTCTGTCCTCCAGGATTTTTCTCTAAAAGTTAAATGATTCTTCATAGGTGTTTGCAGAGTAGCATGCTCTCTTCCAAATCCTGTGTGCTACCTTGAAAACCTGGCTTTCCAGAATGCTGCTTTCACTGCAATCTCAGACTAAGAAATTATCTCGAAGACAATGAATTCTGGTAAATAAGCCAAATTCAGAGGTAGTTTTCAGCTTTGAATATTTACTTACATTCAGTTTTTCTCCAAAGTCTGGCACATGAACTTACTAGTCTTGAAAAGGTAATGGGACTGAATTTGTTGAACAAATATGTCCTAAATGAAGGCATAGCTATTTTAACATCCTTGGAACATGGGCTTTGGGCTGCTTTTGTAGTGACTGAAATATATTGTGATGGGGAAGCAGAGTAAGCACTACAAAGAATAGAATTTGCATTATTTAATAGTATATTTACTTAAATTTTATAGGTGTTAATGCACAAATTTAATGATCAGGTAATTTAAAACTATTGCCTTTGTGACTTCTAATAGTTCTGGTTATTATATAGCATATGATATGAACTCTGCAATAATAAGCATCTGGGCTCAAATTCTGGGTCCAGGATTGACTGGTATGTTCCTTTACCAAAAATACTTCCTCTCCATTCTTCACTTTCCTCAAAATTAAAATTGGAATTCACTGGTGATTTCACAGGACATCCTAGGTAGATTCCTAAGTTCTGTCAAATTCTTCACCAGTCAAGAAGGAAATGATACCAAATTCACTGGGCAATTGATTGCATTAAATAAAGGGGCACAGGTATAGAGCTCAGAGGGTTGTCTGGAATACGGTAGATGGTTCAAAACTTTTGTAAACACATCGCTCCCCCAAGTTCTTCTCCCTCTTTACTCTGTACCCATTCTATCGTCTCATCTGTGAAGAAAGAAGAAAGGTAAAAGTAGATGAGAAATAGGTGCATTATGTTTTGAACTGGTTTTGCAGGCAGCGTATAAGCACTTCAAGTGTTAATCACTGTTGCTTTCTGACGGGATTGCTGAGCAATTTCTGTTGCACAGAATTACTTCTTTGTCTCGTTAGATATTTTAAAAATTTTCCACCTCATATTTCATAAATCGTATCAAGATGCACAGGAAAGGTTTTGTGGACTTCCCTGTTGATCCTGAGGGTGTGAGAGGATTAAATATAAAACAAAATTGCTGTTTTTCCCTTTTCACACAAGAGCCATCCGTTCAACAGAGGGAGAGGCAGACACCTCTCCCAGAGCACCTTGGCGTGCAGGGAAATATTGGTATTCGAATTACAGTCTAATCAGGAGAAGCAGACAAAGTGATGTGTTTCAGCTTTGTCTTTTTTGTAGCCAATTACCCCAGACTCCTAGTGTTCATGTTTTCCATGCACTTTCTTTAATTAGCGCTTTAATAGCTCAGCTTCAGAGAGTAGGTTCAGGAGAGAACTTTCCCAAAGCTGCCAAATGGTCACAAGCAGGAGGTGATTCAATTTAGTCTCAGCACTAGGCGTCTGCATGTGTTCTTTGTATCCCTGTGTGCTTTTCAAGATGTGTTCCCAATAACACATGACCAGAGGGATGTGATGCTGTCAGTAAATGCATTTGAAAAAGCTGCCTGGCATCATTAACCACCGTCTATATACTATTGATTTAGATCAATTTTCATAATAAGGGTATTGACTCTCCATTAAGCACTGATTTATGTTGGATGGGGAAGAAAAAGTATTTGTGCAGAGATTGTTTTTGTAGCCCTGAACTGAGAGGAGAAAAAAAAAAACACACACTGCTTCAACTTTTTATGAGCCGTTCATGTTTTAATTATGGGTGGTGCTCAGTGGAATATTCTTGGCTTAGAGGTTTAATCCCTTTCATTATGTACACTGATTCAATTTTATACAAACTGTGTTGTTGATAGCCAATAATTAAAACAAGAAAAAAACCTCATCTTAATGTATGTCATAGATTTGATGCAGTAACTTCCATAATACAGTGTTAAAGAAACAGTCTCTATGGAAATTTGGTGATTCATTTTTCTGAAACTGGGTAGTTTTTTTTCATATCTATCATCTGTGGAGTTAGGATGCATATCACAATAAACGTGAGAAGAAACCACTTTGTTCTGGAGGACACAATGTTGCATCTTATCAGTGGCATCTTATATATAGTATATAGGTTTCTGCTTAATGTTTCTTACATAAAACACAACTTGCATTAAAAACCACATTACTTTTTTTTGATTTAAGTCATTATACCTAATTTTCTTGTGTGAGTCAAAATTGTTCCCATCCTGGTACGTACAAATCCAGCACATATTTAAAATCCCTAAGTGCAAGCATTAGCGATATACTAAAATCCTGTCATGCAAAGTTCAAATAGTCAAATGGAGATTTTTCAAAAGATTAATTTAAAATTCAGGGCCTGCCTTAAAACAAATCAAGTAGTGGGCCAGAATGAGAGAAGCCGGCAAGGTGTGTGATTGAAGGACATTCTCAAGTGCTGTGGCCTCACCCATAGCAGGTGTAGTGATGGGATGTATGTATCCTCTTGTTTCTATGAGCAATAAAAATTAGAAATGAGATTAACATGAAGGGAGGGATTAAGTACTGGGTTGACAATTTTTTTTGTATAAAGGACGTACCTTCTTTTCCTGCTTATGAAATTAGTTACGTGTTCACTCGAAAAGAAAAAAAAATATTTAAAGAAAAACATGACTATTATGTGTCAATATTTAGATTGTAGCCCAGAAGATATTTCTATAGAGATGTACACACAGAAAGAATCATACTATAATGCTGTTAGAAAACCTCTTTTTCACTTTAACAATACATTTAAATAGTACACAAATTAATGTACATAAGAGTGTGTAATTAGTCACCATGGCATGTAACAGTTGGTGAGCGTTCTATTGTGTGAGTATAAATTAGTAATAAAACAACGGCTAAATTTCACGTCATATCCAATACGTGCCAGGGCCTGTGCTCAATGCCTTATGTACCCATCTCCCACAGAAACCCTGTGAAGTGTGTACATTATCTCTCTTATCTCAGTAATACTGCGAGGGGAGAACGGAGGCTGCGAGTGGAGTGAGTGATCTGACCAATGTTCTCCAGTTAGTAGAAGAGCCAGGACTTGTGTTCAGGCTGACTGACCTGAGTTCTCAGACTCCTAACTCTTTACAGCCTTGCATAGCATGTATGTCCTCTCCTCCTAGATTAGCCCGCTAATAAGGGACAATTAAGTTGCTCTCAACAGTTTTGCTGTATAAAGAGTACAGTGTTGACTATCCTTTTATACATTTTTTTGTGCAGTTAAATTTCCTTAGGGTAAATTTCTTATTCTCTTATATATTCTGATATTTCCCTCCAGATTGGTTGCAGTAACTTACATGCTCTTACTGGTATTGAGAATGTGTTTGTTTCCCTACATCTTCACACTTACTAGGTGTTAACATATAGCACTTCTAAGCATGGTTGAATGGTTTTAAGAGAGTAACCTGGCCAGAAACAAGATAGGAGGTCTGAACCCTGATTGGCGTACTGTTTTCTGGGATTTTCCTGAAGGGTACATATAGAAATAGTTTGGAATGGAAATAAATGATGACTTGTTTTCTCAGCTGTGCAAATACTGATAAATTCACAGTGCACCATAATGCAGAGATTTCTGGCAACAGTTGGGTGAGTGCATGTGGCTTATTCATCAGATATTTCAGAAATAATAGCTAAACAGAAAATTTTAAATATTTGCAAATCCTTCAATATTACAATGTTCTTTTGAAGTCTCCAAGAGATTCCATACAGTAGCTGGCATTACTTTCATTTACATTCTGATTTGGACACAATATTTCAGGCTTAGAGGAAAGCAGAAATTCATACATCCTCTTTGATTCTTGAAATGGTGCCATTTATCTTCGGCCTATCTTTTTCTCTCTCTCTCTCTAACACAACTTATATTAATGTTATTTTTTATTCTGGGAGAGGCATTGTAGAACTTGTGCCAGAACTCTTGCCTTTACATACTTCAGAGTTCCTGAAAACAAGGATATTCTCTTCCATAACCATTATATACTCATCAAATCAGGAAAACACCACGGATACCATACGATTAGCCGACCTGCAGACCTTGTACAGATTTCATCAGTTGTCCCGATAGCGTCCTTCAAAGCTCCAGATCGTTCCTTGCATTATGTTTGCACATCCCTTTTGTCTTCTTTAATCAGAAACAGTTCCTCAGTCATTTTAAATAGTACAGGTAATGACCATCTATTTGTAGAAAATCTTTCAATTTAATTGCACTTTTGGCAAGACTATGTAGAAGGGATATTGTGTTCTTTTCGGTGCCTCCTTTCATGAGGTATGAGGTCGCTTTGTTCCACTACTGGTGATGTCACTGTTGGGAAAGGTGGTGAATGTCAGGTTTGTCTATTGAAAATTGAATACTTTTTCTTCGTAAATAGTAAGTAAGTTGTGAGGTGACTGAACATAACCTTTTACTCAAATTCCCTCTGCAGTTTTTATTATTCCTCGGTGACTCTTGCTTTAATTACTAGCATGATTGCCAAACTGATTATCTTATTATTCTTTCTGTATAAGGAAGAGGCTTCCACCCCTTGACTGCAAATGGAAGCCCCTCACCTATTAACTAAGTAATTTATTAATTATGTGTAGAATCACAAGTCCTTATTTTAACCAACAGGGTATAATCCTTTACTCCTACTTTTTTAATGCTCTCTCTCGGACTTGGCCAGTGGTAACACATTCAGTTTGGCTCCTGTACCCTTTGGACGTGTGTCCATTACTTTTGGAGTACTTTACTGTTTGGCACAATATGTTCTAAGATCATCTTGTATTTCCCCATCCTCACTGAAACTGGTCATTTCCCCAAGGTTCTTTTGGTGGAGAATTGAATTTAGAAACCAAGATCTGGGCTCTGGGGTGGATAATTTCTACTTGGGTGTAATTGCTTGTAAGCCATTTAAAAGGCTGACAAATCTAGCAAATAGATATGCCTATTCATACACAGAAACATGCACTTAACTGTGTATTTATATGTTTAGCCACACAGAGTATATTTATTACTAGATAAATACTGAAAGCTATGAATTCATACCAATGTCTCTAATTCCAGTTGAATGCAGTAAAGTTCATTATGGAATTCCCCGTATCCCTATTTTTAACTTCGTTTTTCTGACATTGAGGAACCCTGTTCCCAGTGTCAACAATATATTTACTTATTTGCTTCATCTCAGAATACACAGGGAAGTAGTTTTAGAGTTGATAGTCTACGCCCCTAAAACAAAGGTATAGGCAGTATTTTTTAAAAATATACTTATCTTTGCAACTAGTAATAAAATCACTATTTCATGGAACATAGAATGTGTAACAGAGAGGAAAACTCAGATCCTTTGGGGAAGAAATAATTTCTTACATATTTTTATCCCCCCAAATCAGACTGTTACACAGTCAGTAGAATTAGTAGAATAAATAAAGATGCTATTTTTCCAACTTAAATCTAAATTTTGTATTAGAAGGCTAATCTCTGTCTTCAATATGGAAGCCCCATAAGATAAAGAACAAAACATGCCATTTGCACCAACATGGAGGGAACCTAGAGATTGTCATACTGAGTGAAGTAAGTCAGACCAGAAAAACGTGAATATCATATGATATGGCTTATCTGTGGAATCAGAAAAATGGTACAAATGAACTTATTTACAGAACAGAAATAGTCACAGGCGTAGAAACAAAGTTATGGTTACCAGGGCGGAAAGTGGGGGTGAGGTGGGGGGAGGGATAAATTGAGAGATTGGGATTGACATATACACAGTACTGGATATAAAATAGATAAATAATACGGACCTACTGTATAGCACAGGGAACTCTTCTCAATATTCTGTAATGACTTACATGGGAAAAGAATCTAAAAAAGAGTGGATATATGTACACGTATAACTGAATCACTTTGCCGTACAGCAGACACTAACACAACATTGTAAATCAACTCTACTCCAATTAAAAATTTAAAAATGTGTAGAGAATCAAATTTGAGAGATGTAGAAGGCAGGGGGTGAGAGAGATCCTTTTCAGAGGGGGCTTTGCATATTGCTCATGTAGATGGCTCAGTCTGAGTTGTCAGTCTGTTATCAGACTTTTACCCCTCTGGGACCAATTGTGTCTTACATACAAGATTCAGAAGATGTTAATTTCGAGTTTTACTTTGTGTACACTATCCTGACAGGAGTACCAAAGTGCACTCATATTAATAGAGCCATTTGTGTATGTGTGCGTGGAGATGTGACTGAAGACGCTGCTACATGCGTATCCTTTTTCTGTGTATTTGAAAATAATTTTTATGTTTCTTTAACTATAATACCCATCCCATCAACAGCCACTTTGAGACTGGTTCTTCAGTAGGAAGACTAGGTGAACTCTTTGTGGCTAGACAAATCAGCTCTTCTAATTTCAGTGAATTTTGTTTGTTTCAGTAAGATTCCAAAAGCACAAACATAACCGTTACTTATGCTTTCATCTGTGTTGGTCTTTATTTCATTAAATTTCCAATTCCTGTGCCGAAAAGAACCACGTACATAGGGTTAGGGCATGGTCAAATAGAAACTTTAGAGTTATAATTTTTCAGTCTTTTAGTTTCTCACCTGCAGCTACACGTATCCCATACCATATTATATAAAACCCATTTTTGCCTCAAAGAATGGTTGGAACCGTACTTGTTACCCACACGTAATTTTGAAACGTTTGGTTCTTTATCTCAGTTGTATTAACACAACAGCTGCTGAGATCCATAGGCAGATTAATATGATCTGTAATCACTGTTGAATAGCTGATTGTCTTATTTGTATGTGTTGACATCCAAATTAAACAAAATCAATGCTCTGCATGATTTTGGAGAAAAGTATATTGAAAGTGGTTGATCAATACTTACTATACAAGTTTAACAAGGTTTGTTATTTTAACAATCAAGTATCAAAGTGGAAACATAAGTCCGTATTCTTTTTCATGGCTTATTTAATAGTGCGTTTACTTTTTATTAGTCATCCTCAACTTATTGTTCATTATCAAGGCCAAATTACGCAGAAAGCTAGCCAAACTTGTCTTGAATTCCTAATTGAAAGGATGGTCATAAATCAGGCGATTAGAGTGGCTCCTGAGAAACCACAGGAAGCCACGTGGTGTCTAAAAAGATAGTTAACATGATGAAAAGGGTGTTGAGTTAATGAGATGATTCAGGTTCCTTAGTTTAAAGGTACTGGTGTGTGGAGAAAGAGAAACCTTACCACCATCCTTCAGCCCTGTAAGAGGACAGCATACGTGAAACCTTGTGGTTAGGGAGACAGAGACCCATACAGATTACAAAACCATTTTTGTTATTATGTTGCATACAGACATCTCAGCAACCTATGTGTACAGTTACATATGCAGGTACTTAATGTAGCAATTTCACTTTGAGTTTTTTGTAATTATGGAATAGCACACATATATTGCTACACAGATATATTACAGAAATGCTCATTGAAGAATTTAATATCGTAGTGGCATTATAAAAAGAGAATACCCAGCAAATAAATGCTGTATTTGCACATAGTGGAGATGTGGGCAAGAGTTGAGATTTTAAAGAGAGGCTAGCTTTTAAAAATTATGCGGTAGATTTCTTTGATGAGAAGACAGATGATCTCCTGGCTTATGGAGTGAGGAATGCAATTTATAACAGGGCACTGTGTTTCAATATATGTAAAATCACTCCCGCAGCACCATTCTGGCACCATGAAATTTCAATCCCCAGACAGACTTCTCTCTGGGAGAGTGATCTTATTCTGTGTACTTTTTTGGTAAAATCAAACTCACAGCCATGCTGAACAAGTTGGCTCTGGGTGCTCTTTCAAATCTGATATCTCTGGACTACTCACCCTCGTGTTTCATGCGTTCTGTTCTCTGTTCAGACATTCCCATCCTCATATCCAGCTGATGATGTCATTTCTCTGAGAAACCTGCAGGTATCAGACAGGTAACTACGTGCCCTCAATCCATCCACTCACTGTTCCATAGCTCTGCTCATAGACCCTGTTTCTCCAGGTAAAACGTCCTTGCTTCTTTATAGGGATGATTCGTACACTTGTGCACTAGATCCCATGCCTTTGAATCTATTGATGAAGATCAGTCTAGCAATTTCCCCTCCTTCTAAGGCTCAGCGCTCATTTCACTTGACCTATCGGCAGCATTTGGCATAACTGATCAATCCATTCTCCTTTGAAATGCTTGCTGCATTTGGTTTTGAGAAAACTAAGCTCTCCGATTTCTCCCTAATGCCCTAACCATCCCCATTAAATACATTTTACTGGTGTTTCCTCAACTCCCTTGCTTGTCTGCACTGACTCCGTCGAGAATCCCATTCAGCTTTTTGCCTTTAACTATTACCTATATGTTAATGACTTCCAAATTGATCCCTGTAGAGCAGACCTCTCCCTGAACTCCAGACTCAGTCTATACTTGACATCTTTCCTGCGGCGGCTAGAGGTCGCTCATATTGAACACATCCAAAAGTGGAATCTTGATGTCCCTTCAACCAAATTCACTTTTTCAGAGCTTCTTCATCTCAGCAGATAATGTCATCTTTTTTGGTTTTTTGTTTAAGTTTTCAGGCGAGAAAACTTCGGTTTCCTCCTTGACTCTCCATTTTATTTCACATCCCACATCTCATCAACAGCCAATTCTGTTGGATTCAAAATAAATCCAGAGTCTGACCACCTTTCACTTTCCCTACCATCCCCCTGTAAGCCTCCATCACCTCTAATCTGGGTTACTGCAGTGACCTCCTAACTGGTTTCTCTGCTTTCCTCAATGTAGCAGCCAGAAACACAATTTTATACAATGTATATTTACAGTATACAATGTGATGTTTGATATACACTGTGAGATGATTACCACAATCAAGCTAATTAGCATATCCATCACCTCACATAGTTACTTATCTGTGTGTGAGATAAGAACATTTATGATGTACTCTCCTAGTAAATTTCAGGTAAACAATATAATTATTAACTTGGGTCGCCATGCCCTACATTAGATCTCCAGAACGTATTCATCTTGTGTAGATAAAACTATGTGTCCTTTCACCAACATCTCTCTATTTTCTTCACCCCCAGCCCCTGGGAACCACTATTCTACTCTGCTTCTACTTTTTTAGATTCTATAATAAGTTTAGATTCTACATATTTTATATATATATATATAATTAGTCTTTCTGTGTTTGGCTTATTTAATTTAGCACGATGTTATCTAGGTTCATGCACATTGTTGCAGGTAGCAGGATTTCCATCTTTCATATGGCTAAATAATAATCCCCCCCACACAGGGACATATCACATTTTCTTTATCCCTTTATCAACAGACACTCAGGTTCTTTGCATATCTTGGCTATTGTGAACAATGTTCGAATGACCCTGGCAGTCCAGACAACTCCTTCAGATCCTGATCTCATTCCGCTTGGATACATACCCTGAAAAGGAATTACCAAATTATATGGTAGTTCTGTTTTTTAAGAAGCCTCCATAATTTTTTCCATAATGGCTCTACCAACTGAGGTTTCTACCAACACTGTACAAGGCTTCTCTTTTTTCCATGCTCTTTCCAACACATGTTCTCTTGCAGTTTTGGTAGTAACTGTTATGAGAGGTATAAGGTGGTACCTCATTGTGGTTTTGAACTGCGTTGCTCTGATGATCAGTGATGGGTATTTTATCATGTACCCGTAGACCATTTGTATGTTTTTTCATAAATGTCTGTTCAGGTCCTTTGCCCATTTTTTAATTGAGTTATTTTCTTGCTGTTGAGTTGTTTGAGTTCCTTACATATTTTGGATATTAACCCCATATCAGATGTATGGTTTGCAAATATTTTCTCCCATTTCGTAGGTTGTCTTTCTACTCTGTTGATCACTTCCTTTGCTGTTTAGAAGCTTTTTAGTTTCCTGCAGTCCCATTTGTCTGCTTCTGCTTTTGCTGCCTGTCTTTGCGGTCATAACCAAGAAATCACTCAGATCAATGTCAAGAATCCTTTTCCGTATTTTTTTTGTTGTAGTTTTACAGTTTCAGGTTTTACATGAAGTCTTCAATCCATTTTGAGCTTGCTTTTGTGTTTGCTGTGAGATAGAGATCAAATTTTATTCTTTTACATGTGGATGTCCAGTTTCCCAGCACCATTTGTTGAAGGAATTATTCCCCATTGTATCTTCTCAGAACAATTGTCACAGATCAATTGATTGTAAATACATGGAGTTATCTCAGGGTTCCGAATTTTGTCCCATTGATCTGTATGTCTGTTTTTATTCCAGTTCCATTCTGTTTAGATTTCTACAGCTTTGTAGTATACTTTGAAATTAGGTAGTAGATACCTCCAGCTTTATTCTTTCTGCTCATGATTGCTATGGCTATTTGGAATGTCCTGCAGTTTTAAAAGAATGCTTCATTTCCTTTGTATATATGCCCAGGAAAGGGACTGCTGGATCATACAGTAGTTCTGTTTTTAGTTTTTGAGGAACCACCATACTGTTTTCCGTAATGGCTTTACTAATTTACATTCTCACCAACAGTGTACAAGGGTTCCCTTTTCTCTGCATCCTCACCAACACTTGTTAATTCTTGTCCTTTCCACAATAGCCATCCTAACAGGTGTGAAATAATATCTCATTGTGGTTTTGATTTGCATTTCTCTGATGGTTAGTGATGTTGAGTGTGTTTTTATATATCTGTTGGTCATCTGTACATCATCTTTGGAAACAAGTCTACTTAGATCCTTTGCTCACTTTTTTTTTTTTTTTTTTGCGGTACGTGGGCCTCTCACTGTTGTGGCCTCTCCCTGTCGTGGCCTCTCCCGTTGCGGAGCACAGGCTCCGGACGCGCAGGCTCAGCGGCCATGGCTCACGGGCCCAGCTGCTCCGCGGCATGTGGGATCTTCCCGGACCGGGGCACGAACCCGTGTCCCCTGCATCGGCAGGCGGACTCTCAACCACTGCACCACCAGGGAAGCCCCCTGCTCACGTATAAGTTGGGTTAATTAAGTTTTTTGCTATCGAGTTGTGTGAGTTTCTTGTATATTTTGGATACTAACCCCGTATCAGATATGTGGTTTGTAAATGTTTTCATTTCATAAGTTGCCTTTTCATTTTGTTGATGGTTTCCTTTGCTAAAGAGATTTGTTCAATGATTTATTGCTCTTTTTTCTATTCTAAAGGTCACCTTGGTGAAAATCAAGTCACCTGGAGGTGGCTTTCACATATGGTCTGAAGTAGTGGTACCCAATTTACTGTTTGATTTACAGAGTAGGTCCCACCTTCCTCCCTGCTCTTCCATGCCCGTTTATCATCCATCAGAGAGGCATGTGCATGTGTATATATCCTTCAGCCTTCTCAGTTACCTTCCCTTGGTCAGTGTGCAGGTGCCGGTACCAATCAGTAGCTCTGTGTTTTAATTGTTATAACACTATGGCTCTTAACTTCTCTTCCCCCTTTTCCTTCTGCTGCTACTGCTTTTCTTTTTCTTTTGTTCTTTCATTGTAAGTTTGATATTGATTTGCTAACTTCAACAAAAATCCTTGTTGTGGTTTTGATTAAAATTTCATTTAGTATATTCATAAAACTAGTGAGAATTGATGTCTTTATGGTATTGAGTTTTCCTGATCAAGTACATGCAAAAAACTGTTCTATTTATTTCTTAAAGTTCTTCAGTAAAGCTTTCTAACTTTCTATTTAGGTCTTGCATAACTTTTTGTTAGATTTATTCCTAGGTGTTTTGTGGTTTTTTGTTTTGGTAGTTAAAACTGGTGACTTTAAATGGTGGCTTGAAAAATAAAAATGCTTTATTTGCTTTGTGGAAGAGTGAACTAGTTTGCAACAAGATGGTATTTCTATGGAGAAAATCTGGAGGAGGTAGAAAATAAATTTAAACCATATATTTAAAGGATTCAGAGAGCTGTTACCTGTGATGACATCATTTGCTGATCTGACGCAGGCTAGGGCCTCAGAATCTGGGTTTGAACAAAGCAGAGGGCTTCTATTTTAAGACAGAAATCATTAGAGCTTTTGACCAAACTCAGAGACATGAGAGCTCTAAAACACAAGGCTAGGTACCTGCTCCATATACTTACTAGGTTCAGAATCTCCCCATGCAAGGCTAAAAAGTTCAGTCAACTTCTGCAAAATGAATTAAAATTTCCTGCGGTAATACGGTGTTTAGGAGTCAAAGACCTACTATAGGGAGGGTCTGAGAACAATGTGAAGAATCAAAATCCTTCCCTTTTTTCCAGCTTTATTGAGGTACATGAGAATTAGCAGCTATGAATTTTAAAATAACAATGATTACTATGTTGAAGTAAATAGAAGACAACTTCTCCGGAAACAAAATAGAAGTACAGTAAGAAATAATAAAACCACAAAAAGTCAGCCTAATTTGAAAGCAGTAAATGCCTAAACTTCAAGGTAACTCTTTTATTTATACACAAAAATGAACCCATCAAATTACAGCTAAGCGATCTCTCCTACATCTTTCCCACTCCACCCTGAGAGAAACTGGGGGAAGGGAGAAAGAGCTAGCAGTGGGTCTAAGGCTTGTCTAAAATCATCATTAGAGAGCAAGTACACCCTGAGTCTGAAAATCCTAAAATAAGTGCCCTCTAGATAAGTGCATGTTCTACAGGGAAGGCAGTTAAAAGGACCTGCCATTTGAAGTGGCAGTCATTGAAATGTAGACTTTCTAGGGGAGAAAAAGAAGCACAAAGGAAAAAATGAGGCATCCCTTGACAATTGGGTGGTGAAGGGGAAGAGAGTCACAAAGGGGAATTTAAGGCTGTAAAACAAAAATGAAACAAAATGTACTTCACTATACTGCCAGAATAAGGGAATAAAAGTTTAGAATGTAAGAGTTGAAGGAAACTTTCTATCCATAAGCACTTTCAGAAGAATTTTATGCAGGATGAGTGCACCCAAGCAACGACTGGGAATATACCTGCAAAAGGACAGATGATGGACATTTCATAAACATCAAAACTAAAACAGAAGTGGGGTCAGTGCTGGGAGACTGATGTGCAATTGCTGTATTTGTGGCAAAATAGTAATAATTCACCTGGGAAATGTAAGAGAAAGCATAGGAACCTAGATCACTGTTATTTAGTCAATAGGTGGGAATTAAGGGATATCCTTAAAAAAATCGACACACCTCTTAAGAGGACAGGCACTAAACATTTAAAATGCTGTGAGTACCAATGTAACAACTTGGATAAAAATAGAACTTTTCTAAATATCCCGTATCTTTAAAAAACTACATCATCTCTAGGATAATTGTCCCATCTTAGTTCTGTTGTTCTGTTCTTGTTTCATTTGTATTTGATCCCATTTCTCTGCTGTATTTTCAACTGCTCCCAGTCCATTATCTCTAATCTCTAGCCAGGTGACTTGTTGTTTTGAGCATATAACTGTGTTTAAAATATTCCTATATTTTTTTAAAAAATGGGGAGGTCCTTACTGTTTGCTAATGCCTCACTTTTCCTGAGTAGTTCCAAGATCGTATTTACTAGAAAGTATCAGAATCTAGGAGATGAGTTAAGAGGTCCTTGTGTGCCCTTGACATTATAGCATTTCAAGAGAAAGTACTCTAATAGGTGGGACCCTAAAATCCAGAATTAGACTATCTCAATTTCAATCCTGACATTAGTACTGCAGGATGGTTGCTATTAGGCAGTTATAACTCTCTCTTTGTGCTTCTGTTGTCTCATCTTAAAAAATGATACCTATATTATCACTATCACAGAAGGAACACCTATATTATCACTACTATTGTTTTCATTATGACATCCCACTATATAGTTAGAGTTACCTTTTTACATGTACCTTTAGATTAAATTTTTTGAAGAGATTTTCTGCATGATGTTCAGCTTTGTATTTTCATAAATGAACAAAGGTTTTGGCACATAGAAGCTTATATATTTTTGAAATTATTTTTATGATTTGCATTGACCATTCATGGATGAAATTGTGTACTTGTATCCATTATTATGGGAGATTATATATGTCTATTGGTATATGTTTCTTCTCAGAGTATCACTTTACCACAATAACGAGATTTACGTGTGTAGGTGGATGGAGCTTATGGTGATACACACGGTTTTGAACCAGCTTGGTATACCATTAAAAAATTATAACGTCATGGGATTTCCCTGGTGTCACAGTGGTTAAGAATCCACCTGCCAATGCAGGGGACATGGGTTTGAGCCCTGGTCCGGAAGGATCTCACATGCCGTGGAGCAGCTAGGCTCATGCTCCACAACTACTGAGCCTGTGCTCTGGAGCCCGTGAGCCACAACTGCTGAGCCCAAGTGCCACAACTACTGAGGCCCATGTGCCTAGAGCCAGTGCTCTGCAACAAAGATAAGCCACCGTAATGAGAGGCCCGCACACCGCAACAAAGAGTAGTCCCCACCCACTGCAACTAGAGAAAGCCTGCATGCAGCAACGAGGACCCAATGAAGCGAAAAATAAATAAATTAAATAAATTAAAAAATATATAATGTCATAATTAGTTAAAGTATACAGCATCTTAATTATTGATACCTTTTAATTGGTGTCATATGAAATACCCCTGATCTATAGTTTTAGTAGATGTGTTATTACTGAAAGTCTTTGTTTCCAGATTTTGTGTCAAGATTTTTCACCCTTAATATGTTTCAGAATAATACTGAGACTGAATATATGAATGTCATACTCCTGGTTTTAATTTTAAGAGATCGTTAGTGTTTTAAAACTACCTTCATAACTAAATGCAGTTTTCTTTATTTTACCCAGATTTTCATAGAACACATTGCTTCTACACTGTGATTGGTGTGCTTTTTAAATCGACCTCCTCTGCACACAGTAATTTTCTAATCACTCTGTGCTTATTTGAACTTCTGTGACACAATTAACATCTATATAATTTTTCCTTCAAATTCAGTTGTTTCTAATTTCTAAAACAAATCTTAGAAATGCTCAGACTTTTTAAGAATCAGATTTCCTACAAAAATGTGACAGATCTTGGATTTCATGAAAGGAAATACTGTGATTAGAGAGATTGAGTAAAACTTATTTGACCTAAGTTTCAACATATACTAAGTTAATATTCCTGGATGAGAAAATAGGGAAAAAAACCTTGAATCATAGGATTTAGAATGTAAACAACCCATGTGTATTTAATGAGAACCATTACTTTAAACATAATAGGAGAAAATAGAATTATAATAAATTGAGAGATGGTACAAATGAAAAAGGTTAAGATTTGTGAAGTGAGAAACTTTTTTGAAAATGCAATCAGAAAATATAATTGAGATATTTTAAAGGAAAATATACCATAAAAAATAACATACATTTTGAAAGACAGAATTGATTTGATCATTACAATATCAATAAAAATTTTGTTTTTATCAAAATAGCATTTAAGAAACAGAAATAATAGAGGATAAGATGGAGAAAATAGAGCTGAGTTATTTATCTCACATGTGTGAAAAATAGCAAATAATGTTTCATTCTTGCTGTTTATAATTAGAATAATTTATTGTATATTCAAATATGTTGTTTAAGGACTTAAGATTAGCCATCAGAGAGATTTGAATGTATATATTTCAAATCACTAGAGAAAAGTAAGAATAAAGATAAAAACCACAAAACAAGAGAAAACAAGATAAAATGTATGGAAAGAAAATATTAACAAGCTTCCTTTACTGTTTTTCTTTGCAGTTTAAGATTCCCTGATCCAGGCATCACTCTAGGTGTTTCAAAAGTCTGAGAACCAGAGACACAAACTAAGCAGGCAGCCTTCTAGCTGTGGATGCATCCAGTTCTACAATGTATTAAAAATGTTAGTCTAGGAATATTATAGTGTTAACACAGCTGGGCAAAACACTGAGCTTTTGCCAAATGTGTAAAATTTTAATTTTTTTTGGTTAAAATATATTTTAATTGAAATGCACATACTGTAAATGCACCAGTAGTAGCTAACACTCAGCTCAGGAACGATAACATTTCTAGCACCATGGACAGTGCCCCTGAGCCCAGTGTCAGTCGGATGGCCATTAGGCCTACCGTCACCATCATCAATTCTGTTGTTCTATTTTTGAATTTTACATAAATGGGATGACACAGTCTGTCCTCTTTTGGGTATGGCTCTTTTCCCCTCAGTATTCTGTATGTGAGATCGATGCATACTCTTGTGTGTACCATTCAGTCTCTTACTCTCATTTAATTTTAGTACTGCATTGCATGAATATGTGACAAATACCTAGTATATTTGAGTTTTTCCAGCTTTGGCCAACAATTACTAGTACCTCTCTCCCTCCCCCTTCCCTCCCCATGTATATCATACACACACTTCTGTTGAGTTTATATTATACGTAAGCATAGAATGGCTGGGACACAGTGCGTGTAAACATCTATAGCCAAGCAGGTTTTCAAAACGATTGATGTAGGTCAAAACATGAAACTAGTGATATTTGACTATGTTTGGCCTATAAACATGTTATCTTATGAGAAGCCTACTCCACATTTCATCCATACCTGCTATTTTCGGTTTTTAATTTCACCCATTCTGATAGTAGGTAATGGTACATCACTGTGGGTTTACTTAACTTTTCCCCCCAAACTAAAAAGATTGAGAACATTTTCAGATGTCATTGGCCATGTAGAGTTCCTCTTCCCAGTTTTTATTGTATTTTCCTGTTTTGTTTGGCAAGAATGTTGATCAGCAACAAGCTATTCCATCAGAGCAGGAAGTGGAAGTGTGTAGTGTCTGGATTTTGAATCATCACCCTAACTGACCCTTATGGGTTTTTTTCTTGCTACAGAATTTGTATTGTTGTCTTATCTATACCTTCCCAATTAAACCACTCGTCCATATAATGGCCATCCATGGAATATCAATACCAGTAAATTAGTGAATGTATAACTAGTTGATATATTATTCTTTTTCCCATCATTGCTTTTCTGTCCCTTAAAAGCAAACAACAACAATAACAAGAAAAAAGCAAATACATTTATTTTTAGTGATTTCAAAGAGCAGCTATAACAACACTAATGGATGTAATGAGAAAAGGAGATATTAAAAAAATATAAAATTAAGTAGCTTAACAATTTGTCACTATACACCATGCTGCTTACAACAAGGAGACATTTGAAAATGAGCATAAGGCTAATATTTGAATCGTCTTGAGACACTAATCAAGTATTTCTATGAAATCAAATCACATGATCAGGCCTTTTAGGATATATTACCTATTTTGAAATGTTAACACTCTGGGAAATACTGTGGAATTTTTGATGGGAAGTTTGTATTTATGAGAAAATGTCATACATCATTATTTGAGAGACAGTATATCCAGTTTAAAGCTTTTCTGAGGAGGATTAGCTGTCATAATACCAAAAGAAACTTGTTATACTATGGCTTCTTCCATGTGGAGACTTATAGTTTGATATTCCAAAATAACAGTAATGTTACTGTAACATTTAGAATATTTGTCAAAAATAACAAACTTCTAGTTTTGTTTTTTGACAGATATATATGATAAAATGATAAAATTGAATTTCAGCGTTATCCAACTGGGATTTGTTTACACTTATAAAAAGTCAATTTAATATAACTTACACCTCTTATTACTAGCATTTATCTCTACTAGAATTGTATTTACCTATAAAATAGATACTTTATTATTTTGCTGAAGTTGACATCAGTTTGGAATTGATACCTTCACTTACCTAATTTTCAGCTATGATATTCTTTATTGAGTTATAGTTTATTTACAATATTAGTTTCAGGTGTACAGTAGAGATTCAAAATTTTTATAGATTGTACTCCATTTATAGTGATTATGAAATATTGGCTGTATTCCCTTTGCTGTACTGTATATCCCTGTACCTTATTTGCTTTATACATAGTAGTTGGTACCTCTTAATCTCCTACCTCTTCCTTGACCCTCCCCCTTCCCTCTCCCAGCGGGTAACTGCTAGTTCTCTATATTTGGAAGCCTGTTTCTATTTTTATTTTCATGACTTTTTTAAAAGATTCCTTGTGTGAGTGGTAACATACAGTATTTATCTTTTTAAAAAACTTTATTGAAGTATAGTTGGTTTACAATGTGTTAATTTCTGCTGTACAGCAAAGTGACTCAGTTATACATATATCAGTATTTGCCTTTCGCTCTGACTTACTTCATTAAGCATAATACCCTCCAAGTTCATCCATGTTCTTGTAAATAGCAGAATTTCATTCCCTTTTAAGGCTGAGTATCATTCCAGTGTGTGTGTGTGTGTGTATCACATCTTCTTTATCCATTCATCTGTGATGGACACTTAGGTTGCTTCCATATCTTGACTGTTGTTAATAATGCTGCTATGAACATTGGGGTGCGTGTATCTTTTATAATTAGTGTTCTAATTTTCTTTGGCTATATACCCAGGAGTGGAATTGCTGGATCATATGGTATTTCTATTTTTTTTGTTTTTTTGAGGAATCCCCCCACTGCCTACTGTTTTCCATAGTGGCTGCACCAGTTTACATTCCCACCAACAGTGTACGAGGGTTCCCTTTTCTCCACATCTTCACCAACATTTGTTATTTGTGTTCTTCTTGATCATAGCCATTCTGACAGGTGCGGGGGGGTGGGTGATATCTCATTGTGGTTTTGATCTGCGTTTCCCTGATGATTAGAGACTGTCTTTTCTCCATTGTATATTCCTGCTTCCTTCGTCAGAGATTAATTGACCATAAGTGTATGGATTTATTTCTGGGCTCTGTATGCTTTGTAGCATAGTCTGAAGTTAGGGAGCATGATACCTTCAGCTATGTTCTTCTTTCTCAAGATTGTTTTGGCTATTGGGGTATTTTGTGTTTCCGAAAAAAATTGAAAATTAATTTGTTCTAGCTCTGTGAAAAATGCCATTGGTATTTTCATAGGGATTGCAGTGAGTCTGTAGATTGCCTTGGGTAGTGTGATCATTTTAATAATATTAATTCTACCAATCCCTGAATATGGTATATCTTTCCATCTGTTTCTGTCATCTTCAGTTGACAGAACTATAAGACTCTTTCATCAGAGTCTTATAGTTAGGTCAGCAGGCTGAGTGACCAGGTAAGATTTATCATAGAAAAATGAGCTAATATTCATAAAACATTCTGGACAGTGCCTAGAACGTTGTACTTGAGATAAAAATATCTGTAAAATAAAAATAATATAAGAAAATAAATCAAGGTGCTAAAAATGTTGAAAAAACAAACAGTGACAAGATTCAAAAGTACAAAATGAGGGTTAGAATTAAATTTATGGAAGTGGGAAAAAATAGAAACACTGGTCTAATTGAAAAATCAGTGATAGAATAAGAGTCATTCAGAAAACAGAATTAAAAAGTATCAAACTGGAAAACAGAATTGAAGAACCCACCTAGAATTCACAACCCCTGGGAAGGCTGTTCACACCGTATTGATTTGTATATTTATCATAACATTCAAGATAACAAAATACCTTGTGACAACAAACCCCCATATTGACACAATTTTCTGAGAAGAAAAATAAGGTTGTCTTGAGAAATGGATGCCCTTTTAAAATTTGCATGAAGGTAGGTTGGAAGTGCCCCGATCAGGGATCTTGAAACCAGCTAATTAATAAGCCCATGAGTACTATATGTTGTACTCCTAGGCAAAGAGCAGACTTAACTAATTATAAAACTACTGCCAGGGTGTTTTGTTTTTTTTGATAATGACCCCAAATCATAGAACTTAATATGACGATCTAGTTGGAAAGATATAATTAGAAAAGTGTAAGATATGGGCGAGGAGTATATGTTGAATAGTAAGCAGAAAAAATAAGGTTAAGGAAAATAAAGAACAAAACATGAATATTAAAATAATAGAGGCTAAGGCAAAGCATTTTCTTTCAGTCAAATAACATTATTTTGAAAGTGAGATTTATAAACAAAATTTAAAAGTCAAGGCCTTCTGTTTTCAGAGGAAGCATTAAATTAGTGAAAATATTTTTCACCTCACTTAGCATTGTTTTTCTCTTTTTCATGAAAACCTGACTTAATGTTTAATTTTTAAATATAACTGTTTCACTGTCAAAGAAAAAACCAATGTGGTCCAGCTGAAACAAACAGAAAACAGGAAGCAAGAGTCTCACTTTTCAGGGAAATGGCACTTGTGCCAGATGGCTCCTGTGTTAATAATAATATTAAAATGATCCGTGCTTACTCCAAAAATCACCATTTCAAGCAGCTCCCTCAACTATGACTAGTACATGGGCAGCTTTAGGGAGGGTGTTTATGGGAAGAACAAATGTTAAGATGACAGCATTAATGTGTGGTGTTTATGGGAAGAACAAATGTTAGACGGCAGCGTTAACGTGTGGTGTTTATGGGGAG